>NC_051210.1:14997745-15358235 GCF_015220075.1 Falco rusticolus | reverse complement strand
AATCAGGTCAATTAGTTTGAGCAAATTGAGAACATTAGGTTCTGAAATTCCATGATTCTAATGAGCAACGTAATTGTACCAGTCCCCTTTGTAATCAATTTCCCCCAAAAAAACCCGCATTTGCCCCAAGATGAAAGAGGTCTCTCTTATTCTTCTTTAATACTTGTAGCCTTAACCTTACCTAACTAACTTAACGTAAGGCACTTACGCAGTTTGCCCCTGAGCTTTCTTCCTTTTCTGTAGCAAAAGCATGTTAGTTTAGCAATGATAAATTGTTCGTAGAGACAGAAGTAGAGATAGAGATAGAGACAGAGATACAGGATAGACTAGGACTTGACTAGACTAGGCTGGAATAGACTACAACGGGATTTCAGCCAGAAGGAACCAAATGCCTGTTAAGTACTGACAGGCTTGGGGCGTCGACTGTCTCACTAGGAAACCAGCTGCAGTGTTTGACAACCCGCTCAGTCAAAAAATGCTTCTTAATGCCCAGTCTAAACCTCCCCTGTGATGCAGGTTTGAAGCATTCCTGCATGTCCTGCCACTGGATCCCGTGGAGAAGAGCTCAGCGCCTCCCTCTGCCCTTCCCCTCCTGAGGGAGCTGCCGGGAGCACTGAGGTGGCCCCTCAGCCTCCTTTGCTCCACACCAGGCAAGCCCAGAGCCCTCAGCCACTCCTCACAGGACATTCCTGCCGGCCCTTTCACCAGCTCCGTTGCCCTTCTCTGGACCCATTCGAGCCCCTGCCTGTCCTTCTTAAGTGGTGGGGCCCAGACCTGCCCCCAGCCCTCGAGGCGAGGCCGCCCCAACGCTGAACGCAGCGGGATGGTCACCCCTTGTGCCGGGCGGGCTGTGCCGTGTGTGATGCCCCCGGGATGCGGGTTGCCCTCCCGGCTGCCAGGGCACACAGCTGCCTCCTGCGGAGCCTGCAGCCAGCCGGCGCCCCCGGAGCCCTCTGCAGGGCTGCTCTCCAGCCGCCCCTCTCCCCGTCTGTGTTACTCCAGCCCAGGGGCAGCATCTGGCATCTAGTCTTGTTCAATTTCATGCCGCTGATGACTGACCAATGCTCCAGTCTGTCTAGATCCTTCTGCAAGGCCTCTCATCCCTCAAGAGATTCAACAGCACCTCCGAGTTTGGTATTGCCAGCACACTTGCTAACAGTGTGTTCAACTCCTGCATCCAGATCGTTGACAAAAGTCTTGAACAGAACTGGCCCTAGAATTGAGCCCTGAGGAGCACCGCTGGTGACTGTTCAAAAGCCATACATAGTCCCATTCACTACAATGTGATCATGATCATGGAGACCAAGACAGACACCTACCATTACATCTCAGAAGTCCTTCTGTATTCACAAATAAGAAGTCTAGGAGTGCATCTTTCCTGGCCGGCTCACTAAGTACTTGTGACAAGAAATTATCTTTAACAAAGTTCAGGATTTTCCCAGACATCCTCGTCACAGCTATATGGTAAGCCCTGTTGATGTCTGAGTTAAAATCTTTTATAAGGAGAAGGGCTACCCATCCAGAGATTTCTCTTAATTCCCTGTAGAGTAACTCATCTCTGCCATCATCCTGGGTGGGCAATCAGTAGTAGGCGCACACTATAACATCTGATTTGTTTTCCATCCCCTTCATCCTCACCCAGAGGCTCTGAACTACATCACTGCTAACTGTAAGGGGTGTACAGCCAAACCTCTCCCCCACACACAGTGCAACTCCTCTACCTTGCCTGCCCTGCCTACCCCTCCTGAACAGCCTGTAGCCCTCCATCCCACCACTCCAGTCACGAGACTCCTTCCACCAATTTTGGTAACAGTAATAATATCATGGCTGTGAGAACTGACCAATGTTTCCAGTTCATCCTGTTTGTTTCTTAAACTGTGTGTATTGCTATACAAGCATTTCGGCTGTGTTCCTAAGCCCTCAGTGTTTCCCCCAGCAGTCTATTCACTCTTATTAGTATTGCCACCCTCAGGTGACGTGGTGCCAACCCTTTCTTTACCTTCATCTCTCCTGAGAACCCCCTTCCTGCACTGATTCTGGTTTAAAGCCTCTCAATCAGTCCTGGCAGCTTAGGAGCAAAGAAGCATTTTACCCACGGGTACAGGTGGATCCCATTAGGTTCCAGAAGGGCCTGAACTGGCCCATGTACTTCTTCATATTTTTGGTGTTAAAAAGTTTAGAAAACTCAAAAATTTATTTCTACTGTCTGCACAAGACTTTCCAAAACATGTTTATTAAACTGACACAACCTGAGACAAGACTATTTTTTTCCTATATGCATTCTTATTCTATATTACTGATGTACAGAGGAGTAATCCATCTTCTCCTGACTATATAATTTACCTTCTTTTCAAATCTCTCTTAAAATTTGCCTTTGTTCTGGTTACTAATCATACCAGGGGAGGAGAATGGCTGGATAGGACACAGTAGCAGTTAGCAGAAATCCATGTTATCATAATAAGAAAAGCTCATATTGGTAAGGTTTGCTAAAAATGAAATGCATGTCTCAGGATTTAACTTTAGGATATTTAACTTGCCATTCTTTAAGGAACTTCCTTTTTCCACAAAACATCTCCTGAAAGCATTTTGTCTTTGAAATAATGACTTCTTTTTTTTTTTTCTGTTTTAAGAGACCCTCAAAATTCACTAATACTAAGGGACACCTGTGTCCATTCAGACAACAGACCTCACTTACGGGTATCAATACTTTTCCCCAGAGACATGTAAAATAGTAAGAGCAGAGGTGATTAAATGTAGCAGAATCTTTTCTGCAGAGAACTGTCCAGATGTGAAATATTTCTTACAGAAAAAGGGACATTTACAGAAAAACAAATTAATACTTTAATATACAAAACATCCAAGTGCTGTTTAAGATTTTGTAAACCACAAAAGCAAATAAAATAAAAGAAAAAAAAATAATTTTGGTCCTGTAAAATTGCTCTGAAAGCTGAATGTTCAAATGCATAACAATTGTTTTAAATGAAACCTTTGTTTCTACTCTGTTACAAAATATGCCATATGGCAATAGTTGCCTGTCTCCCATTTCAGATGTTCAGTTGTATGTTATTCATTCTTATTCTGTTTTCTGCTAGTAGGAGTGAAATTTATTGTGACTGAAAGGAGCAAAAAAATTCACCTTATTTAACACGCTGTATTTATATTGTGACATCCAAAATATAATTAAGATTTTATGCTCTGATGAGACTCTGAGGAGTGATTGGGTTGTCAAGAACGGGCCATGCCTTAAAGCTTTAAAGTAGTTCTACAGTGTTAAGTATCCCATCACATTTACAAAATATGAGGGGCAGTTGCTCTTTCTTACTTAATTGTTGAGGTCTTTGAACATGTGTTCAGTAAACCATGCTGATGTACCATATGCACTGAGATCATACCCTAGCTCTGACTTTCTTAAATGTGCTATTAAGTATGGCTTAATTGCACTTTCTCTTTTTCTAAATGAGCAGACTTAAAGAGACTTTATGTTTATTAGCAAATTCTAATTTTCACTGTGCTTGCAGGCACTAATAAAAAGTGGCCAGAAACTTGACTTATATATACATATACATATAAAATATATATCAAATTCTGAATATCTTTTTGAAATGATGGTGACTTAAGAAAAGCCACTTTATTATTTTAAAGCTGCCTAATAACAATGAAGATAAATATGAGAATTGTAAAATTTTGTGGAAAATGCTGAGGGTGGCAAGGTATACCCTGCCAGTAAAAGAATTGCAGTGCTTTGCCTCACACTTGCTGTGTGAGAAGCCCACATTACGTTATTCCTTCTCTCCTTTGGCCATTACTGCTTCATAGACATAGATGAACAGATTCCTGTTGAATGGGGAACATGTATAGAACATGCCAAAGGACAAGGTATTTGCTTCATTGGGCTTGATGCAAGAAATCACATAATGGTATGCAAAAGAGAATTTCAGCTGTGAAAAAGACAAATGAAACTACTACAATGAAGTAATGAGCTGTGATTAACAAATAATTTTCAAAGAAAAAATTTAGTGAGGGAAGTGGGAGACATTACAAGAAGTGTTAACTTCTGTAAGTAAAAAAACAACCCCAAACTCTCTGACAGAAGGCACCTGGCCAGCAGAGTGAAGCTCACCACAATAGCTGTTTGCATGGAAACTTGCCAATAAGACTCACTAAAGAGGAATCAGAGAAGTTGAATGAACACAGATCTAAATCAAGCAGCAGCAAACAGCTTAATCTCTCTTTCTGTAAGAATCATTTGGCAAGTGCTGTTCTTCCTCCACTCCTCTGGAAAGTACTTGATATTAGCCATACGCACCCATACTCTGCTGCACCAGATACCCCATCTGAGACCTCAATTTCTCATTTTCCAAGCCAGGGTTTTTTTCCTTCTTCCCTTACCAATAAAGAATATTCAGCATGACTTGGAAAATAAATCACACATGGTGTTACTATTCTTTTGCTGTTATCTTCTTTTGAGAGTAAGGTTAGGACCTCTGGAATAAGGCAGGTATCCTCTCAAATGAATGCAGGCTTATACTACAGGGTGCTTCTCTGCTAGCTGTATGAATAATATGTTACAATCAACCAGAGCAATAGACTGTCATGTTTTTCATTATTTATTCATTACATTTTTACAGTAAAAATCTTCCATAAGTTGTCAGCAAAGATCCAGCCTTCTACGTCATCCATCTTCCCACGGGTCTGGTTAATCTACTTCAGGAGCAAGATTTTAAAGTCAAAACAAAGTATGTATTATATTTCTAGAAGAACCACCAGTTCTTTTCTAAAAAGCACTTCTGATAGAGAAACCAAAAATATCCTTCTTTTATTTCAACTTTTCATTGTAAAGGACAGAATGAATAAAGATTTTTTTAAAAGAACTTACAAAGCAGATCTGGTGGAAAAAAATCAAGGCCAAGATTTCGCAAGGTTTAATTATAATCAATTCTAATGATAACTTTCTGTCCTGGGAGTAAAAATGTCTCTCCCCAAAAACCCTGTCCCTTGAGCATTTGTTTGTTAGGTAGACTAAATGCATATGCACGTACAAATACAGGCATATCTTCACAAATGTTATATTTGACAATAATTTTCGTATCTTAAGTGTTCCTTAGGCAAAAAATTAACAAGTAACATGGAAAATGCAGTACCTCAGGGGCAATCAATGGGACAGAAAAATTATTTCTACTGTTGTGATTCACCACTTTAGGTTAGGAAATTATGTGATCTTTCTGCAATCTCCTGTTCTCTTTTGGCCTTATCAACATTTTCAGTGCCTGAAGATGATGAATCCAAGTACAGCTTCTGCTCATGAAGGAACTCTTGACTCCTTCAACTCTGATACTAAACCTTTAGACCAAAACTCTCCTTAATTTTTTACTTTATCTGAGAGTAACCTGAATCTACTTTGAAAGAGGATTAGGAATCTTAGGGAAACAGTGGTAGCCAGCACTGAGTTCTGTTTAAAAGGCACTATGGGGTCCCATAGTAATAAGGATCAGTCTTAGCTTGAATCTCTGCTGTATCAAGAAATAATAACAACAGCAACAACAATAATAAAATAACCATAATAAAATAATAATAAAAATAGTAATACTAATAACAATAACAATTATATGCTTTCAGTTATATCTTGTGAAGAGATACGATGATTACAAATTTCTGTGACAAAAAGGGCTGGTGGGGGATGTGATGGCTAGGGGCAGCCTTGGCTGCAGTCATCATGAGATGGTGGAGTCCAGGATCCTGAGAGGAGCAAGCAGGGCAAAAAAGCAGGTTCACAACCCTAGATTTCAAGGCAGCAGACTTTGGCCTCTACAGGGAGTCTACTTGACAGAGTCCCATGATGAAGGGCCCTGGCGGGAAGAGGGGACCAAGAAATCTGCTTGATATTCAAGTATCACCTCCACCAAACTCAAGAAGAACACATCCCAAAAGCAGATAATCAAGGAAAGGTGCTAGAAGGCCTACATGAAAGAAAAAGAGGCTCTTGGCAAAACTCAACTACAAAAGGAAGGTAGAAGCTGGGACATGTAATCTGGGAGGAGTACAGAGACACTATTTCAGCATGCAGAGCCATGGTTAAAAAAACTAAGGCTTACCTAGAGTTTAATGTAGTGATGGCTGTGAAGGTTAACAAGAAATGCTTCTGTAACAGAAACAAAAGGCAGACTAGGCAAAGTGTGGGTCCATGGCTGAATGAGTCAAGGGCCTTGGTAACAGAAGACATGGAAAAGTCTGAAGTGCTTAATGCCTTTTTTGCTTCAGCCTTTACTATTAAAGGCCAGTCTTCAGAAATCCCAGGCCCTGGACACCAGAAGGAAAGTCTGGAGCAAGGAAAGGTTATCCTTGGTAGAAAAGGATTAGATTAGGGACTAAAGAAAACTAGACATATATAAATCCTGATATGGTGTACGCATGAGTGTTGAGGGAGTTGGATGAAGTCATTGCAAGGCCACTTTCAACAAACTTTGAGTGATCATGGAGACTGGGAGAGATGTGTGAGAATTGGAGGAAAGTAGGTGTCACTTTTGTCTTCAAGAAGGGCAGGAGGTAGGGCTCAGGAGGACTACAGGCCAGTTAGCTTCTTCTCAAACTCTGGGAAGGTGAAACCATTTCCAGGCACATGAATGACAAGAAGGTGATTGGGAGTTGTCAGCGTGGCTTCACCAAAAGGAAGTCATGCTCAACCAACCTGATAACCTGTTATGAAGACATGACTGTCTTGGTAGCTGAGGGGAGAAGCATAGAATCACAGAATGGACAGGGCTGGAAGTGACCACTGCAGATCATCTAGTCCAACTCCCTGCTAAAGCAGGGTCTCCCAAAGCAGGTTACACAGAGTTGCATCCAGGCAGGTTTTGAACATCTCTGAGAAACCACAGCCTCTCTGGGCAGCCTCTTCCAGTGCTCTGTCACCCTCAAAGTAAAAAAAGTTTATCGTCATATTCAGATGAAACTCCTTGTGTTGCAGTTTGTGCCCATTGTCACTCTTCCTGTCACTTGACACTACTGAGAACAGCCTGGCCCTGATGCTTGCCCTTAAGATAGTTGTAGACCTTGATATGATCTCTCAGTCTTCTCCAGGGGAAACAGGACCAGCTCTCTCAGCCTGTCCTCACAAGAGAGATGCTCCAGTCCCCTCATCATCTTCATAGCCCTCTGCTGGACCCTTTCCAGCAGTTCCCTGTCTGTCTTGAACTGGGGAGCCCAGAACTGGGCACAGCATGCCAGATGGGGCCTCACCAGGGCAGGGCAGAGGGGGAGGATCACTTCCCTCCACCTGTTGGCCACACTTCTCTTAATGCCCCCCAGGATCCCATTGACCTTCCTGGCCTTCCTGGCACACTGCTGGCTCATGGGCAACTTGTCCACCAGAATTCCCAGGTCCTTCTCTGCAGAGCTGCCTTCCAGCAGGTCAGTCCCAGCCTGTATTGTGCATGGGGCTGTTCCTCCCAAGGTGCAGGACACTACAATTTCTTTTTTTGAACTTTATTAGGTTCCCCTCCACCCAACTCTCTAGCTTGTCCAGTTCTTAGAGAACAGTGAATACTTAATACCTTGACTTTAGTAAGACTTTCAACACTGTCTCCCTTAGCATCCTAAAAAACATTTTTGCTTTGAAGTTGACTAAGCACAGGACTCTGTGTCCTTGAAGATATTGGAATAATTTACTAGACATGGTCCTGAGCAACCTGTTCTATGTGATCCTGCTTTAACAGGGGACTTGGACAAGATGAGCTCCAAAAGTCCCTTCCGACCTCAGCCATTCTGTGATTCTGTAACACTTGCAGAAGCACCCAACAACGGAGGCATCTCCCTAAATCTAAGAATGTGAAAAGCAATTTGCAACATCCAGACCCAAATTAAATAATCTTATGTGTTCATGGAAAGGAAGTAGAAAAAATATTAAGATCTTAGAAGTATTTAAGGCTCTCTATAACTCTCAGCTAGCAAAAGTACAAGCATCAATGGTCAAAAACATCAAGAAAATCTAGTTATTAAACAACTAAAAATGACAGCAGCAATAGCAGTGAGAAAACTGAGCTAGCACAAGGTTTCAAGTGCTATTTCATATTGAAGCTGATGGATGAGCTGACAGAATCAAGGAGCACCAAGCAAAGCAAGGGACATGAATCTCTGAAACACTCATTTGAGATGGGATATAAAGTCTCGCTGAGAGCCTCATTTACACTGGTTTACTTTTTGGATGAAAACTAGTTTTATGAGTTTTGCACTGCATTTTGAAGGGCAACATCTCTTCTTTGCCACCAACCTTTAACACATGTATTTTTTCAGAGCTGAGGCATAGAAGGCAACAGAGTTTAATATTGTTAAAATATTTAAATTTAAACACATATCAAATGAATGCCTTAAAATCCAGGAGGGCTTACTAACAAACCCTCTTTCCTTGCCCTCAGCTTGAAGACCCCTCCCCACCCTCCTGCAAATTTTCAAAATACCATATTCAACATAAGATATTTGACTGTTTCACATGGCATATTGCAGTACATTGTGGGCTCAAATCAATTTCAAATTTACAAGGGCTTCAGGAAAGCATACTGCCTACAGTGCATCAAGAAATTGCAAGTGTCTGCATAGACTATGTGATGACTGAGTATTCACTCCTGAAATGCTACTATTTCAACAAGCCCCAACACAATAAAATACTCTAGAGTGATCAGACTTAGCAGGAAATCCGTTCTATTAAGATTTGCTTGCCATGCTCATATCATGTCACTGCTGTAGTCTCTGTAGCAACCATCAGTGTTGAAAATCTCAAAGGTGTGAACAGAAGTATATTTAACTGTCTTCTGAGCCATCATTTAAAGCATTAGGGAAAGAACTGTGCTTTCCATGTTACATGAAGAAAATTAAAGCAGTCTGTAGTATGTCTGCTCAAGTTGAAAAAAAAAGAAAAGTAACAATTAACTTGGTTTTGTCCTAATTCTGCTGCAGAACACCTAGCACAAAGGCAGGAGTTAGAACAGGATATCCCACAAGTATATGATAACTGTCTGTGGTGTTCTGTAGTCAACAGACGTGGCAGATATGTTAGTAGAAGGGCAATGACTACACAGGTGACAATGTTAGCATAGAACAGATTATGGTAAATTCTTTGCATACTGCACAGTTACCATCAATATTCTTGTTTCTAAATTGCCTTAGGCTGAGCCTGAAAGTTATTGTACTTGCATAGGTCCCAAGCACTTAATCTGATTATCTGTTTGTTTAGTGTAAAAGAAATATTTGCTTTTCAAAAATTGTTTTCTTTACAGGTAAGTGTGGGCTATGTGGTGTTTGGGGTTTTTGTTTGGTTTTGGGTTTTTGTTTGTTTTGGTTTGTTTTCATTTGTTTTGGGTTGGTTTGGGTTGGGTTGGGTTTTTTTGTTAAGATTTGCAGACATGCCTTGTTCTTCTTTAGTATGACTTCCAGCATAGCAATATATATATTTTGCTAAACCTCAGACAAGAAAAAGTCCTTGCTGTGAAAAGGACGTTAGCTCAGAATACTAAGTATTCTGAGTAAAGAATACTCAGAATACATTAAATAAAATGTATGTAAATGCTAGATCTCAAAAAATGCTTTGAGACCTCTGTTTATGCTCATTCATAATTACATGGTTCTGATAGATGTTGTTAAAAAATACTGATTTCTTATCACCATTGTCAAAGTTCTTAGCTAACTAGTTAAACTACCGGAAATTATAAAGAAGCTCTGAAAGGTATTGCTCGTTGTAGTTTTCATGTGAAGACCTTGATGTGGCTACCACCTTTTGGGTCTTTTATGCTGTATATGCATTAATAAAGACCATAATGGAACACAGATACTGGCGTAAATTTCATAGAGTCATAGAATCATAGAATAATTTAGGTTGGGAAATAATCTTTGAGATCATCAGGTAGAACTGTTAACCCAGGACTGCCAAGTCCACCACTAAACCGTGTCACCAAACACCACATCTACATGTTTTCTTGTGACTCAACCACCGCCATGGGCAGTCTGTTCCAATGTTTGACCACCCTTTCAGTGAAGAATATTTTTCCTAATGTCCAATCTAAACCTACTCTGGTGCAACTTGGGGCCATTTCCTCTTGTCCTGTCCCTAATTGTCTGGGAGAAGAGACCGACCCCTACTCGCCTAAACCTTCTTTCAGGCAGTTGTAGAAAGCAATAAGATCCCCCCCAAGTGTTGTCTTAAATTGGAATTAGAACACTTAATTTTACAATAGCCATGGAAATTACAGGACCTCTGAGAAGTTGTCAGTATACCTGCACAGCACTGGTCAGTTCTGTGTGCAGGTGGGTGTCATCCAAGACTGATCTCAAGGTGCCATGTTGTGACAAACCATCTCAAGAGATTTTACCATGTTCTGGAAACTACAGGACTATGAAGTCCTTAGTATTTCAGTCCATTCCATCTGTAAATGCCAGCAGAATAGGTATGCCTGCCAGTTTAAAAGACTGTGGAGATACCAGTTATTTGATATTAAAAAGGTGCTACTTCGTATGACTGTGCTGGAAGGCAAAATCCCTCCTGAGTCCAAGGACTGACCCATAAGCCAGAGAGAAACTGATGCTGGCAGTACCATCACACCTTTTGTGAGACAAAGTCCTCCAGTCCTAATGTGATATTACTATGCTGCCCTAGGCAGCCTTTCTGCCTGACTTTCTCTCTAACGTAAGGTTATAGCCAGTTGACCAGCCAGCAATTCCTGTGAGGATATCAAACAGCCAAGCCTGGACAGCAGAAGATGATCTTCCCTGAAAGAGGGTGACTTCTAGCTTGATCAGCCATACCAGAGCAGTGCAGTGGCTTATAATGGTTTAATCACCATAGAACACGATCACAAATAACTCATGTAGAGGAGCGTTCAATCTGAGTCTGGCTGTTGATCCTAAATCTTCCTATGAAAGTACAGAAAACACCTAATATTTTGGGAAGTAATGAATTCCAAAATACATGCATAATCTTGGAGTTTGTCCTTCAAAATATTGCTAAATGAATTGAATAGTATGTTTCTTAAGCAATATTAGAGTGGCTTTGCCTGCGTTTTTCTCCTAAACTGTGTGGGAGAACTGATGAATGAGCTTTTAGCAAAGAAATTGTATGTACATTATAACTCATACCTATCATTATTGCAAAAGCTGGTTACACAGTTTGCATGCAATGCTGAGCGTTTTTACAGCATTTACCACTCAGGCCTTTAGAAATTTATATTCCTTTAGAAACTTCTCTGTGGCAGAGAAAGGCATATTATTCTATAATATGCTCCTAAGTCATGTAGTTTTTCTAATAACCTCTGTCCACAACAGATATTTAACTATCTATCCATTAAATTACTGGCGGCACAAAGTCATGGAGATCCTTTAAAAATTGTCCTGCTTGTATAAAAGATCTAAAGTCTATATTTCAGTGTCCAAGAAGCAGTTTTAACACTGCTGCCCTAATCAATGCTTATTGTCAGCATACTGAAATATATCCTTAAGCATTTTTAGAAAAACTTAAAGACAAGACTCCAGTACTCAGTCCACATTTACAGATAGATTTTATGCATTCAGGCCAACTCTTGTCCCTTTCTTGTTCCTTTGCCTTAACAGAACCAACATGGAAAGTTGCATAAGATTCCTAAATTATAGTCTCGGTAGGTAATGTTGGTTTTTGCTGTCCATCGTAAAGAAGGTGATTAAGGATTAAATAATTCACTGTCTCCCCTGAAATCAAGGTGTTTCAGAACAAAAACACAGTCCCAAGTCTGCAATGAAAAAGTAATAGAAACAGAAAAATCATGAACAGTTTATTAAGTAAAGAACTTAGATGTACTTTGGGTTCTTGATTTTTGTACTTTGTCCCACAGTCCTGGTCAGGGGAAACAAGAGAAAGAGCAGCCTGAAAAACCTTCAGGGTTCGGCATGAGTTCATTTGACCCAGCTCAAAATGAATTCTCCATGAGTACAGCATTTGGTGGCTAAACAATACCAAAAAAATGAATTTGTTGTTATACACCTCTGCTGTAATCCCATAGCACAGAGAATTATGCATTTTCTTCTGTCTTTAAACCACAAATATCCTGCAGAAGCTGGACAGTCAAGGTGGGATCGGAAGTCTTAATGAAAAAAGTGGAAGGATTTTGCATGAATTTGTAGACAGGCATTCTGAGGGCTAAATGAAACTGCTTCTTTCACTGCTCCTCTGTGCTAGTAGCAGAATGCAGCTGGGGATATCCATGGGCCAATTTTAGTCCCAAGCAAATGTACCAAAGTATTGTAACAATAAAACTGATATTAAAGATAGCTAAAATACCTTGAAAATGTCCTTGTCAGCTTGCTGCAAGTTGAAAGAGAAATCTTTGAAACTTCATATTGTAGCAAAACCACAACCTCAATATACTTAGGTCATTCATGAATCTGATTCAAAATACTAAATATAAGTCACAGTCATTGATATCAGTTCCCAGTTTTCAACTCCGTGTTTGGATTTTATTGTCTAGAATTCACAGAAAAAGTGTTCACAGCCCCCAAAACAATAATTATTGGTATTCCTGATAGTGAAGTCAGTGATTATAGATGCACAGTGGCTGAACAAGCTTTCAAGGACTTGAAAAAGAGTACTGTGAGGTAAACATAAGAGAGTAATTTCTGTACTGATTGGGCTTCCAAAGGCTGTTTCTGAAAAGTAGTAGGTATACCTATATTTAGCTGTAAGGATGCAATCAGTGTGAGAATGATAGTTAAATACTGCAACTTAGTGGGTTAGAGAGGTAGTAAAGACTATCTTCTAATGAGTATGCCATTCCTTTCTTTGTATTAGCATAACAGTCAGTCCTCACTTTTCTTATTGTCATTGGATTTTTTCCCCCTCACCATTATTTTACACAGAATTTTATATTCCTTGAATTTAATGCAAGCAATTTTTTTCAACTGAGTATTTACCCTTTCCATGGCAGACTATAATACCCGGAGAAGGTGAAGAGTGATGGTACCCTGCACCAGTAGGAAGCCCATGCAAGTGCAGTTCCTTTGGGAGCCCCAGGGGTATGTAGAGCAAGTCACAGCTGTGTTACTGCAACATAGTTTTAAAAGTTGCCCTGCTGGGCAAGCCCAACGGTGAAACTTTCCTTTTCTTAGACACTGCGGGCTATTGCTGATTGCATTACAAGTACTGCGGATCTCCTGAGTGTTGTGGTCAGTGAAGAAACTCCAAACAGAAGACAGTTTGCTTACTTTGTTGGTTGCATTTCTTCTTTTCAGTGGTTCATAGTAAGGTGTCATAGTAGTTTCACATGTGATGAAACATGCTACATTGAGAAAAATTAGGACATGGATCAAGCATACTTGAAAGGAGACAGTGTTTTCAGTACATTTCTTCATGCCACCTTCTGTCAGACAAGCGTAATCAATCGAGTCCAGTAGAGTTCTGGTAGAGTTTGGAAGTTCCCAAAAACTTGTTTTGTTCAGGTTTTTTTTATGAACCACTGGTATGTAGTCATGTTAAGCTTATAAGGTTTTTTACATTTGACTGCCACATTTTACTACTGGAATTGTCTTGTTTATCTAACACCCTCTTTTCCATGCCTCATTCTTTACCTAAGATTTTTTGTTTTGTGGCTTAATATTTTACTTTTTCCCAGTAACAAATGTCCACCCTATTTCACTGAAATGTAACGTATTATATACATGATTAACAGTCCAGAGACTGAGACTCTCCATCCTTGATTTTGAAAGCCTTATTCATCCTGAATAATAAACAAGGAATATGATAGTGGAAAACAGTGAAAAGGTAACAATTGTCCCATCAGAAACAGTTGTGTCCACCACTGCTTTTACAGCTGCAGTGGCAGCAAAGCCATGGCTGCAGACTGAGAAGTCTCTCAGGGTCTTTGGGCAGGTTTTTCTGCACCTACTGCTACCCTTTTTACTGTCCAGTATTTACAGCTCTCTCTTCTGATACCTATGATCGTTAAGATATCTCAAACACAACTGACAGGAAAAACTATTGAGGGCAGTAAATACACATTTTTACTCACGGTAAAGCAGTATGCAAATTTACAGTGCCATATATGCATTTCTCATTAATCTGCTCTTTTAAAATATGTCAACATGACATATATACAGTTTGGGTTTGATTTTCAAACAAGAGAAAAAATTTCATCTTATTGCTTTCCTCACTTGGGTTGAACTTCATCTTATTAAACTGACAGAATTTAACACTGTAATCTACTTTTGCGAATATTTCATATTTATAAGATAATAATTTGACAGCATTTGAAGCTTCAGGAAGGGAGAATAGAAAAAAAAAGGGAAAAAAGTTTGGTGGTGTGTGTATATATATAATCTTTGAATACACATATAACATATCTAGATCTCTCTCTTTTTTTTTTTTTTTTTTTTTGGAAGTAACTCAGAATACCTGTCAAGTAGCTAAATCTGATCTAGTTTCAAAATAATACGCTAGGTCCTATTGTTAACAGAAGCCTGTTCAAGACATAGTATAGCATTTCATTGCAAAAGGATACTTCAGCACCCTTGAGATTGTAGTTCATAACTGGAATAGGCTAGGAGAAAGACCTTAGAAGAATTTGAGAGTTTTCTTTAAATATAAATATATAGAAGTCAACCAGAGTTAAAGATGCAATTGTTACATGCATTTAGCTATAGGTCTCCTCAACTCTACATTAAATCATATCCCAAGACAAGGATAAGTAGACAAAAAGAAATAGGCATACATATGCACAAAGGAGATGTCAGTAAGTAGCATTCTCCCTACCACTCATAAATACTATTTATGGTAATCTGATATGTAATCAATATTGCTTTGCTTATGAACTTGGGGTTTTTCTCTGTTATTTTCTCTGGGTTATTTTTTTATGCAGGGAAACCAGTCAGTTGCATCAAAATCTTCAAAGCCATAATTCAATCTTGACGAAGAAATAGGAATTGCAGAAATCATGTTTTTCACTTATATGTAGAAATCAGAAAACAGATTGCATTCCAGTTTTTAGGGACAGGATTTTTCGTGGCATCCTGAAGTGTTTACATACACAAAATTATCCATAATTAAGACTTTTGGATCTCCTTTAAAGATCTGTATTCCTACTTCAATAAAAGTTGTTTCTCTTGAGCTCTCACAGAACCGCAGAATGCTTAAGGTTGGAAGGGACCACTGGAGGTCCTTGCATCTCATCAGCAGGGCCACCTAGAGCCGGTTGCCCAGGACCATGTGTAGACTTTTTTCAATATCTTTAAACAGGGAAACTCTACAGCCTTCCTGGGCAATCTATTCCAGTGCTTAGTCACCCTCACAGTAAAAAAGAGTTACCTGACAGTCAGATGGATCCTCCTGTGTTTCGGTGTGTTTCCATTACCATTTGCCCTGTCACTGGGCACCACTGGAAAGAGCCTGGCTCCATACACTTGGCACCCCCCCTTCACATATTTATATACATTGATGAGATCTCCCTGAGCCTTCTGTTCTCTAGGCTAAATAATACCAGCTCTTGCAGCCTTTCCTCATAGCAGAGATGCTCCAGTCCCTTAATCATCCTTGTGGCTCTTCACTGAACTCTTCCAAGTATGTGCATGTGATTTTTGTACAGAAGAACACAGACCTGAACACAGCACTCCAGGTATGCCCTCACTAGGGCTGAATAAAGGGGAAGGATCATCTTCAGACCTGCTGGCTATACTTTGTCTACTGTAGCTGAGGATACCATTCACGTTGTTTGTGGCAAGGGCACATTGCTGGTTCATGTTCAACCTGGTATCTACCAGGAACCTTAGGTCCTTTTCTTCACAGCTGCTTTCCATTTGGGTGGCCCCAGCATACAATGGTACATGGGATTGTTCCTCCCCAGGTCCAGGCCTTTGCACTTCCCCTTGCTGAACTTCATGAGGTTCCTGTCAGCCCATTTCTCCAGCCTTTAAACGTTCCAATGGATGGCAAGGATATGACACTTCGATGTATCGCCCAGCCACCTCTCCCAGTTTGGTGTTGCCTGCAGACTTGCTGATGGTACACTCTGCCCTATCATCTAAATTGTTAATAAAGATATTAAGTAGGATTGGACTCAGTATTAATTGACTGATGTACACGGCTAGGAGTGGCATCCAACTAGATTTTGTGCCACTGACCACCACCCTCTAGGCTTGGTCATTCGTTCAGACAGTTTTCGCCATCTGCTCATCCAGACTGTACACCAATAGGTTCTCTGCAAGGATCTTGTGGGAGACAGTGTCACAAACCTTACCAAAGTCCAAGTAGACAACATCCACTTACCAGGCCAGTCACTTCATCATATCAAATAGATCAAGCATGATTTCCCCTTGGTGAAGGCACGCTGACTACTTCTGATGTTCCTTATGTGCCTGCAAATGGGTTTAAGGACCAGCTGCTCTGTCACTTTACCAGCAACTGAGGTGAGACTGACTGGCCTCTAGTTCTCTAAGTCCTCTTTCTTACTCTCCTTAAAGATGGAGGCAACATTTTCTTTCCTTCAGTCTTTGGACACTTCTCACAGTCACCCTGATCAATAAAAGGTTATCCAGTGGCCTCACAATGACATCTACCAGTCTCCTCAGCACTTGTGGGTGCATCTCACTGGGCCACATAGATCTATGTACATCCAGTTTGTTTAAGTATTATCCCCCAATGGTACATCTTCCTTTCTCCAACTTTTTCCCCCTGGGTACCTAGGTATCTATGTCTGGTTTGTTGAGGGTTTTTTGGCATTTGGTTTTGGGGGTTTTTTTGGCAGGGTGAGCTGACATAGAAGAATTTGAGTTTGATAGGCAGTTTCAAGCCATGGCTCTACAGAAGTACAGAAATGTTCAGCTTTGTGTGATTTAACAATCCTGAAGTGAATTTGGGAAACAGCCCAAAGATACCCGTGGTACCCTCCACAGCCCAGTCCCATAAACATTGCAGTAACATTTATGTGGTCTCTTATAAAAGCATGATGTGATATCTAGATCCAGATTTCTGTACTCCGGATTTACAGCTGCAGTTCAGTGACAATTTGGCATTCTCTGAACTATGCTTCATTACATGGTAGAGACATGCCATTAGGCAGCAAAAGGCAAGAAATATTTATGGGCCATATCTGAATGACACCAACATCTGTCTGACAGGTGTCAGTCAGGTATTTTGTCTTATTGCTGAGACTGCGTTCACTGCAAAACACTGGCTAAACACAAAGTAAGATATAAGCTAAGGTTTCAAAGAAAAACAAGATAAAACCCTCCCACCCTCATAACCTTCTGCTTTTTTTTTTCTCCAGACCTAAAGATATTGCACCTTAAGTGATTCATTTCAATTATTGAAGAAACACTCTGTGCTGGTTCAAAAATCTGAGAAGTTGCTACTTTTAAACATTCAGTAGTATATATGAAAAATAAATTAAGATGTAATGTTTGTCGAAAATTGGAGAAATAACCCTTAAAGTTCTTGAAAGGACTTCAGAGGGGAAGAAATAACCTGATTTAAGGACACTGCTTCACAGAGGTGTTTTGTTCATTATAAAACTACCATTTGCCTTGCAGTCATGACTGGATTAGCTTGGGTGAAAGTAAACATGACTCTTTCCTAACCTAGCTTTTTATTTTAATAACTGGAACTTGGTTTTCCCCATTCTGTCTGCAAATAAATCAGACTAGTTCTTTATAAAACTGTTGTGGTCTAACCCCAGCTAAGAACTCAGCCCCACACTGCTGCTCGCTCACTGCCCCACAGTGGTTTGGGGGAGAGAATGGGAAAGGTAAAAGTGAGAAAACTCATGGGTTGGGATAAACACAGTTTAATAGGTAAAGCAAAAGCCATGCACAAAAGCAAAACAGAACAAGGGGTTCATTCACCACTCCCCGTTGTCAGGCAGATGTTCAGCCAGCTTCAGGAAAGCAGGGCTCCATCACGCATAATGGGTACTTGGGAAGACAAACACCACCACTCCTAACCTGCTCCACTTCCTCCTCCTTCCCCCAGCTTTATAGGCCGAGCATGACGCCATGTGGCCTGGCACATCCCCTGGGTCAGCTGGGGTCAGCTGTCCCGGCTGTGTCCCCTCACAGCTCCTTGTGCCCCCCCGGCCTCCTCGCTGGGGGAGTGGGGGGAGAAGCAGGAAAGGCCTTTATGTTGTATAAATACTGCTGAGCAATAATGAAAACAGGCCTGAATTACCAACACTGTTTCCAGCAGAAATCCAAAACATAGCCTCATACTATCTGTAAAGAAGAAAATTAACTATATCCCAGACAGAACCAGCAGAAACAAACAATAATTCTCTTTAACATTGTACTCAGTCATTAAAGAACTATTGTGCATGTTTTTAGTAAACACAGTTTTACATTTCTAGGTTTTACATTATCTGGGGTTTTAACAAGGTACTGGAATAAATTATTAAATACACATTTTTTCATCTTTTACATAATAAGAGTATAAAAATTTAAAAGACCTACAAGAACTTAGGAAGAAAGACATCTTCTTAAATCACTTTTTAAAAAATTATTTTTAACCAAAGTCCAGCACCACTAGATAGAGGAAAAGGAATATATCTGGTATACCTTTTGAAATAGTTGTATATGCCACTTGTCAGGGCTAACTAGAAAAATATGGAAGTAAAGAAGAGTACAGTACAGCTGGGTATAAAACTAATAGTTACAAGATAGCTGCAATTAGTCAAATTTCTGATATATTATGAAGAAAACTACTTAGTATGTAATGGATAGGTCTGGTTTGTGGTTTGGATGGTGGAAAAGAATATGTGCCTACAATATGTACATCCAGGTAGTTTGCTTTGGGAGGAGTGACAAGGATTTTGAAAGAAATGTTTGAATTCAAAATAATCTTAATAAATCACACACACACACACAGAAAGGAAAAGTGAAATGCAAAATGCCAAACCTAACCACTTCTCTGGAAAACACACTGTAGATTATGGAAAATGTAGACTGAATACTGGAGTAAAGACGTGATTGTGATGCTCAAGTTTTGGGCCATAGTATGGGGATATCTTGTTAAATTGAAGGCATTTTCTCTCCTGCAACATCCAGGAGAAAGCCTTGTGTCAATAAATATCTGGTTTATAGTAACATAAGCATTTTACTACTGTTTTCTATTTTCTCAGGGAGTGAAGGGATGAAGATTGAAAAAGGCAATCCAAAATTGGAAAGTGTTAGGAGAAAATATATGAAGAAACAATGAACAAAGCTTTGGGTTAGAATAGAGTGTTGCATGGGCATGGCCGACCACTTTGAAAATGTGATCAGTCCTGGACTGTGTAACATAAAAAAGAATTAAAAGTCATGGATATTAATAAATCTTGATTTATTAAAGTTTTTCTGTACCTTAAAGAAATCATGTCATGTTTAAAAGGAAGGTTCTTTACAGTAGATTTAAAGAGGTGTCTATGTACTTAAACTTTTGAACATACTGTTAAGTATCTGAATAATTAAGGTTTGAAAGTAACTATGCTGCTTTCAAAGGTCCTGTGCATAGTTGTAAGCTGAATACTGTTTTCCGCTTCTTACCCATCTTTAAAATTTATGGCAGAGCAGCCAGCTCTATCATGACTTAAACCAATTCTAACCTTCTCTTACAACCTCACATAATCTGCACAGCTCTTGAATCACAGGAAAAGATCTTTTCAGCTCTTTTTTAATTTCATAGTGTATTGGTTTTTTTTGGGTTTTGTTAGTTTTTTGCGGTTTTTTCATTTCCCTTCTACTTTTATTTCTCTCCCTTTCTTTATTTCTATGACCTTTATTTCCTTTCATTCCCCTTTCACTGGTCCCTCATCTGGTAAAACAGTAGTAGAAAAGAGACTTTCTTTACAAAATATTTGGATATTTGGA
The DNA here is from genome assembly GCF_015220075.1 of Falco rusticolus. NCBI lineage: Eukaryota > Metazoa > Chordata > Aves > Falconiformes > Falconidae > Falco > Falco rusticolus. Next base: position 15,338,399 of record NC_051210.1, on the reverse strand, counting down.
TATAATATTAGATCTATTAGAAAATAACATCAATGAAACAAAAGTAAAAAACTCAAATCCTACAAATGCCTGCATGAAAAGCATCTCATTTGAGAAGAACAAGCAGGTAAATCCTTAACTTTTAGTAGTTAAATACATGCATGCCTTTTTTCATGTTGAATATTTCCATAGAAGCAAGATTTTTTTTCTTTCTTTCCTTCTTTCTTTCCTTCTTTCTTTCCTTCCTTGCTTGCATCCTTGCTTGCTTTCTCATTTTCATGCTTTCTTGCTTTTGGAGAAAAAAAAAATGTATGACAAGGCTAAATGAAATGTTTCCTGGCAATCCAATCATATTAACTCTCAAATTTTTCACATTAACAATTTTCTGTCATATAAAATAAGTTAATCAGATTTCTGAAATTATATGTGTACACTAACACAGGCTGAAGGTATAGTTACATCAGGACCTTTTCTATTAGGGGAAACAAAGAACTAATTGCAATATTACACTAACACTGTATGATAAAAAGGAGTAGTAAAATCTAACACTTAAATTGTGCTAGTGCTAGGATACACCATACTTCCTGTTAATTGTAACAGGATGGAAACTGGTGTTTTTAATAGGTTTTAATGTCATTTTAAATTGTGATAAACAGATATTTTATATCTAGTCAAAAAGGGTAGAAATAACTGCATAAAATTCAGATCCTATCATAGCAGCACTTATAGGATGATGATGATGCATATTCTATTCATATGTTATATACATGCACACACATAGAAATAAAACTTTAATCTAGGTTATGAAGAAAATGGAACATAAAAACCTCTCTGAACAACCTCATCTCAGCATCCATATAAATATGCATTTAAGACCTATTTTTAGCATGCATTATGTTGGGTTTTCTCTACTGATTCTCCTCTTTCTCTGATATCTTCCCTGGAAAAAGGAATAAAAATATTAACATTTTTCCATGATTTATAAATATATTTTTCACTAAGAAAATACATTAAAAAAAAAAAAAAAGTCAGACCATACTACTGGTGACTTAAACTGCTGAGTAGCACAGTCAGAACAACAGAAAATACATCTTTCCTTCCACCTGTTCCTAAAGGCTTCCAATACAAATCTCCACCTACTAATACTTTAATTACATTGTTACCTTGCTCTTTCCTTGTACTTGTTTTTTTGGTGTTTTTTATTATTATTGTTTTTGTTGTTTGGTTGTTATTTTGCCATTTTTTGGCTTTACACTTTTTATGTAACATGTTTTCAGCATGTACCATCTACAGTGTAAATAGCTTTTATAATTAGGTCTACAATTTGTAAAAAAAACCAAAACAAAACAAAAAACAACCCAACCACCCCCCCCAGAACCAAAATGAAAAAAAAAAAACACCTACATATAGAAGAGGTACTTGCTCCAATTAAACTTTGCTAGGCAAATTCAAGTAAAAATGAAATTTGATCTCATAAAACAAAAGTATACTCAACATTTCTTTCCAAAGTGACAACCTATGGCTTTATGTAATCTTACACATTTGAGTCAGAGGCCAGAGGTCAAAGGCATCAAATGAAGACCTCAGACCCATGTGTACAGCTCATGTAGATCATTTGAGTTCAGTTCTCAAAGTAAAACAATACTACATATTATTTCACTGAGGCATTCAGCAAAATCAGTGAAGAAGCCGGATAAAGCAACCAATTATGTGATCTAATCAAAATACATAAAATCATTGTCTTTTTCACCAAGTCAGTATAAATTTTAACCTATCATCAAATACAAATTATTTTTTATTATAATGTTGGCACACATTTTTAAAATATTTTTTAAACAAAAAAATATTTTTCACACAGACCGTTCCTTTCATCAAATTTACCTTATAAAGGAAGCAAAATATGAGTTTTGCAAAGTAATTACACAGTAAAATATTCCAGCAGTAAAATATTTCTAATGCAAGAAAAAAGTCTAGTATCTAGGGACACATTTCAATATTCTATGGCTAAAACAATAATCATAAAAAAAGGTAGCTGCTCCTAAAACACATATGAAGATTTTCCCTATTGACAGTGGCTGGATACTCTGGGCAGAGTGGTATATTTTTGCTGCAAAACACCAATATGTGAACTTAAGGCTTAAGATTCTTTTTTAGGGAGCCCCAAAGCTGAACAAGCTTATATATTCTGCAACAGCTGAAAAAAGGCTTGAGTCAATTTTTGTCATTCTGAATTTGCATTCTTAAAGATAGCACTGAAGGAATACAATTTATAATTCATGGTTGTACCAATGTAAATAAAAGATTTTCTACCTTATTTTCATTCTGAAAGGATCAGGATGAGACCAGTTATTGAAAAATACTGTCACTGCTGCATCCTGCAAGTTATAATATACTGTGAAGATTCTTATACTGACAGATGATATAGAGAGACTGGTGACAATGTAAATAACAGATTCTCTACCTTATTTTGGATCTGAAAAGACCAAGATGAGACCAGTTATGGAAAAATACTGCCACTGCTGCATCCTGGCAAGTTATAATATCGTACTGTGGAGATTCTTATACTGATGGATGATGGAGAGAGACTGGTCGAGTCTGGGAATTATTGTGTCTTAAATAGACCCTTGGATTCAAACCTGGGGCAATTGTCTCTTTGATATAAACAAGAATATTCTCCTACAGAAAAACCAAACAGGGATATGTATTACAGAGACTTGGTCTGATTATGAGATTTCTCCACACCCAGCCTTTACCTCCCAGAAGCAAATGAAAAAAAAAAAAAAAAAAAGAAAACAATACAGTAAAAGACTTATAGACTTGTTAAGCAATGATCTGTTAAAGGTTAAACCACCTTTTTTTCTTCTTCTTCTTTTTAGTCTCTTTGACCAAATTTATAGTTTAACACACATAAAACTCTCCATTCCCTACAGTGTGGGTTTTCTGCACCTAAGCAGAGTAACCAAAAAACAATAGTTGAGTTAAAAACACCGCTCAGTGAACTGAATGACTGAATATGGACTTCAATGACATTTCAAGAGATTTTTAAGTACAATGTTTTCCCTTGCATTATTTAGTTCACAATCTAACAATTAAAATAAAAGTCCCTAGATTTATTAGCAATCTTAAGTACTTTCCTTATAACACAAAATGCAAGTTCCAACCTATAAATTCAGTTTGAAGGTAAGAAGTGAGCACATACTACATTCTTGTTTGCTGACAGTTAATAATAAAATTAAAAAGAAAAACCAACCAAAAAAAAACCAACAAAAAAAAACCCAGAAATAAAACTTTCATTGTGAACAGATGCTCCTATGAAGCTTCACAGAAGGAAGATGACAGATTTTTCCCCTCCTAGTCAAAATGCTTTGAATTTTCAGATTGCTTTGAATTTTTCAGAAATGATCTGAAATGGTAAAAAAAGAATATCATTCAGCCTAAGCATGCAAAGTGTAGTTATTCTAACCTTTTAACTTAGAATGATAGCTAAATTAAAATGACTGCTAATGAAGATATATGATCTTCTTAGAACAGAGATTTCAAATACTTTATCACCCGAGAATTAAGTCAGCTCTCGAATTATGTTAAGCCTGCAAGGCCAAAATAAATATCTTGTCAGAAAGAGGGTCTCTTAAAATTCCTGGTGCTCTTATTTCTAGTAGAAGTCTACACTAACAGTTTGTACACTTTGGAAACACAAACAAATTATCTGCAAAAAAATATTCCAGTCATATTTAACAGATAAAATAAAGTTCCAGCTATGCACAAATATGCTTACTTTGAAGGACTGAGAAAGGGAAGACAATAGCTGGAATAAAGCCATTTCTTTTTGTTTGATTGTTGTTTTGTTTCTATTCTTCAGAAAAGGCATATTGCAAAGGTGAAAGAAGTGAAGACTTTTTGCTACATTACATGAAAGAAACAGACTTTTTGCTATACAACACCTGCTTATAGGCACTATAAGCTTTCTGGGTGGTAACGGTAGGTTTGTCTACATCAGTAGTTTAGTTTGCAACCAGTCTTTCAAGGTATGAATGCTGTTCTGTCATCCTGTGCAGCTTGGCATAGTACAGTAAATCATGTAAATTTCATCAAGATGCACATGAATTTTTTTTTTTTTTTCATTGACAGCCAGCTGTATTTCAGGACTCCTGTTTCCATTTTTTCCTTTTTTTTTTTCTTGCAGTACGCATGACTGAGAGTGACCATTCAAACTGAGTTAGATAAAGACTGAATAAAACCAAATCCGAAAGTATATAAATTGTTGCTAGATTATAAAATTCTGTAAAATAATATCTGAAGTTTAAACCAACATCATGTCCACTGCTTGCTTTTCCTATGCAATCTGTTTATTTTATATATTATTTTTTTAAATATAATACAATTTCTCCCAACTTAATACATTTTTTACTTCCACAGTTTTTATTATATTTCACTAGAAGACAAAAATAAATTTAAAAGCATCATATTTTGTAATACATCACACATATTGTAGAAACCTGTAGCTGTAGCTGTGATTTGATTACATCGTGTTTATTCAGCTACTATAGCTTGCTGTTATACTCCCACTCCAGCACACTGATAAGTAGCGTAACGTTACAGCAGGCAAGACATGCAACTGTTGGTTAATGGCCCTCCAGCATTACATTTACATTTAAGATATTTTGCCTAACTGAGGCTTCTATTGCACACTTATCTGAATGCAAAATTTCCCTTTAGGGTTTAAACTTGCCATACATGATGATCTCAGCATATGAAGAACTTTCTCCTTTATATTTTTAAATCATAGCTTAAAAACCTGTTCAAGTTCTGAATAGCTTTACTGGGATATATATTACTGTCCCAGAAAAAAACACAGCTTAAGAAAGTATTAGGTTATGTGGCAGAAGTCCTGCCTCCACATCCAGAAAGGACCCCCTTTCTGGTGTTATTGGCACCCCAATAACCCAGTCAGGGGAATGAGCCCCTGCTCTGGTCTCCTGCACTGTCCCAGGAGACCCCCAACCCCATGAGTAGGGAGATGCTTGTGCTGAGGGGTCACCAGTGGTAGCTCTTGGGAGTACTTACTATACCTGGGGAGCCACCACCAGTGGTAGGGGTCACACTGTGGGATGCGGGGAAAGAGGGTTTTGTGAATTTACTGGGCTTATTATGGGATGTTTTGGGGAGAAACCAGGGATGGGGGAAGGGGTGGAGCTAGATCATTTAGGGAGAAACAAGTGCAGGAAAATAGAGGGATGACTGCATAAAAGGGGCTAATTTAAAAGCAAAATACTGAGACCCAGCTACAGTTACTGGGCAGACTGTATATCTGAGCCCAGCTGCTGGAGGGGTACACCTAGTATATATGTATCTATATATATGACCCCCACTAGCAGACATTTGTTCTGCTGAGCAAAAATGGGAAACAGGATGAGGCCATTGGTCTTGTTTGGTTTTGTGTGAGTACTGTGTGTGTTTGCTTATGTTAATCTATGTGCATGGCCATGTGTATATATACATGTATGTATAGACATGTGTATATGTTTATCACATAAACATGTTTATCTGTATTCCTATTGGGAATGCATGCTCAGCCTCACTCCCAGTTAGACCTGGAGACATGGAGCCTGTGTCAGACTGCTGGATCAGGCAGATCTCTATATGACAGAGACTAGCAGTCAAACTTATCCATCCAAGTTAGGGAAAAACGATTAGCAAAATGAGAATTCAAAATATAAACTAATAAAAAGTGGCAATGGGAATACAGGCACAGAAAGAACAACTTGGTGCCTACATTTGACATTTTCCTTTTGCAAAACTAGAATTTTCCATGTCATTTTCAATCTCCTCCCTATTGTGGGAACTTAAAAATGCATTACATTTCTTTTGTTTACCTTGTTGTTCCCATCCTTTTGGTTTTCAGAAAGGTGGCCTCATTTAACAAGTTTAATAATTGTTGTGCTCCACGTCAGAAATGTTTCAAAAGATTTGACTACTCATCAATATTATAGGAATGTTAGCCTGTATATATGAACCCTGAAATAGTGCTACTTCAGCTGGGTCATTCAGAAAAAACTTGCATTTCCCTCCATTTTAGGAAACTATTTCATACAGGGTCCTGTTATTGTTGCTCAAGAGTCACAGCTGCATATCAATACCTTATCTAGCTTGAGAAGAATAGTGAAACAGAAATGTTAAACTGATATGAAGTAACTCCTTAAGATTGCAGGTGAGAGGTTTGGACAATACTGCTTGAGGTGCACAGAATCTATACTATTACCATTAAAAATCATGTTAATGTTATCACACTATTTACTTAAGCCACAAGCATGGTTATTATGTTACCATGTCACAGATAAAATTGAGCAAAGTATACAGTCTTGGTAACAAGTGGTAGAAAACTGGCATAAAACTGAGAGATATCAGCAAGTAGGTATCAATAATTCAACAGCAAACACTGAAAGAATGTCAAGTGGGTCCTTCAGACCTTTGTCTTGTTTCTGACAAATGTCCTGTACCATTTGATATTTTCATTATATCTTGGATGGCTGAACAGTGTGTGTTAATAAAATTTGTAGGTGGCACTGAGAATGGATAAACTGGAAGAACACAGGTGCTGTAGCAGACAGGGATGGAACTCAAAATTGGCTCAATAAGAGAGAGAAAGTACACTGAAAACATCCATGATAAAGAGACTTAAGGTGTTTCTCTTGGGAACAGACACTAACATGCACAAAGATGGAAAGGATTGTAACCAGAAAGGTGTCTATACTGCAGAAGTGGATTTGGATCTCACTGTGAAGTAGAAATTTAATAGTGATGCAATACTCTTGACAAGATAGCTGGAGCTGGGACAAGGTCAAGGTACACCTGAGGAGCCAGAGTGTGGTATATATCTCAGGGCAGTCTTTCTTTAAAGAATTGTCTCAGCTGTTCTAGAGGGAAACTCTAATACACACTGCACTACAAATGATGCATTTATATAAATAGCATGGTTTTTGCAGGTAAAGATCTGTTATGGAATGATCTAATTAAAGATTTTACTTTAATAAAGATGAAAATGAACCCCAGAAACCTCTCCTTTATTGTTTACCACTACTGAACCTGACTCTGTCCATTTAGATATTGCATTCAGTGAAATAAATGCATTAGCATTTTCAATGTTTTTCTCTTGATTTTTAATATTTAACATTATCTGAAAAAAGATGTTCCAGTTTATCATGAGAACAATGGACTAAGTATTGCTTTTAAGCATGAAGTTAGTTTCTAAATTACCAAATCCACTTCTCCAGAAAGAGCTATGTTCCTTTTGTTATTAGCATGTTGAAAGGATTGCAAAGCAGATTTCAATACCAGTAAAAGTCCCACACTTTATTATTTTTTTTTGCAATTTAGCTGACAGAAAATCTACAAAAGAACACAAAAACAATAGACCTGAATCTAAAATCCCTTCATCTATATGCAAAACCCATACTCATAAAAATATGCCTAGCACAATTAATGGACTGAGGTGGACCTGAATGAATTAATTCTGGCTTTAATTACATTGAATCACTCAGAAAAACTGTATAATAGATTACTTTCCAGATAAAGAAAACCTGCACTTGACTCTGAAATAATGAAAAACACGTATTGGGCCTTATCAACAAAAGTTTATATTTTATATAGCCTTATATTTTACTCATATAAGCTTACATTTTACCTCAGATTAGCATAATAGTACTATTTTAATTAATTTCCAAAGAGCTCAGCCTCTTTCATTTTGGTGGTTAAATGAATATTTTATCTGATACCATTTCAATTTTTTTTCTGTTGAAAAAATATGACAGATCACAGAAAAAAAAAAAGAATAATTTAATAAACCTTTAGATTTTGTCTTGTGACACTCTTATTTTGGAAAGATTTGAGAAATATGATCTACTGTTAGCTGAAACAATATTGTTTTAAATTACACTGACCCTCATGTCTAGAATTTTTAAAGACATTTAAGGTACTTCAAGGGTTTCTGTTAATCTATTAAACCTAATTAAGAGGACCAAGCAGACCCCAGTCATTTCTCACAGATCTTCTATGAACTCTGTCATGAATATGATTTATATCATTACTTATTTCCTCTGGGAAAATAACTACATAGACAATAAATGTATAAAAAAACAGCGATGAAGAGGGAGAGAAGAAAAGATTGTCAGCAAGAAAGAAAAAAGAACAAAAGCTTGAGTAATATGCGTGTTTATTAATACTCCATTAAATATTTATGATGGGATCAGCACACTTCAGAAAAAAAAAAAAAAAAAGCGATTACCTGAGTTGGAAGGTATAGTTTTCCTGGAATCAACCATGTTTGATTTACCTTCAGGCAATTTTAATAGTAATTTAAAAGTACTTAGTACTCATCATTTTATGGCAGACACTCATTTGAAGACACTACATAAAACTATATGAAGCTCTTCTATACTCATCTCAAAATACATTAGTGATTTCTGCTTAAGCGTTTATAGTGGCAGACTTCTCCAATTTGTAAAATACAGAGCTGAGATGAAAACAACTTATCTAAAGTCCTTTTTCTGCTATGGGTTACTTTTCTATTTACCCTCTAGGTACAGAATTATATTCCTCCATTTAATAAATAAATTAATCATCATTTTACTTCCTTTCAATGACCAGCGACACTGCTGTAATATGGAGTGATATGTGGAGATTGTGTATCAAGAGCAGTAATTAAAAGAACAGTGTACAAAGTGCCTCTTTAGATTGTTTTAATGAAATAAATTAACACGTCACATTTTAATGATAGTGCTTACCAGCATCTCTAAGTCAGTGAAGTCCCAGGAGTAAAAAGCAAACCCATATACACCCAATGCTGAGAGCTGAGCGATAATAATCAATATGATCTTGAAAGGAGTTTGGAAAAGCAAATCAGCCCCTACCTCTTCCAGAGCTTGGTGCATGCAGCCATACTACAGGACTCACAGGAACCCTAACAACTATTTAATTTCCATTTTCTGTAATGACTTGCTTTTTGATTGTGTTTGCTCTCATTTCCGGATCTGAAGTAAGGTTTACTAAGAAAGCAAAGCAATTCATGTTTACACGCAGAAGCAGTTAACTCATTGCAGTGTAGTCATTTTACCTCCTTTTTTATACGTGCTGTCATGGACAATGTTGTTGCAACGTTTTAATCACAACAGATTATCAAAGCCAGCTTTGAATCTAAATCCCATCGAGACTGCCATATTTCTTTCAAATATGCTTTTCTTTTTTTTCTTCCATATTCCATTATTTTTTTTCTGTTTCTGACTAGTCTCATAAGCTACTCAATTAAAGCAATCAAAATTACATTACATATAATAATCTTAGGAAGGACATTTATGGGAATGGAAATGAAAAGGACCAAAGAGAGATGTGAGTTACCAGAGAGAAGCTGTAAAGACAGTAATTTTTGGCATCTATTTAACGTTATCAAAGACAGGGATTTTTTCTCCCTTACTGAAAACATTTCACACACACCTTTCTATTTTCTTCGGTTTTTTTCTTTTTTTTTTTTTTTCTTTTTTACTTTTGTAAATGCTTTTAAGAGGTTTTTGGAAAAACTGTCATTTTCAAAGTACCTGTAAAAGCATGTATTCCTATATGATTTTTTAAAAATTGCTCTTTTCTAAAATAATGGTAATTTTCCAGATAACTAGTTTACAAAATAAGGAAATGCCTCAGACTTCGAAAAAGGTAATGCAGTAGAGATGGATGGTTTATTCCACACTTTGAAGGGAGTATATCACCAGCAAAAAAGAGAAATACTCAGATTAAAGTGCATTAGTGAATAATCAATAGTCTTATCAGAAAAAAGAAAAAAGACAGATTGCCTCCAAGTATCAGATTTCTGAATATTGTTGGGAAGAAAGTGTAACATTTCATGGCTTCCCAAGACTTCCCAAAATCATTAGTATGAGGAAGACCTAACACTTGCTAAAAAGAACACAAAATCTTGAGAGGAATAAAAAGACAAATGAGTTCTAAGCTCAGTGAATTAATCAAAGGGAATTCAACTGAGTCCAGTGACAGGGTCTGGAGATTCCCATCATAATGATTATAAAACTAAAATGTATCAGATTTAATATTTAATTACTATCATCTTTCTAAAATTCACTAGCAATTTGTTGGACATCTTAGTATTTTGATATATAATAATAAAATTGCCAACTGTAGAAAACAGTTGTTCTGTAGGTTGGTGTAAGAACATCTAAGAGGGAAAAAAAATAAAAAAGGAAAAATACGATAATGAACATTTTCTGTCCTAAATGCTTCAGTTCTGCTACTTTCCAAACTTTAGTGAAGTATTCAATTCCAGGCTATTGCACCAAGACACAAAAGCTATGCCCATTCCATGGTAAAATATGGGTTATTATTTCTTTTAGCTGGACACCCTGTGGTACTCAAGTTTATGAAATTCAAATAAGAAAATATATAGATTTGCAATAACATTAAAATTAATCACAATAAAATAACGGAAAGGTGATTCGAATTTTCAGCTAAAAATTCAGACACAATTACATTATAGTAAATGATACTAAACAACTTGGAGAAAAAGGGCTATAGCACAGAATCGAAATCTAGCATCTAAATATGAGTTTGGCATCTTTTAATTTTACAGATTTTTCCAGCCAGACACTGAGCTCAGCGCAGCAAATGCGAAACAAAAAATAACCTATAAAAGAAGAGGTAGCGTGGTTTTCTGATACCTGTATTTTATCTTTCTGTTGACACGTGACATGACATTTGCAGATGTTCATGTACTGTCTTATATATACTAATCATTTCTGGATGCAGGAGTTGAACACACTGTTAGCAAGTGTGCTGGCAATACCAAACTCGGAGGTGTTGTTGAATCTCTTGAGGGATGAGAGGCCTTGCAGAAGGATCTAGACAGACTGGGGCATTGGTCAGTCATCAGCGGCATGAAATTGAACAAGACTAGATGCCAGATGCTGCCCCTGGGCTGGAGTAACACAGACGGGGAGAGGGGCGGCTGGAGAGCAGCCCTGCAGAGGGCTCCGGGGGCGCCGGCTGGCTGCAGGCTCCGCAGGAGGCAGCTGTGTGCCCTGGCAGCCGGGAGGGCAACCCGCATCCCGGGGGCATCACACACGGCACAGCCCGCCCGGCACAAGGGGTGACCATCCCGCTGCGTTCAGCGTTGGGGCGGCCTCGCCTCGAGGGCTGGGGGCAGGTCTGGGCCCCACCACTTAAGAAGGACAGGCAGGGGCTCGAATGGGTCCAGAGAAGGGCAACGGAGCTGGTGAAAGGGCCGGCAGGAATGTCCTGTGAGGAGTGGCTGAGGGCTCTGGGCTTGCCTGGTGTGGAGCAAAGGAGGCTGAGGGGCCACCTCAGTGCTCCCGGCAGCTCCCTCAGGAGGGGAAGGGCAGAGGGAGGCGCTGAGCTCTTCTCCACGGGATCCAGTGGCAGGACATGCAGGAATGCTTCAAACCTGCATCACAGGGGAGGTTTGGACTGGGCATTAAGAAGCATTTTTTGACTGAGCGGGTTGTCAAACACTGCAGCTGGTTTCCTAGTGAGACAGTCGACGCCCCAAGCCTGTCAGTACTTAACAGGCATTTGGTTCCTTCTGGCTGAAATCCCGTTGTAGTCTATTCCAGCCTAGTCTAGTCAAGTCCTAGTCTATCCTGTATCTCTGTCTCTATCTCTATCTCTACTTCTGTCTCTACGAACAATTTATCATTGCTAAACTAACATGCTTTTGCTACAGAAAAGGAAGAAAGCTCAGGGGCAAACTGCGTAAGTGCCTTACGTTAAGTTAGTTAGGTAAGGTTAAGGCTACAAGTATTAAAGAAGAATAAGAGAGACCTCTTTCATCTTGGGGCAAATGCTGGGTTTTTTTTGGGGGAAATTGATTACAAAGGGGACTGGTACAATTACGTTGCTCATTAGAATCATGGAATTTCAGAACCTAATGTTCTCAATTTGCTCAAACTAATTGACCTGATTTTCCACCTCAAGTATGAAATGCATATATAGTATATAGGCATGTAAGCTGAAGAATGCTTTGAGAAAGCCATTCTAAAAAGACAAAGTGTCATGTGTAGCCACGTATACAGATCTCAAATTATTATCTTTCTAATTGGATTTCTCCAGACTATCTCTGAAAGGATAATGTGAAATCAAAATTTAAAATACAAAGAATGAAGTCCTCATCATGACAAGACTGTTGGCTTCCGAGGGACTAGGCTTTGTTAAAGTAAAATGTTGAAAACCTGCAGTCTTCGATAATATTTTCTTAAAAATGTACATGTTTTTAAGATTGGGTGTTCCCTCCACTTAACTTTCACAGGAAGCTGGAAAACAAAGCTTTTATCAGTTTTGAAGATTATGAGAAGCAAAAAGTTCCTTTAATGAATACGTAGCAGCAAAGTTTAAAATATAAAATAACAAGATCAGCTTGGAAAACAAACATCTTTCCCCAGCAGTCTGAAAAACACTTGAAACTTTTCTGCTTTTCAGAGGGCTTTTAGCTGTTACCTCTGTTGTCATTATTGTTATTAGCAAGTGTTTTGGAGGAAATCTTTTAGCACAGTCTTCTGTGCTATTATTGCTTTTTCCAAACAGAAGCATGTGTAACAGAATCAATGTTTATATGTCATGCTGAAAAATCTGCAAAACACCCTTACATGGGAATCAGAGCTAGTAATGCAAATATTGAGAAAGAGAAAAAAAAAAAAATCGGGGAAAAACTAGCATCTTTCTCTTTCTCTCCTGGGTGTTTCATTAAAGATAAAGTGAAAGAAGCTGAGAAAATACATTTCTTTTCACCCTTTAGTATGTTAAAAGTTCTTTTCACCCAGAAGTTAACAAAATAGTAAGGTAGTTTTGCTGGTTGCCATGATGTTAGTTTTGGTGTCATTTCTAGCCTTAGAATCATGGAATAATACAACCATAGAACATTTCAAGTTTGAAGGGCCCCATAAGGAACATTGAGTCCCCTGCTCCTTGCAGGACTACCTAAAGCTAAAGCACATGACATAGCCTTGAACTCTGGACTGCTTTGCTGGGGAGCGTGTACAAGGGCCTGACCACTGTCTCAGTGAAGAATCTTTTCTAAAATACAGCCATAAGATCCTCTGATGCAGTTTCATTCTATTTCCTTGTCAGCACTGAACTGGTCAGCCCTTAAATGGTCAGGCAGTTGGATTAGATGATTGTTGTAGGTCTCTTCCAGCTTCTCCCTTTCCTTTTCCTTTCCTTTCCTTTCCTTTCTTTCCTTTCCTTTCCTTTCCTTTCCTTTCCTTTCCTTTCCTTTCCTTTCCTTTCCTTTCCTTTCCTTTCCTTTCCTTTCCTTTCCTTCCTTTCCTTTCCTTTCCTTTCCTTTCCTTTCCTTTCCTTTCCTTTCCTTTCCTTTCCTTTCCTTTCCTTTCCTTTCCTTTCCTTTCCTTTCCTTTCCTTTCCTTTCCTTTCCTTTCCTTTCCTTGCCTTTCCTTGCCTTTCCTTGCCTTTCCTTGCCTTTCCTTGCCTTTCCTTGCCTTTCCTTGCCTTTCCTTGCCTTGCCTTGCCTTGCCTTGCCTTGCCTTGCCTTGCCTTGCCTTGCCTTGCCTTGCCATGCCATGTCATGTCATGTCACGCCACGCCCTTTCTTATTATTTCCTATTCTTTTTTCTTCTCCTTTCATTCTCTTCTCTTATCATTCTCTTCTTCTCTTTTCTTCTCTTCATTCTCTTATCTTTTTTTCTCTTATCGTTCTCTTCTCTTCTTTTCACTTATTTTATTCTATTTTATTTTTCTGAACTATACAGTCATTTTTTGACCACAGCTATGGTTACACTTTGCCTCAGGAATCGTGACCACATTCACTGTAGGCAAGATGAGAGAGATTTAGTCTCAGAGGCTAAGGAAAATTTGAAGTTAAATTTGTTGAAATAAAAATGCAATTGAAAAATCTGAATATAAATAAAGCCTATTGCAGGGTAAAGATTGTACAGCCACACAGGGCAGGAAAGGAAACTTTAGACTAAGGAGACATCCAGAGAGAGGAAACATCAATTTGTTATACCCAAGAGGAGAGAAAAGGGGAAAACTGTTAAAATATGTCAGAAGTTGGGAAAAACAGAACATTGATGTTGCAAAGATGAGTGCACTAAGGAAAACCTTGTGGCTGACTCCAGAGGTTAAGAAACAAAAACGTTTTTTTCTGCAGGAAAAGTTTCAGGAAAACACAAATATATTGGGGATCCTCAGTAGAAATTTCTGAAATATACACAGCAAGATGTAGGATGAGCTACATCTATCACATGGAAGTACCAGAGAATCAGAGAAAAGAAAAAAAGGTATAGGGCCAGTAGCATAGCATCAGCTTTCTGGCAAAGAATATAGGCTGGCCCATATACACTGAACATTGCAATCTGGGGTCAACATGTAAAAAAGGTCGAGGCTTAGCTGAGCTCCTCTGAAAGTTTATACAAGTCCCTAATGAACCTCAGCAACAGACCTTTAGAGCAAGATTGATTGGTATAACATATACATACAGGAACATTACAAAGAACTGATACATGTAAAAAAAAAAGTGAAATGTGAAGGAATTAGGAAGAATCTTTTAGTCTGATTTGGACATCTTCTGTTCGACTTTGCTGAGTTTTGTGCTTCATGAGTTTAGAGTTTGGAAATATAATGAGTAAACCACATGGAAAATTTTGGATTTGAACTGACTATATACAAATATTTATATGGTTTGTAATTAATTATGTGGGTGAAATAAAGGAATACACAGTTTATAACAATGGGGATAGTGAAAATTTCAAAAATTAAAATTGTGGTCTCATGTGTTTTTAAACACCGAATACTATAAATTCAACTGATCTTCAACAATCAATACTAGGCAGCTGACTCCACATTTTTAAATGGAAGATTATATCTGCTTAATGTTCTGTCCCATCACAGCTCATAATGAGAAAAGACAGTGGTAAAGGGGATTCAAGTATTTTCACTTTGTAGTGGTGGGTTTTTTTCCTCTTCTTGCTTTTGTCAGAAAGGTTGCTCGAGTGGTTAGCAGCAATGGATTAATGTTTCCTGCATTATTTAATTAAACCCACCTTTGTTCTCCATGTGTAATTTGGACCCCAAGTTGTGCAGATCTTGCTGCAGAACCCTGAGCAACATTCATTAATCATTATCTCAAAACCTAAATCTCTCTCTGAGTGAGAGTACTCTAATCATTTTATTTTGCAGACAGATTTTCCTGCCTTATAGGTTGTACATACACACAAGAAAATCTGAGGCCTAGGACATTTTCATTACGCAATGATAGTGTGTATGGTGCAGGCTGGTAATTCTGGCTCTCATGAAAAGTATTGTAATTTTATCCTGCATGCCAAAACTCTCTGTGTGCTAAGCCTCACATAATTACCTGTTTTATAACATCCAGTTGTGGGAAAAAAAGCAGAAGTAGAAATTATGGCAATGAATTCAGCAGTTTCCTTCCAAGAAAGAAGGACTTCCTCTAAAGAAAAATCTTCCAACACACAAAAAGACAGAAAATAAGGTCCAAGGTATATGCCAAGGACAGACTATTTCAGAATAGCCCATTTTCCCTCCACTTATTCAACAGTACCTTCTTTCAGAGAATACATAGGGGAATCTGATCCAAGAAAACTAATGCCATCTGTTATCAGATGTAGATATTGATGTTGGTGTTGATTAATTTCTTTAAAAGGAAAATATAGACACCATTTAGCAGTCAGCATAAATGGTGTCAAAAATGATGACCTGAAATAACTGTATTCAGGAGTAAAATACTTAATTCTTGTACAGACTGACTGTAAGGTTATTAGATTTTCTGGAAATAGTCTTATGAAAGGCAAAGACCTTTTGATCACAAGACTGTGTGCGTAGTATTGTTCTATTGACGGTTAGTGACTAAATGCTAAGCTACTAACCTAGCTGTTAGCAGCTCCTGGAAAGACCTTGTGACATCTTGATGTCACTTGGTGAAATCTTTCAAAGACCTTTGAACATAGTTTTGTTCTTTTATTGAAAACATTATATGGAAATTCTGGTCTGACTCATTTTAACAACAGTTCTACTGACAGTACTAATGGCTACCAAGAGGAAAATCCTGAAGGTGATACAGTGAAAGTGAAATTATTATCTTATAATTCACAAAATGGATCATTGATTTCTGTTGAAACACATTTCTGATGAAGAGGAAAAGTTTTAAATATGGGATACTTAATACTGGTATAGGAGAGAATGACTTGCTTATTGAAAAATATGGTGCTACAGTTCATAAAGTTATTAATTGACAAGTGACTGTAACAGGGTTTTTTTGCCATTTGTTGGTTTTGTGGGGTTTTTTACCTATGTTTTGGCCTGCATGTGAAACGCTGACCCTGAATTGTGGCTGCACTAACAAGATAACAGCATGAAAAATTATAGGGTGTTACAAATAACGAAAGGGTACAGGACATACAACTTATGTCCTGTAATCAACAACCTTGATTAGTGGCCGAACTAACAGCATACCAACATGAGAAATGACAGAAACAGTGTAACAGAAGGAAAAATTACCATTAATCGCTGAACAAGACAGAAATTACCATGGCAACTCTACCACAGTTAGTAAGTAAGAGTATAAATCAGCAAAATAAGGATCTATGGTGAAAGAGTAAACAGGAGGGAGCTGTTTGAAAGGAATTACTGTCATGATTGGGCAAAACTTAAAAGGGGGAGAAAAGGGGAAATCCAAAGTTAGCAAGGGTCCCTCTGAAGCTGTCTTATTCCTGATCAGTGCTTCAGAAGAGGACAATAATCCTGTTATTGTGACCGTGCCTCTCTGAATCATTTCTGTAGTCAGGAGGCTACTGGAGGGTGTAGAGGGCTTGGAAATGGTCTAATGGGACTGATGGAGTATCCTGACTGTTTAACATGACATGTAATCTAGAAGCATGAGTATACCCTGTTGGTACTATCTGTTTTCCTAAAATGCCTGAATGTTTTCAACCTGTTTTCTTCATCTTGCATGTATGTCCTTAACTGTAAGCATAAGTGGGTGGGTTTTTTCCTGCTTTTTTATGGGAATGGCTGCAGGACTGGGAAGTACCTAAACAAGTAAAAATTTCCAATTTTTTTGTCAGTATTGTTATCACTGAGGTGTGTTGAAGGGCAATAGTTATAACTGCAGAACATGAACTGAAGCTGCAAATTGTCTGAGATTGCACTAAGTTTTGTAAGGAATATATGATTCATGGAAAGAAAAAAAACAACACACAGTTTTGCTGAGAAATGTACTCAGAGCACTGAACTCAGCAGCAGCTTACACCAGTCTAGACTGGTCTTTTCCCTTCATGTACCTCAGATCACTGTCTCTGTATGAAAAGAATTATAAAATATGATATATTGCAGCTTTTATAAATAAAATCTAGATAAAATATTTAGATTAAAATAAAATTTAAAGTATGGCCTTATTCTTTGTTTAATTAATTTATTTTCTGGATAATTTTATCCAGAATACAATTAATTCAGTTACCTTTAGAAATGGGTCAGCTGAAAAGTCATTTTAAAGCAAGTTTTGAACTGCTACATTCATAATCCATGTACCCTCTGAACATCATTAGTGTAGTATATGCAAATACATGTGAATTTTTTTCTTACAGGAATGCTATGTTAGAAAAGATATTTCTAACATATTCTTAGGAAGAAGGAAACATGCAGAAAATAGTGCCACATTCAGGTATTTTCATTATTTCCTTTTTCTCAGCAAGGTCCAGTAAAAAAAAAAAATGGTGAAAAAAATATGCTAAGGCATTTCTACAGAGAACTTTCTTCCAGGAAAACAAGGGCAAGTTGTAGTTTAATGGTTGGTGGTGTTGGCCACATTCCTTTGGTCTTAGTGTTTGACCCTGTGTTTACAACGCTGCAATTTGAGGATATGCACACAGACCTCCTACCTTTCCCCAGTACCTCCAAGCCTACTGGACATGCCAGATTTTACACTCCAGTCAGCCGCATTTCAAGAATGTACCTTGTTGAGCTGACTCAGGACAGAGAGCTGCCACCTCCACCTGTATTAGAGGTTTCCCTTGCTGTTTAACATACTGAGTAGTGAGTAGTCTTCCATTTCTTTCCTGTGAATTAGAGTAACTAGAGAACTAGGAGTAACACACCTGTACTAAATTTCTGTCTCCTTATTTCAGGCTTTGCTTTGGGAAGCAGCAGCCTTTTGGTATGTTTTATCTTGACCTGAAATAGTGTCTGTGTTGGGTCTGCTCTAACAATGAAAAATAAAGATTCAGAGGTGTTCAATGACTGCCTCCCCAGTGGAGTATGACTTTGGACACTATGTGTTGTAGTTAAGGGTCACAGAGCTTTCCTATGTGAAATCTGGATTTTTTGAATTTGTAGATAGCTATTGGTGAGGTAAAGTATGTTTGAATGATAAAATTGCAACCAAATATCAGACAGGCAGTCCACGTAAACACGTGCAGCACCTCTCTAAATAACTTAACAGCTTGCTTTTCTTCGAAATTACATCAAATCGAAAATGTTCACAACTGGATCATTTTGGAATTACTTCTCTTTTGTAAAAGAACAAATAATTTTTGGCTAATGTATCTTTTGTCATTCTTATAAATATATATGATCATATATGTTCATATATTATGTATGTATAATACAACATAAGGTGTATTAATTGACTTGAGAAAGTTCAGTTACATTTAAATTATTAATGTTTCACATAAAATGAATTTTCACATGAATTTGCATGGGATTTTTTTTCAGTAACAACAACATAGCTGACTTCCAGTCTTGTCAGAAAAAAGTTTCTGCTTTATAAGAAAGGAAGCTGTAGTAAATAATACTTCCACTAAATCAATAACAACAGTTAGAGCACATGTAGTAATAGAAAATAATGTCCCAATTTAGCAGTAAAATAATGGGTTTTTTTCAGAAATGGATGGGCCCATTTGTATAGCTGTGGTAATACAAAAACATAGCACAAAAGAGAAAGCCAAGGAAAAAATGTTGCCATATGCTGTTATAAAATGAGGAAGTACTTTCATAAAAAGAAAAAAAAAGAGAAGAGATTATCATGAGAATGTGCATTGTCCATAAGTTGTTTATATTCTCCAATAATTATCATGTTTATCCTACAAGGACTGATGAAATTTATAGAAAAGATACTGAATAAGAAAAAAGTCCATTCCCTTGCTAAACAGTTAATATGAGGTGAACATTATGGCATATTTTGGTACCATTACTGGTTAATAGAAAAGATGGTGAAATTGTCTCTTATTATTTTATCTCTATATATCCCACTCCATAAACCTCCACTGTAATCTGGAATTAAGGGTTAGGGCTGCATTAAAGTTTTTATAATATAACTATGCTGTTTGGTTCTGATGGATTTTTTTCTAATTAAGAGTGTAGAAAATATAAATGATTTTTCAATGACAACCTAATTCAAATCAGAAATAAGCACCAACTTCTGTTTCTTTTTCACTAGAGCAACTGCTTACTCATTCCTGCTCATAGAACAAGGGTACCACAAACTTCGCCTGCTATGTCAGGTCACTGTATGTGTTGCAACATAGAAATAGCTGTTGCTTGTCTATTTTGTCTCATGTCAGAAATAATCTTGGCTTAAAAACGTATCATAAATGCTTCCCTCTTCCAACTACTCTCTTACCTTTGCATTGTGAAATGGTCAGTTTTGAGTTATAAGTAAATATAACAATGAAAAAATTGAAACTCTTCTCTTTCCTCTGTTGCTGTATTCCCCCCCCCCCCCCCCCCTCCATCTCTAGATAGACATCTAAGCAGTACTGACAAGTACTTGCAGCCCTAATGTAACTGCTGGGCATTTAATTGGTGTCTTCCATCTAATCAATATCTTTAAAACCATGTACATTTTCTATCAAGGGAACTTCTTCAACTACCATCAACATATTCTACATGTGAATCAGCAGTGAAAAACTTATTTCTAAATTATCATAAAGTGTTAAATTATTTTATTTGATAAATGAGAGGTGTGGGAAAACTAGATTTTCATTAAAAGAATAACTAGCTAATCAAATATTATTAATCAAATTAGTCATTCAGTGACTAATATGGGTTTGAACAAATTAACTCTTACTGAGAAGATTCCAGCAAAATAACTCTTCAATACTATTTCCTCCCAAATTACCTGAGAAAGTATTTTCCAAATGAATTATTTAATTTGTGAAGCTATTTGAGCAACTGTGATTAGAAGTGGATAAGGAAGTCTGCTTTTTTCTGCTTTCAGTCAGAAGTGTAGGTTGTAGTGCTCTACACATTAACATAAGAGGAGATAACAGGTGATGAGTTGTTTTATTGAGGGTGACCTTATTTCCCCTCCCATATAGGTCCAATGTATGCTTATTTCTTTAATTAAAGTTCCATTTTAAAGAACTGTTATAAAATATGTTTTTTTTGGTTTTGTTCTTTTTTTTTTTTCATGAAAGTCGGTAATTATCTCCAGGTAATTACCCTTGTGCTTCTAAGAATATATTTGGATCAGTAAATGCCTGGGTTGCTAAAATTTCAATTTTTATTTGTATAAAAATTGGAAACACAGGTAACAGAGGGAGCCAATAAAACAAGGACAATGCTCAAACACAAAAAGGAGGCATACAAGAGTTAAAAGCAGGGTGAGATGACCCAAGAGAAATATAGACATTGCTAGAAAATTCAGGGAGAGAGGAAAGACAAACATCATCAGATTTGGACCAGGTGAGGAACTTGAAAGGCAACAAGAAAGGCTTCTGTAGGTGCACCAGCAGCAAAAGAAAGACCAGTGTAAGAGAAAATGCTGAAGCCCAGCTGGCTGGAAAGGAGCACTGCAGAAAAGGACCGAGGGTTCCTCGTGGCAGGAAGATGAACATGAGTAAGCAAGGTGCCCTTGCAGCAAAGGCAGCCAACAGCCCCATGGGCTCCATTAGGAGGACCATTGCCAGCTGGCAAGGGAGGTGATTCTTTCCCTCTGCTCGGCACTGGTGAAGCTACATCTGGAGTGAATGGGTCCAGTTCCAGGCTTCCCAGTACAAGAGACATGAACATATTTGAATCAGTCCAGCAAACAGTCACAAAGATGGTGAAGGGACTGGAGCATCTCTGTTATGAGGACAGGCTGAGAGGTCTGGAACTACTAAGCCTGGAGAAGAGAAAGCTCAGGGGGGATCTTATCCATGTATACAAATACCCGAAGGGCAGACATGTAGAAGACAGTGCCAGGTTTTTCTCAGGGGTTAGGGATCAGAGGCAATGGGCAAATGCTAAAATAGAAGAAATTGCACTTGAACATGAAAACCTTTTTACCGTGAGGGTGAATGAGCACTGGTGTAGGTTCCCAGAGAGGCTGTAAAGTCTCCATCCTTGGACATATTTAAAACCTAAACACTGTCATGGACAACTTGCTGTAAGTGACCCTTCTTTGAGCCAGGGTTTGACTAGATGATCTCCAGATCATCTACCACTTTCATCTATTCTGCTGTTCTGTGCAGCTAGCTAAGACATCTGAATTCTGTGATAATCAAAGACTTTCTGAAAGACCAGATACAGTGTTGAGCCATCTGCTGTTGGGGTATGCAGCGGTTCTGCAGATGAGTTAGTTGACTTGAAAGACTTAGTCGTGTACCTTTAAGACAGCCACAAATTGTCAGGTATCTAAACAGGTTGTGAAGAATCGGAAATTAGAACCGCAGCATACGGGCACCTACAGCAACAGCAAATAGCAAACAAGAAGAACACAGAAAGCCTATCAGGATCTGACACATGTACTATCTAAGACATATAAGCAATTTGTATAAACAAAAAAGGCCATTTTGCCATTTTGTCTGAACCCAGACATGCAGACATAGTGTTTTTCAGCCGGCCTCGACTTGCATCACCACAATCTGCAAGCCTTGTAACTTCATTTGTATAACAGCATCTTTGCTTTAGATTGATCTTTTTGTCCAGCCACAAGTACCTGCATTTATTTGCTTCTTTTTTATCTTTCATGTATACTTGAAATACAGAAAAGTCATTTGAATTCTTCATGCAAGAATCATGTTGTGGCAAGGTACAGCCCAAAAGATAACTCTGGACTTTATTACTTTCCTGTGCAACTTAGATATTGGCATAGCTTAATTTAAATATGCACGATGATCAGCTAAAGCAATACCTATACAGGACTGCTGGGTAGTCATGACAGAGATGTTATCAAGGGAATAGGGAAGGTGATAATATTGGAGAGGTATGGGGGAAAGGGAGAGATTTGCTTTAAAAACTATTTCAGTATAGCTCCAATGAATTCAGTGAAATTTCACTGATTTACTCCTGCAAGGATTTAGTTCCAAACATTGAAGTATTTGGTAATTCTGAAATTGTATCCACTGTTAAACATACTGTAAAATGGCATTATTCTTTTATTTCTACTCACAATTTGTTTGCTGCTTGATTCCTGCAGCTTGCCTAAAATCACAGTTTTGCTGAAACTAGTACAACTTTGACAATCTTAAGCCAAATTTTTAAAATGGAAAAAATCTTTGTGTCTGAGTAAGACAGGCACAGTATGTCTTCCTGCTTCTCTGCCTAACTTTTCCTTCTGTAATATGAATTCTTTTGTAGGACATTGAGATCTCAACCCATCAACCATTTTTGAAATAACACTTCAAGTAATTTATATGCTTTAAAATAAATGTGCAAATATTTGCTGGGCCCAGCCTTCCAGTAATACTTTAAGTAACATACAACTTTAAAACATTCCTATAAGATACTCTAACATTTATGAGGTCATTATGCCCAGGCAAAATGAAATTAAAGAATTAGATAACAAATAATCAGAAATGCTGACCTAAATTGTACTATGAATTAAGAAAGATTACCTAAATGCAAACCCCCAAAAAAGGATATGGGTGCATTCTCATCTTCATTAAAAGATCCAAATGAAGAAAATAAAATGGCTACTGACAAAATGCAAGATTATGAGAGATAACAAACCTTTGCTAGACTCTGGTAGCAATAGAATAGGAATGTAAGGTTTTTTCAAGCTTCTTTAATAATGTGTAAATCGATCTAAGTTTTCTAATCTGTCAAATATCAGGGATTCTTTTTCATTTTATTAGAAGAGTGTTACAGCTGGTTCCCTTTTAAAAACAGAGAAATTAACTGAGAACATAGGATTCATTGATTCTGGAACTGATTATTATAGTGCATGAACTATATGATCAGTGACTAGTGCTAGAATTATTAATACGGCTTTTGATTTTGATAAAGTTTGTGCATTATATTAACATATTACTATGACTATAAAATATAATTAATGTTTGCAAAAGCCGTATTGCAGTGAAGATTCTCTACACATATAAAGCATCATAGCCTCTGTGGAGTGAGTTTGTAAATAACAGCTGAACTTCACTTTTTGTATTAATTGTGTTTAGAACATCTGTAAAAGGACACTTTTCTAAACAGGTAGATTTTTTTTTTCCCCACATTAACAAAATACAGACAGAAAATATCATTCTTCATATCAGTGAGAAATATTTCTAGTCATAACACATTACATGAATTAGCTAGATTAACTTACTTGCCAGGGGTGTAACATTTTACAAGGATATGCATTTCTTACTCCATCTAATATGAATATGATCCTCTCTGGCAGTATTAATTCACAGATACACACCTTAGAGAACACTGAAGCATATTTTCTCAACTAACTAAATAAATAAAATTCACACACTGATATTTGTGCCAGATTCCTGATGCATATTATCCCATCAGAGATCCACAGACCATGACTATTTTAGATGTGTGTAAGCATGGGTGATTTGAAGCAACTGAGCATGAGAAACTTTGAAGCAGCAACCTCTTAAACTCTAATGAGCAGCACATACTTTAGATTAATTCTTACCATTTTGTAAACTGCTTCCTTTCCAAATGAGCCTACTTCGAATTTCTAAGTCTCATACCTGTATTCTCAGGTGCCATAAACAGCATCAGAGGTAAGCCTCGCAAATCTTGTAAATTGTTTGCACATCTCATATGACTTTTTGTTTTTCAAGACAAAGGGCAAAGTTTCCAATGTTGATGGATAGCATAGAATCCTAATTGGTTTATTTATCTATTTGTTTATTTATTTGATCTCTGTTTTTTAAGCAGCATGAGACAATACTTAATTTATAAAAACATAGAGAACGTATCTGTGAGCTATGATTGTATCTGTGCTGTGTTGCTTAACTTATCCAGTAAAACATGTAGGAGACTGAAACTTTCATGAAATTTAGTAAGACATTTTAGCTGGCTGCTGTGATTGTTTTTGTGACATTGTTCCTATGTGATCAGATACTTCTGCTTATTGAGCAAAAAACATTGAAAGAAGAACAAGTCTCAATGTATTTCTTAGGCACTCAGGATTTAGAAGTAATTAAATCTGAAAATATGTATGTTTCTCTTTATGCTAAGTCTAAAGGAATTATTTAGTTGAAATTATAACAATACCAAAAAATACCAGCTTGGGTAGGAGTAAGTCCGGTTTACTGGTCTAAGAAAGAAGCTAATGTAAATGCAGGCTTTTTTCGTGATGATGCCTTATATTCTTACTAAACTAGTTAAAATGTTTCCTCACTCTATTGGGTAAATACCAATCGTTTATCAAACATATCAATCCTAACATGAACTGTATTTGGCCTTGACAGTACTACAAATGCTAACATGCATTACAGTTGCTTATTACGCTCATAGCAGATCAGCATTTGGATCTTTTAATGAAGAAAGCGAGCAGTCCCCTCCAGGGAAACATTTATCTCTGACACTTCCCACGTCCATGCTGTGAAGCCACAGAGCAACTGCTGCGGGTGCTCAGCCCACCTGTCCGCAGCAAGCAGCAGCAGTGCCTTCCCCCCTCACCTCCACAGGCACGGGCTGCCTCCCTTTTCTTTCCATGTGGCATGGGTGATCTCTGACAATTAGCATTTCCAGATTCAGGATGGACAAAAGAAGAAAGAGCAGTGAGGCACCATTAATTATCATCCCGAGATGGCAGGAAAGAATCTCTGAAAGCTTTCTGGAAGTGTAAAAATTTTAACAGTTGTCTGTTTAAAATTTCACAGCTGTCTTCAGTAACCGTGTTTTCATTGTGAAGGAAAGAAACCAGGAATACCTTTTATGAAAGAGGCTATAATTTTTATAAGGAATGGGAGACTGGAAGCCTAATAAATCCTCCATTTTTAAGTGGTATTACCAAATCTGTTTAACAGATATTTTGGTAATCATCAAACAGAGAGAAATC
The DNA here is from genome assembly GCF_015220075.1 of Falco rusticolus. Taxonomy (NCBI): domain Eukaryota; kingdom Metazoa; phylum Chordata; class Aves; order Falconiformes; family Falconidae; genus Falco; species Falco rusticolus. The sequence goes on along the minus strand of NC_051210.1, from coordinate 15,313,159 downwards.
CTATAAAATATATATGTGGTCTTATCTGTTGAAGACCACTGGAAGGATCTGCAAGGTTACTGGGCCACAGCTCTCTCGTTGGCTTTATTTCTCGTGCAAATTTCTGCATCCCCCAGTGTACCTCCAGCTGCTGTTCTGTTTACATGTTCTCTGCTCAAATGGAGTGCATAAACATCAGAGATGGAGGGAGTAGCTCAAAGGCCACATTCTCACTGAAACGTTCGTCGCCCCTTAAGCAGGCTATCCATTTCAACCGTGAGCCATTTCCACTATATTTTACACTTCCAACCCTTCCCACAGCTGCTTTGTCTTTCACAGGCCCAGGGGACTGCCAGTGTCACTCTCCTTAACTGTAACTAGGGAAGAGGTAGGTGAAGACACCTGAGAGCTGCTCCAGCTTTGCCAGCCTGATATTTCTCATAAAGCTTCTTGACAGAGTATATCCCCACAGGGACATCTTCAAATATTTATAAAATTCTGTGGGCTTTAGAAACATACTTTATCATAGACTTTGGTAAATTAAATTCTTTTAAAAATAAGTAAAACATACATTATCTAAAAACTTGAAGCTAGCAATATTTCTGTCTGCATAACTTCCTCTGAAAACACACATCGATGTAATAAAACAAAAAGAATCTTATCTCATGGTAGAGCATGGGCTAGAGAATCAGAGATCTGTCCTCAATCCCAGAATAATTTGAAAAATCACACTGAGGATTCTGGTGTCTCCATTTACTGACTTGTATAATGTAAGTGATACAGAAAAGAAACGCTCTGCTATTGCAATACTGCAACACAGACCTAGTGTTTTGCTGGGAGAATTTCCAGAACTGTTTTGATGGGGAAGCAGAGGTACCCATCCTGCAAGACATCTTTTTCAGGTTAGCTGCGACGTTTTCACTCTGTCCAGCCCAAGCCATCTTGTCAAAGACTACAAAGAACATTAAAAAGAAAAACCAAAACCAAAATCGAAAACCACTCTTCATATGGATTTGGAAACCAAATGTAATATGATTTTTTTTTCACTGTCATTTCCTTCACTTAAATGACAGTCATTCCTGGATTTTGTTTGTACCATGAAGCTACTTAATGAATGAGTTAACAGCAATTTTAACTTGAACTGGGAAATTGCAAAATGCCCTGAAGTTTTGGCTTTAAATACAAGTACTTTCATGCCCAAAATCGATCTTTCTTTCATTCAAGAAGTCAAAAAGAGAAATCTCTTTTCCCTTCTGAATTAGCCAGTTCAAACCACATGGAGTTGAACTTTAAGTATCAGCCACCTTTAGGACTGACAATGCAGAGCTGTTGCCACTGTCATATCTAAAACACCTCAGAAGCTCAGGAGTACATTTTTCTGTTGCATTCTGCTTCATAAATAAGAATGGTGGACCGACAGTATAAAGAAGTAGTATAAATCCCTTTAGAAATTTGCACTCTGTTCCAAATGATTTATATTTCTGTGGGCCATGCACTCACCCCTGGAGCCTAGTTTGATCTTTGGCTTGCTGCAGATGCTTCTATCTCACTGTCAATGGAGTTTTCTCTTGTATGTCAATCTTTTTCTTTGCAGTGACAAAAGAGTCTGTTGCCAGCCTTATCAAGAGGGCAGTAAACATTATGTCAGCTGGTAATTACTTTGACAGTAAAAAGGTTTAACCTTTCTTTTTTCCCGTCTCTGAAAGTAACAACAGTAACAAAAATGAATTGATGTGTAAAACAACTATGAGATTCTGACAATTAATCACGTCTAACAACAGTTTTACTCTTATTTTTTCCTGATTTTCCTTTGGCAATGAAATGTAGATATGAATACAGCAGGGTATTCATGCTTTGTGAGCTGCAGGGAGATTTGAGGGGTTTTTTCTAAAGCAAATACAAATTTCATTACCTGAGTGAAAAGCAATTGCCAATGTGAAACAACCGATGTGACTGTCTTTTAGATGAACTTATGTTTGAACTTAAGCTTTAGTCCAGTTTGTATACCAAATATGCTTTTTCCTTTAGTCACCAGCACTTTATGAATATATGAAGGGAATTCTAGAAAAGCATAAACTTGTCAGAAAAAAAATACGTGATTTCCTTAAGCAAAACTACTGCTTGAAGCAGAAAGTTTTCCTAATATACTATTGTGCAAATAAAACTCTGAGTTGATTTTTCTTTAATTGTTCTCATTCCCAGCTTTATTCTTCCTTTGGCTTGATTTACATAGTAATTTTTTTCCATTAGGTTACAGAATAAATATATTAAAATTTTAACTGTAAATTTTAACTGTTAAAAAAACCCCAACATTTTTTAAACAGTATGACAGGTATTTTATTGTCCTCTGATTTTTTTTTGCATACTTGCAGATCTATGAAAACCAGAAAATCTCTTTTCCTTTCCATTTACATTTTCTACCCTTTTAAAATCATCATAACATCTTTTCCCTGTCCCTTGTGCCTCTTCTTTAGTTAAATCACAAGATCTAGGGTATTCTACTGATTTCTTATCCACAGTCATGCAGATGTACGCTGGCATTAGTCAGACCTAATAGAAATCATGCATTTTCTTAAACCATTTGTTTGTCTTCGTTTCAACTGTAACTTACAGAATTTTTTAAGACTGATATCCTGGGATTCTAATATCTGTATATATGCTGATATAATAATATCACTATTTACTTGAGTATAGGTGGGTAAATAGCTATCTGCACTTGCTAAAAATCATTGATACCTATTTTGTTTTGTTTCTGGAATGCTGTCGATTGTCTCTTTAAGCACCTCTAGAAGAAGGAAGATCTGAAAAGCATTTTTAAAAGTCCTTGATTCAGAAGTAAGTTCCCTGGAAATTACAAAGAATCTGATCATCTCAATAATTAGGTTGGTAGGCTGAAATAGTCAGTTGCTTGTAAGTGCATCCTTCCAAATGTATTTTCCAGTCATATGCATGCTGTAGTATCTATTTTATTTCAAAAGATTGAAATAATATTGAAAAAATATTTCAAGAAAAAAAAAATTTCCTTAGATGTGAACGCTACACAACTTTTAAAACTGTGTTCACGGCATCTTTGCATGTTTTTTTTAAGTTTATTGAAATGTAACCTCCTGTTACAATAGAAATATGCAGCAGAGGGTATTAAGAAGAAGAGGAGCAAAGGATATAGTGTATGTCCTCTGTCTCTTCCAAGTAGGTGATTAGGCAGACTGAATTCACTATATATGGTCTTCTGAAGACCTGGCAGGTACTGAACTATGGCTACTGACACCACCTTGCTCAACAGAAAAGACAGACTCCCAGCATTTGCCTAGCTTTTGTTGTAACGTGCAGGGGTTTCCCAGGCTTTCTGAGGGAGATGCTCACCAGCAGTCACAAGCAAGAGAAAGGACAGGAGATATATAGAAGCAATAGAATATATTTGAAATCTTCCTAAAATTGAAGATTCTAAATATCAAACATCAGACTTCTACTCTGCATGTCCTTCCACTTTGCGACTCAGGTATCAGTTAGCTCTTTTGCTGGTATCTGGCTGTCATCTAGCAGCTGAGTGGTATCCTGCCTGTGTATAAAGAAAGACTCCGGAGACAAACAGCCCTCATGGTGTGGCCAAGCCTTACCTACCTTTTCTTCGCAAATTGTCACTCCATGGCAAAATTATATCAAAGTCAGTGCAGAAAGCATCAAGGATTAGAAACATGAAAGTACAAAACTGAGACAATAGCATACATCCTTCTGACTTAGTACATCATTCCCATCTTGTTTCATTGTGTATATTGTTTTTCCTACAGCCAGTATGAACAGATGCATGATGCTAATCTTGCTAATAAATCTATCTATTCAAGACAACACAGAAATTACAATAGTGTCTAGACCTTGGGACTGCAGTTTGATTTTCAAACTTTTACTTTCTTGCCATGAATTAGTTGTCAATTTTATATTATATATTTTAATTTTCATCTACAGGAATGCCTTCCTGCTCCCATTTTATGTAATCTTACACTTTATAAAGTCATTTGCATTTTGCAAACAAGAAAAGCAATACAATTTCATCTGATATCCTTCCCTGTACAGCCTGAATAGGTGTGACTGACAGCACGAAGACATTGTTTAATGATGAATCAAGCACATTCTGTGTAGATAAGACTGGTGTGATGCTACCTTTGGGAGCTGAGAATTCAATATTATAATTTATGGCTTTTAATTTTATTTTAGTGCCTTAGTTTGCTCTTCTGTCACCATCCTGTGTAAAAATCTCAAGAGAAAATCATAGAATCCTATGATTCTATTATGTTGGGAAAGAACTTTAAAACCATTGAGTCCAACTCTTAAACTAACACCACCAAGTCCACCACTAAACCATGTCCCTAAGCACCACCTATGTGGTTTTTAAACACTGCAGGGATGGTGATTTCACCACTTTCCTGGACAGCTTGATACAGTGCTTGACAACCCTTTCAGTGAAGAAATTTTTCCTATTATCCAGTCTAAACTTCCCATGGCACAAGTTCAGGCCATTTCCTCTGCTCTATCACTTGTTACTTGGGAAAAGAGACCAACACCCACCTCGCCACAACCTCCTTTCAGGCAGCTGTAGAAAACAATAAGGTCCCCTTTAAGCCTCCTTTCCTCTAGTCTAACCAACTCCACTCCACCACTGCTTATAAGTCTTGTTCTCTAGACTTTTCATCAGTTTTGTTGCTCTTCTTTGGATGTGCTTCAGCACCTCGATATGTTTTGAATGCAGGCTGGACAGCTGAAATTTTGAGCTATCTCAAAAATTCATTGAACTATTTTTTTTATTTCAAGCTGGTTGAATGAAATTAAGGGAAAACTATGCCAAATATTGGTTTTATTAATAATATATATAGCATGCTTGCATAAAAATATTCAAGTACAGTGTAAGTGGGACTTCTCAGATGAAGTGTGCTATCAGCGTTTAATAACATTTATTGTAAACACATGTACCTTATTAAATGATACACTATTTTCAGACAACAGTGTTTATGTTCTTTTGCCTGGTATGCAGAGAATCAATATTCATAAAAAACTTTTGGACTTCATAGAAGGGGTAATGTCTTAAAACTATTAGTAAAGAAAGAAGAAAATGTATAGTAATTCTTACTTCTCGCAGTTTGGAAAGCTTCATTTCATTGGGTATTCTAAACAGGGGGTGTGGGAGCAGGGTGGGTGTGGTGTAAGAAACTTTATGGTGAGAAAGGACTAAACAGGCATTCTCAAACTTATTAGAAATGGCCACATCAATTGCTTAGTGAAGCTTCTACGACGGTTATCATGTGTAAGCAACTGAAAGCAAAAATACAAAGTTTGCCCTAATTTAGAAGAATTAGTCAAAAAATAAGGAACCCTGACACCCTTAAAAGGTATGTGACTGTATGAAGAAATACCAGATGAGGCAGGAGCTCCTCAGGATCTATTGAGCATTCAATGTCCTGTGCCATGAGATGCTTCATCATTTGTTTGTAACGAAGAAAAGGATGCTGTGATCAGTAAACTGGAATATAAGCAACAGATCTTGGTGTGCAAGCTATCTTTTTTTTCTCTGCTTATTGGGGAGTGAGGAAGGGGTTTAAAACAAGAAAGATCCTGTTTAACAAAGGTGCAAGCAGGAAATGCTTATATAGACTATATTGACTGATATTGCTCTAGCTATAGCCTCTTCTTTCTGGTTAAATTATGAAGAGAAGCCACTAGCTGTACTTGAAGGCATGTCAAAGATGAAAATCTATAATGCTTAAGAAGGGCAGAAAAGAAATAACCTGTAAGATAAAAATGCCAGAATTTAGCAGTTTCCTGCATTTCTCAAGAAACAGCTCATATCCAGCAATATCCACTAAAGGGGTAAATACGACTTAAAAAGTTGTAGGACCCTGTATTTCACTTGCAGAATCCTGGAATTCTGAGAAATTCCAGAGCTCAGAAAAGTGTGAATGTTAAATATGAATTTAAATAGGAAAATTACCTTAATATTTGCAGAATACAGTCAGTCTAACAAAAAGTAAAATCATGCAGTGTTCATAATTTAGTAAGGAAAGAAGTCTATATCCAGTTACATGATTTACTTTAACACATCTCACACCCTCTTATTCTTAAATGATCTGGAAAGTTTTGATTATACATTCAGATGATTGGCATAACTTTGTTAAAGATATTCAGAGCTTTTTAACACCTTAACTTGATTAAAAATCCAGTAGCAGGTAGAGGTTCAAAACCACAGAAAACAGAAGAAACTTCTTATTCCTAATACAAGGATGTCTGTTCTTTGTTGTGCATTTAATGGGAGGTCAAGATCATTGATTCTTTTACCCTAAAAATCTCAGTCATGGAAATTTTTCCTGGAGTTGCATCAGTCACTGTAGAACACTAATATTTAAGTCCTGAAACTTGAAACTAAACACTAAAGCATAGTCTTCATTTCTCACATTTCAATCTGAAATAAAGGATGGGTCTTGCTCGAATGTATTCAGAAAAAAACACTGTCTTACTGCAAAACTTGCTTTTCTTTGGATTATGTTTTACAGAAGGTCAGCCAAAATCAGGATAATTGCTTCTTCTTCCAAGAGAACCTAACAGCCTTGAAATTTCTCCCAAAAGTACACATAGTTGACACAAGTCACTATAGATTACTAGCATTTTAATTTGAAACCAGAAAAAAAAAATAATGGCAGGAAACCATAAAATGAAAAAGCACCCTGCTTTGTGAAAGACTTCAGCATTTCTTCCGAGTGAGATTTTCAAGTGATTTGGAAAAGATTACACTATTTTGATAATAAAATTGAAGACCTGGAAAACAGGTCACAATGTTCACATCTTAAGAATTACAGCTATTACAGAGGAAAGCAAAAGTGAAGGATGATTGGATTTATAACCATTCTGATAATCAGAGTAATCAGGGACATGTTTTCTCACACAAATGGGAAATGACATTAACACACGGATTCATTCATCTGAAACCCAGAGAACAGGATGAGCCATGTGTTACCTTTATAAAAACACTAACACTTTCAAAAGAGGTAAACAAGTTTCTCACACATAAAGGAAAATGTAGAATTAAGCTCAATATTTTGATTGCATTTTCATGAACAATAACTTGGAGGACAATGAAAGCAAAGGAAATCTAGAGAGAATGCATGCTACGTCTTTAATTCCACAAAAAAAGACAGATTTAGCCCAAAGAGGAATCCACATACCACATACCGTTTTGAAGCCAGCTGGCATTGGCTCTGTCAGACATGGGGACACTTAGCACCTTCTCACAGAAGCCACCCCTGTAGCTCTGTGGTTACCAAAACCTTGCCATAGAAACTCAAAACAGTGCCTGATAAAATGGGATCATTTGTGCCCAGTTCTCTACCAGGGTTGTTTTTCCTAAGAAAGCAAAATATGAGACAACAATTTCCACAGGCTCTTTGGTGGGCAAATCTGCCTAAATAGCAGCTTGTGCTGTTGTTATCCCAAATCCAGGTCCTTCACCTGGTGTGCAAGAGATGATCCACAGATGGAGTCGAGATGTTCGTTGCATATCTAAGCATAGATGGGTGCTAGGTGGTAAATCCACAAAGCCAGTACATCTCTTAATGCATGGCAAAACATTTAATACACTTTGAATAATTGTTTACAATTAAATTTAGTCCCTTTAATTGTCATTGGTTCTTATAAGCCTCATCTCCATTTAAAGGTACAGCATTCTTTTCACCTTACATGTTCTGTGGAGAGGGGGCTCTGTTAGTAGGGGGTCTTTTTGCTCCAGGATGGGTCTTTTAGTATGTGAATCGGGATAGTTCACACATAGCTCCAGTAATTTTCTATTCCATATCTTTAACCATTTGGTTCTTCTTGAGCTTATCTTGTTTTATATTCTTAGCACCATCATGATCAGTCCAACATGTTACCTCCATGTCTACACTGAAAGTTTGCTCATTAAGTGTGCAACATGCTAATATACCACACAGCCCCAGGAGGCAGACATTATTTCATCTTTATAGCAGTTGTGTAGCACAGGACACCCGCACAGGTATGGGTGACATTATTAAACCATCTGTTTTGCTTTGTTTTAATTTTCAAAGTTCAGTTTCTGAATTCTGAAGATTTGGTGTAGCAATGCATTGAATGTGTCTCTAGTCATTAGCTGAAAAAAAAAACCCCAAAACTCTGCAGTTTAGAAATCTGAGCTGCTGTTGGGTTTTTTTGTTGTTGTCTTGGGGGGTTTTGGCTTCTTTTTTTTTTCCCCCAATTGGGTTTTTGTAATACTAATGTTAAAATGACACATTGGTATCCAGGAGAAAAATTAAGCCACCGTATATTACAAATAAAGGAAAGATCTGTAGTACTTAAAGTTTAGGTTTCATCTGTGACCTGCTGAGTAGTTTTGGAAAATACAAAGTACATTCTTTCCCTCAGTTTTCTGATTTATATAATGGGAATAATGAATCTTCCCATCTTCACATATTCTTGAATCACTTTATAAAAATTTGCTATTATTTATTTATCACTTAAATAAGAATACTCAAATGACCTCAAGTACAGTCAGGATCAGATTTTAAATGGACTTGACTTTTTTAACTCTTTCTCATTGCTTTTTAAGTAACCACAGGTATTAAAATAACTTTCTTCATCCAATACTTTTTCTTATCCTTTTTTCCCTCCAAAATATGTTCAAGAAAAAATAATTTACCAGTCAGTTCTGATGAAAATGTGACATGAAGAAAATATAGGAAAGAGTCTGTTCATAGAATTTTAGCTTGAATTATTTATTCCACAGAAAGAAACTTAGAAATTAAGATGACATTGGAAGTTCAGCAGTCCATGAAGAAATAGAGGTGATCAGCAAGGAGTAACATGTCTTTTTCTTCAGTGTTTTGCAATAGTCTTCTGGGGCTTTTTATTTAACATTTTACATTTTCCTTCCCCCCCACCCCCCACCCCAAAAAAAAAAAAGAAAAAAAAAGGCACTATTTAAACATGTTTTAATTTAAACTGCTCTGTGTTTCATTGGACACTGTTAAAAAAAACATTTGCTGCGGTACAATAGGTACAATACAACAGAAGACATCTATTTCAATGATCACAGTCCTGACCTGTGCATTTCATCACTCTGCCTTTATCACTGTTCTTTCCAAAATATGAACTCTCCACACTAACTTTTATTATCTATTGTATCATCAAAGAAGAAAAATAAAAGTTGAAGGAAACTAAAGCTATAGAACACCTGTGCCAAATATATTCAGCAAACTATGTGGAGCTAAACCACACGTCATCCATACCAGCAGCAGTATGAGTTAAGCACAGGTACGGATCTAAAGTACAAAATTTAACAATTTATGTCTTTGTCACTCAACAGAGAAGGTACTGTTATACATTAGGAAAAAAAATTAAATGAGAAAATTATTTCAATGTCATTTCAACCACTGTCAGGTCTGGTATCTCAAAAAGTGACAGCCAGCTTTTTCCCAGCTGTAACTGCCCTCACACTCCTCATCAGTAGCTTGCTTTATAGAAGTCTATATACCAGCCTGAAATAAAAAATGACTCTGCTCTGTTTAACTGTAGCCTAACTGAACGTGTAAATTTATTTGAAGATTAAAGAACTGCTCCAGCACAGTTTTGAGGGCTTTTTCCTAGCCTTACCTGTGCATTTTATATTGCGTATATCTTAGCTATCCATAACAGTTTGAGCTATAAGAAATGAACAGAATACCTAATCTCACAAATATTTCTGTTTGATATCTTTTTTATGAAAAAGTAGGAGGGGAGAGAGCTAGCTCCTGGATTCCAGTGGAGCAATGTCATTTTATATCAATAGTATATCACAAAATGTTACCAAGTTTTACTTGCCATCAGTTTCTGGTGTATTGGTCCCCAGAGCTCTTACAAATTTCACAATTCATTAAAAAAAAAAACCCTTATGCAACATTGTTGATCTAGAAATGCACAGCAGAACAACACAGGGAGCATGGGGTGGGGGAAGTGGATACTAAGTCTATGTAAGTCAAGGACTTAAAATACTTTCATCTTGCACAGAAAAAGCCCTACTGTTGTCTAAAAACTCATCCTATTATAAATATTGGGGAATTTTTTCCCACAGAAAAAAAAAGTATAAATCAAATTTGTTGTCTGATGAAATGTCAGAATGGTTCATAAAATGGACATTTCAGATTTTGATTAATTTACTGATTGGTAAGTATTATCTTTCTCTTATTGTGCTATTAGTTCTCCAGCAACCAAGTAAGAAATGACCAAGTTCTACACCAGAATTTTAGCTATCCTAATAACATCCTGTCATAGTGCTCCTAAAAGATTCATTCTTTTCAAAGTTTATTCAGATAACCAGTCTGGACAGGAGAATAAATGTGTAAGTAGTGGCAACACAGAGCAGCTGGCCTTGCTGCAGCAGTGCATCTTGCCCTTGCCATTACTTTTTACTATTTTTTCACTAAAAAGATAAAGCAGAATTATCTTGCAACAAGATATTCTTTCCATCTTCTGCTTTTCTCGATCAGCCATCTTCTCTTTATTGGCTGTGCCAAGTTTCAGGTGCTCAGTGAGTAGGAGGGGATTAGCTGAGAACTTTGTTATATTTGAACTCCGGAAGCAAAACAGGGGTGATGAAGCCAGATCACAGCCTAGCTTGCAAGTTCTGCATGGAGGACTTGAGGAGGTATGGGAGTTTCAATCCACTTCCTTCCAATCCTGCCTTTAGGTAAAGAGGGTAGAAACAAATGGGGGAAAAGCAGAAATCCTAGCTAAACCTATTATGATTTTCTGTGACTGTATGGATTGGTCATGCAGTATTCTTCCCATCACTTAGCTTTCCTTCTGTAACTAGAACAGTATGTAACTTGCAATTTTGCTGGAGACAGCCCATGCGTTGTCAAGTGTCCCTCTCAAAATAGTAAAGTAGCTGTTCCTCTTCCCCCTTCCTCCTAAATGTCTTTGGTAGTTGCTAAATTCTTGCACATAAGATGTTCTTTTAATATAGAAAGACAAATAACTGCTTGTGGCTGTCTGTTTGTGGCCACTGCTCTTGGAGTTGTATCTGGAACTCCAGCTTCATTGCTGGTTGGTTTTGGGTTTTGCTTTCTTTTGGTTTACACTTCTGTTTAGAAAAAAAATCTATATATCAGAGCAGCGTATTAAAGTCAACAGGCATTAAAAATCAAAATGATCAATTCAAACCCATTCAACACAAAACACTTCTCAGAAAAAAAGAAGTAACCAACTCACCACCATAAGCAAATGAAGCTGTTTGTCCCAAATAGCCTGGTAATCATAACTGAATTTGATTCCTAGAATATATTTACTGTATCCATCATTACTCAGCATCCATCATTACTCAGGCAGTACGTCCACTCCTTTCAGTCAGAAACTATCTTCCCTATGAAATGCAGCTTTCTTATTGGACTAATAACGGAGAACTTATAAATGCTGTGAAGCACATTTCTCTTGTGTTCTGCTGTTTACACTAGCATTTTCTGAGTCCCAGTGTCCCTCTCTCCACCTCCCTGCCTACTTGTAGCATCCTTTTATCCTTTTCCAGTGATTTATTGAAACTAACAGGCTTGCTTGAGGAAAATACTTTATATTTATCCTCAAGGGAAAATAAAATCTTCCTCTTTTTGAAATAAATCAGCTAGACTATTCTATTTTCCCTCTTTGTTTACCATCAGATTTAAAGTAGTCATGAATACATATAAGAACACCTACATTTTATTAGAGTATCACTCTGATAACAGTTACGGACAGAATTTCTGTTACATGTTATAAGTCACTTCACATCCTTTTCCTTTCTGTGAAGAAAATCAAAGAATAAATTACACTTGATGACGAAAATAGAGATAAATTGCTTCTTTGGAAAATATGCATGGCATATTTGGTAGTTTCATGGATGCGAGGCTGAATTAGAATTGATGGTAACTTGTCCTCATATTGCCAGTAAACCAGCCTTGGCAGTTATCTCATTCATCAAAGTACCTTTCTCTTTTAAAACATGATCACTCATTTTGCAAGTGACTAAATCTGGAAACTTACGATCTAAAATATAAGTAATACCAAATATTAACTCTAGAAAACAAGTAAATTTCACTTCTTTCCTTTTCAGTTCCTGGGTAAGGTGCAGCAAAAAGTTTAGCAACTGATCTTTTTTCTTTTCTTTTCTTTTCTTTTTTTTCCCCTTGGAACCACATGAACTAAAATGAATTTAGAACTTCAGGAACAACATTTCATCCTCCTAGCCTATTTGACAGCTAAGAATTATTGAAGCTGAACTTTAAGACAGGTGTTTTAAGTGTTCATATCTTACTTTTGGTGAAGTTATTTATGTGGATAGCAGCTATTCTAGATTTAATTTTTCCTTCTGGAAAAAAATACATTTTATAAAAAATAACAAAACAAAGGAAAATAAAAACCAAGGAAGAATTTATGTCATTACTCCAATCCGTTTCCTGTCATACTCAACTCACATTGCTAGCAAAGCAAGTGCTTTACTCAACCTGTAATACAGGAGATGAACAAAAAGTGGGGACAACCTTTAAGAATGAGTAACAAGCCAAAAGTTTGAGTGAAAAATAGATTGAAAATTAATGACATAGAAAATTTATATCCTTTATATTAAGTAATCTCAGTTACAGTATGAGAAGAGGTGGATACATGCAACTTAAACCAGATCCTGAACCCCTCAATCTTTTCAAGTATATAGCTAGGAGATATAGCTAGGAGTACCTGACTTGTTCTCCAGCACCTACAATTAAAATGAGCTATGGAATACAGGCCATTTATTAAGTTTCAGAATCTAGAGGGAGCTCAAAGTAAGACATGAAAGAACTGATTATAAAGTGGAAAACACATACACAGAAGGAACATTAGTTGTGTGTTTTACAGTAGGATCTGGGACATTGTAAATCTGACTGAAGTTTCTTTCCATTACCTCCATGGTCACTGTATCTAGCCCATTTCCTGTGTGTAAAATGGGGGAAAAATAATATAATTTTTCATTGGATTTTGTCTATTGAAATGGGAAATTTAAAAAATTTGCAAATTGTGTTGCAACCTCAGTTTCCACAGGACCCTTGTTTCATGTGAAGTTTCCAGAATGAGACTTCTGCCTGGATAGAAACAATAATAACAACAAAGAAAAATGCAATTTTCTGAGTGTGCCTTCCAGATTTAAATCAGTGACAACAATTATTTTGCTATTTCTAAAAAGAAAATATTTTCCTAATAATTTTTTTCTTCCGTTACTGAAATAACTTTGAAAACAAGAATATATACTCATCTAGACTGTTCATCTATAAAACAAACACACTTGGTAAACTATTGTGTTATAAATTCATGCTAATAGAATTAAATCCTCAGATCATAATACATTAGGTCACTAACCAGAAACATCAGATAAATATATGTTGGTAACAAAAATTAAAAAGTCAGGGTGTCCACATCTTACCCTTAACTTTGTCTGACTGCAGTGCTGAAGGAGTGACTTTTGCAGCACATTAGGCTAAGATCAAGGAAGAGAGAGGTCAGTTTCAGAAAATTATAGTCCTCCTACTAAACCATGACCTTCTTATTCCTAAAGAGTAAGGCAGCTTTAACAGGTCTTCCATTTAGGTATGAAGAGAAAATAAATTCTATCTCAACTAGCTATGTCCCAGTCTAAGGCTTTTAAGATCCAAAACCTGTCCTATTCCTACCTTCAGCCAGGTTTGAAGGTTTTAAGACTCCTTGCATAGCTATACTGAGGGCTGCTTGAGCACAGGTGTTTTACAGTTTGTCATGACACAAGCATGTGTTTCATCTTTCAGCAGCAGACAGCTATGCATTCACCTGAGTGGAAATTGTCCCAGTGAATCCAAAAACTGGGCTGCAATTCAGGGCTTTAACTTAAGATCTTAAAACCGTTTAACTGAAATTTTGAGAAAAAATATGTTTGGTTTTTACGTTCCTGACTGAATGCTTTGGTTCACTATTGACTTCATGAAATATGAAAAAAAATTGAAGGTAACCTTAAAATTGTTGGAAAAAAACCAGCAAATCATTACTATGCATTTTGTTGAAGCCTTACATGTGTGGCAGACAATGATAGGCTGTCACAACGTAGCCACTAGGTTTTTCATAAGTGTAGTCCAGAAAGCATAATGACAACAGCTGTAATTAATTTCCCAAGATAATGAGGTAACAAGTTTAAAAAACCTGTATTTATTTGATATAATATATCAAATCTTAAAAAAGAAGTTTGAATTTTTCTGTGTGACAACTTTGTTCTGGAGTTTCTTTTTAAATGAAGCTGGGTTTGTGCTAAATTATTCCTTGCATTAAACTCTCTATGATTACTTCTTTAATTTATAAGACACTAACAAAGGTGGTTAAGTGCTTTCTAGCCTGAGATGAAATTTTAAAAAGTGGCACGTTAATATGCAAAACAACATACATTAGGATTACAGTGTAATGAAGAGTTTTGCTTAGTAGAAAGTTGGAAAAGACAAAGGTCCCAAGCGGTGCCTCAGTGTTCTGAGTCCAAAGGAATTTAGACATAGTTGAAAGTCCATTTTTCAAAAATACAAAAATAGCATTTACTGAGAAAATTCTGTATGTTTAATCTTAATATTGTACTTACCTTTCTTTTGAGAACATAGCTCTATTGACAAAGAGAGCTGATCAACAGTTTCATTTATGAAATGTTTATTCTCACTTGAATTTTGTATATGTTAAGGTCTATAGGTGTTGGTGTTCCAGTCCCCACCCAACCACTTAAAGCCATAACCACCACTGGTGGTCATGCTGGCTGCATCCAGTTTACAGTAGCCAAGGACTGTCTGGAACTGTGGTCCAGACATCTGGCTGGTATGTAAATATTACTATAATTCAGTCATGTTATTTTGTAGTGGACAGCCCAGGGCCCATTAAACTCTTGTACATGGCAGCAAGCTGCATGACAGGATCTCTCCTTGAGCAGGGACACCTCTCAAGTTACTCATCAAGGCTGAGAGATTCCTTGCCTCAACCAGTTCTCGGTAAGTGATTAACAGCATGCTGAACTTTGAAATCTTAGCTAAGTGATATAAAGGATTGATTGTACATATATAATTCTTTAAACATAAACCATTGATCAAGTCTGGGACTAGGAATGGATCCAGTTGCAATAGACTTCTCCCTGAGAAAGAGTTTAGAACACAAGGGTGTCCTTTCTGAACCTCATGACCCAATGGGAGGGTCTGCCTGACAGTTTTGTCTGACCCTTTCCTCTGTGCAGTAAATGCTCAAGCATACCTTGCCATCCAATCTTTTTAAATCACTGTTGCATTTACCATTGAACTTTATTAACTCACTATATATTACTGAAATATATTGTTGCCTCTCTCACAAGTGAACTGCAGGACTCTATGGGCGACAATATATCACCAATGCTTTTTTGCAAACAGAAATTATATAATTTTCCAGTAGCTTGCAAAACTGACAGTACGTGAGCCTTTACACAGGGAAGAATGTCCTCTCCTGGCCAAGTGCCTGTCGGGTAAGAATCCCCCACCCTTGCCCTGGGCCAGCCTTGAGAGGCTGTCAGGACAGACTGTAAATAAGTTTCAGGTTTGTTTACTGTGATGCCAGGGGACAAGCACACAGCCCCATCTCTGCCAATCTTGTTTCATTGCATAAATGATTCATTTTTTCAGCATTTGTCATGTGAATGTGTATTTAGAAAGGTAATGAAACCACTGTTTGGGTTAGCAGCAGAGATGACAGTGGTGACCAGTCCAACTGACAGAGCAGTTTTCCAACATGGGACTTCCCTGCAGTAGCAAACACTAGGAAACATCTGTAAAGCCCATCAGAGAGCAAAGGAAAATCAGCATGAGAACATCATTTTTTCTCATCCATTTCTGTGCAATTGGATTTGATATTTTTCACAACTCATTCTTCTCTCCATCGGGCAGAATTCTCTTTTGCTTTGTTAAGGAAAAATATTACTCCATACCTATTTTTTTCTTCTAAGTCTCTTTGTCTTAGGGATACCACCTTATCTTATGTTAGGGAAGAGTCTGAGCCTTGCAAAGACTTTGGTGTTACTGTGTCCCTGATCACAACCATAAAAGTAGACCTTTTTATTGTTTTGGAGGAAACTGCATGTGGGTATATAGTGTCTCCTGATCCCTCTATAAATGCTGTGTCCTAAGCTTGCAACCAACTGATTTTTTTCAGAATAAATATAAACAAATAACCCAGAATTAAATACAAAAAAACCCTAAAACTAAAGTATATCATCAATTACCCCAAGTAACTACCAGTTCTACTTTGATTATCTGTAAAGAAAAGAATGCTTGTCGCCTTGTCTGGGATGTTGGGAAGGTCACAAGAAGCTGTTGAGAAGTGTCCAAGGCATGATTAGCCTCTTGACCTGCAACACATACCTTTAGGTTGTGGCAAGTAGCTTTCTGTAATGTGCTGAATAACACTGATTATGTAAGTCAGATCAAGCTGCATTGGTTAGGACAGACAAATAACTTTTAGGTGCTTCTAGAGAATAACAAGGAATGGGGTACCTTGCAGCAGTCTTGTTTGGTATTGTTCTTCCAGGAAGTGAAGCTTCAGATACTCCACCCTCAGATGGCTTCTGAGTACACTTCCACCCACTCAGGAGCTTGTGAGAACTTCCCAATTTGCCAAAAAGCAGTGCTGGGGCAGTTGGGCTAGGTGATTGTTGCAGATCCCTTCCAACTGAACTATTGTATTGTATGAGAAAGGGCGGTGTCATCTGCTAGTGACAAGCCAGACAATGTCACCTGAAAATATATTAGTTGCATCAGTAAAACCTTGTGAAGGATAAGGTTTGGGATTTGCCGATTAATTAAAAAAAAAAAAAAATGTTGCTGAGAAAAGATATTAATTTTGAAAAGCTTTATTTTTTTACAGTTTTTTTTTAGATTTCAAGTGATTTTTTTATTATTATTTAGCTTTTCCTCTACCTCCTTATCTTTTACATTTAATACTTTATTTCTTAGAAAGGAAATTCTGCTCTGTGCTGAATGACAGCACAGAGCAGTGTGATGGTTGACAGAGCTGACACTGTTACGGAGTCCCAAACCTTGCATATGTGACTTAGTGGATGGCTCTTTGATTCCCCTGTCACTCTGTTGTTTCTCTCAACCATCCAGAGATCGGGATGATAAGCCAGACCTCTTATTCCCACAGCTAGAATAAGGACACCCATGATGTGCTTAACCTTCCTAATACCGCCTCTCTCTCAAAAAAAAAATAATAAAATCGTACTTTTTTCCTCTCCCTCACTTGCTTGTCACTTGTCGAAGATAATGTATTGGTCAGTGCTAGAGGTGATGCTGCCACAGCTCTAATGTTACAAGAGGAGAAATCCATGCTTTCTGAGCTGGAAAAGCACTGTGGAAAATACACAGCTGTGTGTGATGTGTAAAGCACTCATTTTAAGTTTTCCTTCTTCATTTCACTTTTGAAAGCTGGAGAAAGCCAATTCTTATGCTTTTAATTTGCCTTAACAAGGGACAACATCAACCCCATGTTTCTCAGCACAATGCATTGTTTTGTACCACATTCATCACAATATGCTCCAGCAGTAGTTAGAGAAACAAGTGATGTCATTTCCAACTCTTTGTCAAAAGGGACTTCTGTCCAGCCTTGCACAGTTAAGGGATGCCTTCACAAAAACTGGAAGTGCCCAATGTGCAAAGGCTCAAGGCAGTAAGGTACAGAGAACTGAATAATCAACAAAATGGAGTAATACTGCTTCTCAACATCTCAGAATTCTTCCCTGTTCGGCAAATATCTGAAGTTTCATCTTACATATTTCTATAATGCTGTTTTAAAAGACCACTTTGAAGTTATAGTTCTCTGTCCAAAGAATTGCGTGCAGTCTGTAATCCCCCTGGTGTCCAACATAGTGTCTCTGAAATTACCCACACACACCCCTTATACATTTATGCTGACTTCAGAGCCACCAGACTGAAGTCAGCCATCAACAAAATACATGCAAACTCTAGAATATCCATGTCCATCCTAAAGTACATGTTGCTTTGATCTCTGCTGCTGCTGTTATTTCAAAAGTCTCCTAGAAACTGTTGAAGTGCAGTAGAATGTCTTTCTGGGCAGTTTTATTTCCTGCCTGAAAATCTCTTGATAATTCATCAACCTCTGATTTTTCATTTTGTAGAGTACTTATCCAGAGACACCTAGTCCCTGTCAAAGCATAAGTGTATTCATTGCTTGCGCTAACAGCATATGGTTTCCAATAGTCTGCATTATCTTCTGAAAATACCCTACATTATTTGTCTTGGGGAATACTGTAACTCTAAATGGCCATTTTCTGAAAGCGAAGAATTGGCCTTTACATTCACACAATCACAGAATTTTCCAGAAGCCTTACATAAAACACAACATGAACACTTGTTTTAAAAATCAAAAAGCTGTCCCAATACTGCAAAATAATATTAGCAGTAGCTTGAGTAAATCCAGCTTGTTAATCAAAGTTTGAAATAGATGTATTGCCCATGTACCTCTCACCCTTCATTGCTTTTCACCATTGTAATACCAGACCAAAAGAAACAAGAACATGCCAAAAGCCCTGCTTCTACCATGGTCCCTTGTCAAGTTGCAGCTAATGCAGCAGGCCTAAATAAGTAATTCTGAAACAAAGTTATGTACATTAAATGCTTGTAGGCAGACAAGTCTTAAGAATGCCAAATCACTGTCTTGGATTGAAAGTTCAAAAATGCTGTGACAGAGCAGAAAAGAAATAGAAGCAGCTAAACTGTGGTTTAGAAAATCCACAGGATGAAATCAAGTAGATGATTCTGGGAACTGACTGCCAAATATTTCAAAAGAAATAGTTCATAAGATCTATTTGGTGACATCAGAAATATTTTATGGTTTATTCTTAAGGAAAAGTTACTTGCAAAAAGAAGGGGAAGGAGCTGTAGCTCCCTAAAACCTCTTAAGGACCACCATTAATTTGCATTGAATATCTAGAAATCTAAAATATCATGAATGTGTGACATGGTGTTGGAATACTAAGCTCTTTTAAAATTGCTTTCAAGGTTTAACACTTCTTTATGCCTTTAAAGTGCTCTTGTGATGAATGTACTTCAGCTTCCTTAGTTATACAAAGACGATAACAATAGCTGCTTATATTATACTTTTTCTGAAGGTTTAGTTATAATATACTTAATGTTGATAACAAGTTATTGTACAAGGGATAGGAGAAAGTGCTTAGCATACAGCCATGGGAGTGTTCAGAATTTCCAGGTTCTTAATATAATTAGCTATGTTGAACAATATCTATGAGACTGTAATTACACAGAAAGGGAGTCCTTCAAGGACTTGGAAGAAAGGCAGATAAGGCATTAAAACTGTGCAGTCGATGATTCCTGTAGCTATTTTTCTCTAGAAGATCCTTCTTCAAGGACCCCAGAAAGACAGATTCTTACTCTATTTGACAAGTATGGTCTTCTCCTGTCTAATGTTTCCACTCTGACTACTTGTCTCCTCCTTTTTTTTAAAGTTCCTTAAGAAACAGACACAGCCATGCATCAACGGTGACTAAGGCAGCAGCATGAAACCATGTGTCAATCATACATCTTAAGAAATCCACAACCTGGATTCATGACAGGAAATTGCTTCAGCACTGGGGCATCACTAAAACTTCTGACTGCATCACTCAGTAAGTGAAACAGCCCAGCAGCTTTACTTGCTTTATGCAATCTTAAGACTGCCCAGCACACAAATTTACTGTCTGTTGACTGAATGGCAAGGACCTTCAGAAAGAAATAAATAAAAATGCAAATGTCAGTTTCAGTATACAGAAGTACCCACAGCACCACAGCAACTGGGAAATGCACAACCTGCACCTGTCAGCTGTAGAGAGTGCTAAATCACAGGCATAAAAAGAACCCAAAACCCTGAATGCAGCAGGTTGTCTTTGGGCAAGGCAAGGTTCCTGCTACAATTGTACTCGGAGACAAGTGCAAGTGATTTTTATAAAAGCAAGCAGAACTCTGGCTTCTGGATGCACAGCTTAAGCCTCCTGCTGCTTCCTTGGTAGTGTTTGGGGTACATCTAGCTTCAATGAAAACCTGGCCTTCCTCCTGCTTATTCCTTCATGAGCTTCACCAGTGCATCCATTTTCTGCAGATAAGAGTTAGTAAAGAATTAAAAGACGAATAGTCTCACTCTCTAATCACATCATACTATCTAGAATCAAACACTGACAATAAGTACTGAGAACCTGGTAATAATTAAGGCTATATTAACATAATTTCTGCCATTTCAGTGATACATATACTGCCTTAATCCATGATCTATTTTGTATTGTGAGAAACAACAGGAAAAGTGTGGAAAGTAATTTCCCACATTTCTGGACATTCTGTGTTTCTGGAGGTGAGTCGCTATTACTTGTAAGCAGCCTGGAACAACTGCACAGCTATGCTGATTTACAGTGATATCTGAATTGGATTTTCAACCATCTTCACAATATGAAATCAGGCTTTGTGGTAGTAAACCCATTCCAGCTGTAGTTAGACAAATGAGCACAGCTGAGAAGCATTCTGGGGTAAATCTTCATAGTGGAAGTTAACACTAACTGAAATTTAACATGACTCAGGTAATTTGAAGTTAACTGGCAATATTTATCAAAGAGGGTGGAGGTTTTTATTTGTCTGAAAGTTTATCTTAACTTATGAAACTGGACACAAAGTTCATGCCATTATTGAGACTGATTTCTTTAGGAAATCTCGTGGAAGATCTGTAGGAACTAGTCAGCTGCTCTGTAGCAACACAGTAGAAAGTGAAATCATAAACAGCAAATGAAAGCTTAACACAGTAGTTATGAAATCATAGAACCATAGAATAGTTTGGGTTGGAAGGAACCTTAAAGATCACCTAGTTCCAACCCCCCTATCATGGGCAGGGACACCTTCCACCAGACCAGGTTGCTCAAAGCCCCATCCAACCTGGGCCGGAACATTTCCAGGGATGGGGTATCCACAACTTATAGCAAGGCCACTATAAGGTCTCCCTGGAGCCTTCTCTTCTCCAGGCTGAACAAACCCAACTCTCTCAGCCTTTCTTCACAGGAAAGGTGCTCCAGTCCTCTGACCATCTTCACGGTCCTCCTCTAGGACTCATTCTAACACATCCACATCCTTCTTGCTCTGGGGACCCCAGAGCTGAATACAATACTCCAGGAAAGGTCACACAAGAACCAAGCAGAGGGGCAGAATCACCTCCCTCAGCCTACTGGTGATGCTTCTTTTGATGCAGCCCAGGGTATGGCTGACTTTCTGGGTAGCAAACACACACTGCTGGATCATTTTGAGCTTCTTGTCAACCAACATACCAAGTCTTTCTTTTTAAGATTGCTTTCAATCCATTCTTCACCCAGTCTGTATTTATGCTTGGGATTGCCCTGACCCATGTGCTGAACCTTGCATTTGGACTTGTTGAATTTCATAAGGTTCGTATGGACCCACCTGTCAAGCCTGTCAAGGTCACACTGGGTGTCTTTCCTTCCCTCCAACATGTCAACTGCACCACACAGCTTGATGTCATAAGCAAACTTACTGAAGGTGCACTCAATCCTAGTGTCCATGTCACCATTAAACAGCACCAGTCCCAGTGCCAATTCCTGAGGAACACCACTCATCACTGGTCTTCACTTGGACATTGAGACACTGACTGCAACTCTTTGAACGTGACCACCCAAACAATTCCTTGTCCACTGAGTCATCCACCTGTCAAAACCATGTGTCTCTATTTTAGAGACAAAGATGTCGTATGGGACAGTCTAAAATGCTTTGCCGAAGTCCACGTAGATGACACCAGTCGCTCTTCCCTCATCCACCAATGTTGTAACCCCATCATAGAAGGGAACCAAATTTGTCAGGCATGATTTGCCCCTGGTGAAGCCATGTTGACTGTCTCCAAAACCTTGTTATTTTCCATCTGTTTTAGCATAGTTTCCAGGACGATCTGTCGCATGATCTTGCCAGGCATGGAGGTGAGACTGATCGGCCTGTAGTTTCCTGAGTCATCCTTAATTCCCTTTTTAAAAATGAGGGTTACATTTCCTCTTTTCCAGTCATTGAAACTTCACCAGACTGCCATGACTTCTCAAATATGATGGATGGATAGTGGCTTAACCATTTCAACTGCCAGTTCCCCCAGGATCCTCAGATGCATCTCATCAGGTCGCATGGATTTGTGCAGTCTCAGGTTCCTTAGATAGTCTCTAATCTGATAGTCTACAGTGAGTTGTTCTGCATTTTCCCAGCCCCTGCCTTTACCTCTGCGACTTGCGTGGTGTGGCTGGAACACTCATTGATGAACACCACAGCAAAAAAGTCATTGAGTACCTCAGCTTTCTCCATGTCCTAGGCAACCAAGTCTCCCATTTCCTTCTTGAGAGGGCCCACATTTTCCCTAGTCTTCCTTTTATCACTGATATACCTATAGAATCTTTTCTTGTTGACCTTGATGTCCCTGGCCAGTTTTAATTCTATCAGGGCTTTAGCTTTCCTAACCTGGCCCCTGGCTGCTCAAACAAATTCTCTGTATTCCTTCCAGACTACTTGTCCTTGCTTCCACCCTCTGAGGCTCCTTTTTTGTATTTCTTTTGTGTCCAGGACCTCCTTTGTTCATCCATGCAGGCCTCCTGGTGTTTTGGGGCAGCTTCCATTTTGCTGGACTCATTGCTCCTGAGCTTGGAGGAGGTGATCCTTAAATATTTACTAGCTTTCTTGGGCGCGTCTTCTCTCCAGGGCTCTATCCCATAGGTACTTTACTGAGCAGATCCCTGAAAAGGTCATAGTCAGCCCTCCTGAAGTCCAGGGTAGCAAGCTTGCTGTGTGCCCTCCTTGCTGTCCTAAGGATCTTGAACTCCACCATGTCATGGTCACTGCAGGCCAGGTTTTCCTTGAGCTTCACATTCCCCACCAGCCCCTCTTTGCTGGTGAGAACAAGGTCCAGCATGGTACCTTACCCCTTTGGCTCTTCTAACACTTGGAGAAGAAAGTGATCATCAAGGCATTCTAGAAACTTCCTGGATTGCTTATGCTCTGCTATATTGTCCCTCCAACAGATACTGGGGTGGCTGAAGTCCCCTGTGAAGACCAGGGCTTGTGGATGTAAGGCTGCTTCTGTCTGTCTATAAAGGGCCTTGTCTGCTCAGTCTTCCTGGTTGGTTGGCCTGTGGCAGACCCCTGCTATAATGTCACCTATCCCTGCCCTCCTTTTAATCCTGACCCATAAACTCTTGGTCAGCTCCTCATCCACTCATTCCAGCTGGTTATTGACACAAAGGGCGACATCCCCTCCTCATCTCCCCTGCCTATCACTTCTAAAGAGCCTGTATACTTCCATTCTAACACTCCAGTCCCAGGAGCAATCCCACCATGCCTCTATGACTCCAATAAGATCATAGCTGAGCAGGCATTGCACAAGTGTTTAACTCGTGTTGTTTATTCCCCTTGCTACATGCATCTGCATAGAGGCATTTTCTAATAATTGCCATGGTTATTTGCTAATATCTGTTAAAGGCATTTCAGTTTGTCTTACTACTTGCATACACAACCAGATTCTTCTGCACTGTAATGATCGGAAAAGGAATATGCTGCTCTTATTGGCAAGTGAATCTCTAATGTACTTGTGGTTACTGCCTACAAGCTAATCATTCAGAAGATGTTGTACAGAAATAACACTTTCTTCTATTAATCACTTATGGAGTCATGCACAAAAATGACAAATGACTTTCACACTCCCCCCCCCCCCCCCCTCAATTTTTCTCTTTTCTTTCTGGTCTTTCAGAAAGTCTCTGGTCTTGCTCAACAACAGCTGGACATATTGTAGTAACATTAGTAGATGCAGGAGAGTACCAAACTAATTAATTAAAAAGAAACACCTTTTGCATACACAAATTTTAAAAAATACTTACTGGTAAGTTAAGTCTTGTAGGCCGCCTCCAGAATGTCATCTCTGAGCTATTACTTCATATTTTGATTGAACCTCCAGTGTCATGCAATTTATTGTACTATGAACCCAGCAGTTATATAGGGACAGGGAACAGTGGTGAAAACTGGCAACAGCACTATAGAGATGGCTGTGTGCAAAGCAGAATAAATGCATCGAGGTGTCTGGACCTGGATAAACTACTTGCATTGAAAAGCAACTTTTATTTTCAATAACATTCTAATACTTCCTTCTTTCACTTCCAGGAGTAACTGACATGTTTTGCTAGGATCTGCAAATAGCTGCTCTTGCAAGATTTAGGAATAGAATTTAAGCTCCAGCTAAGTGCCATTACTTTGCCCATATTACTCACATCAGCTACCCAAAAGAAACTATGTGCATGTTGTGTAATTTTTCTTCGTGTTGTGAACTGAATTAACCTTGCTGCTAGATCCTATTAATACAGAACTTGAAGTGCTTCTGGTTGGACTCCAAAGCTTAGTATTTATGAAGTATCATTTGTATTTCAGTTTGCTCCATGCCATCTGACAACCAGGAGCCTACATTTAAGCCTGAGATAAGATTTTGAGGACTCCTTTAAAACTTTTGTTCAGGGTTTGGAAAACCTAGGTAGAATTGTTTGTTCTGCCACAGATTTCCTGTGAGCCCACCAATACTCTTTTGCTGTTGCATTAATGTAGGTAGAGTAAGACCAACAAACAATTTTATTCACTAAGATCCTTGGCAAGGTTTGGCCAACTGTCTGTTTATGGCCATATGCTAGGGACTTTTAATAATAAGAATGGATTAGTCAAAATCCATTGCCACCCTGTGCAGTCCCCCAATATTAGTGCAAAAGGCTTTGTGTGCCTCTTTGTGCCTTCATGAATGCAATACAAACTCATTTTATACTACTCTGAAGGGCTGCTGTGTGATCTCACACTGTCTCAGACAATGAAAAAACACACAAAACCAACAATTAAATCTTATGCTTATAGGGTCTGCAAGGTGCGTAAGACACACAGGATGAGATTCACTATAGTGCAGACACTGTCTCGTCACCATGCAGCTTCACAGATAGAAAAGTCCTTGATAGTGTCCTGTAGACTTAATAAATTTTTTCTAGTTTTAGAATTGTAATATGGAGATAAAACCTCCTAACCGCGGAGTCTTTAAGTGACGATATGTCTAATCAAAATCATGAAATATTTCAATAGTTTTTGAGCATCTTTCTGTATCAAACAATTAAGAATTCTGAAAATTACTGCACATCCTCTGTAAACTCAATGATTCAGAAAATGTTCTTTTGCTGATTTATTTAGCAAGAAACTTATGCATCATAATTACAAAAGGAGCCTCTAATAAGTTTATGCAAATTCATTCAAGTGCTCAGGTGAACGTTGACAACACTGACAAATGGTATTCTGAAGCATTAACTGGGCTATAACACTTATACTGGTATAAATGAAGCTTTTTCCAGAGCAAGTAGGTTTCTGGAAGTGTTCACAAGAATGAATGAGTGGGAGAATAATGAATATTAGCTGGGAAGCTGTTTTGAGCATGTTGCACTATGAAAAAACATTGACAATAAAAGAAAGCATGTGTAAACAGGAGACTAAAGGATAAGCATCAAAATGAAGGTAGCATGGTGTTATGGTCAGCTTTGAAAATTACAGAGAAGCTTGGGTTTAAAGTAAGAAAAATTATTGAAGTAATATATAGATTTAAGAGTAAAGAGAAAAGAAAAAAGATGAACTAATGATCTGAACAAACTGAAAAGGGTTATTTCATTAAATGTGCGATTTATACATAATTCTGTAACAGAAATTGCCACAGTGAAAGCATTTCTGCTTATTCACATTCATAAATATAAAAGCAGTTTTCTAGGAGATCTTACAGATATCATAGTATTTCATCAGGGCAAAAAAAATTACCCAAATTTGGAATGTGAGTCCTGGCAGTCTTATTTTTATCATTTAATTTTCCTTAACATGAATTTTTTTTCTTCATTATCTATCTACAGAATGTAATGTGTGTATAAAATTGACTTCGCCTTTTAAGAAAAGTTCTTGTCAAGATATTTATGAAAATAAAATCTATCAGCTGAGGAGGCTGTGGAGTCTGTCCTTGGAGATATTCAACCCCTAACTAAAGACCTGAAGGGGTGCCTGCCAATCTTGTTGATTTTCTGATTTTATGAAATTTAGAAAACAGGATAAAAATATCTTACCACACAGTCATATTTGGTAGGTTTCCTATGTACCTTTTCGAATAAGTTTAATATCATTAGATAGGGGACGGGCACTCTAAGAATAAACCTGATCATTATGATCCAAACAATTTTCAATTTGAAAGAGAACGATTTTTCTCAAAAAAGAGCCAGTTTTGCATGCTTCACTTCTGAGAAGTACTTATTCCTACAGTACTACTCACCAGATCCTTTAAAAAAAACCCAACCAAACAAAAACCCAGTGAAGAAAAAATCCCCAACCAATAAAATTACAATATTTTGAGCAACGACCTGTGGTACTTTCTTTTTATACAATTGTTTCATGAATTTTCCAACATTGTTTATAGGCTATTTCAAATTGATTAAATTTCTTTGCATGTGTGTATTAATATAAGAGTTTAAAATAATGAAATGAGAACAAAACCAGATCAATTTCTATTTGCAGTGAAAATTAAACAGCATATTCAAATTCACATTCACACCAGGAAGATTTCCCAAAAAAAAAAAAATTTCTACTTTGGCAGTCATAAAAATAAATGAAAAATGAATTAATCCAAAGATTCTAAGATTTTGGGAGTGAAAAACAAATAGTATAACGCATTTTCAGTGAGACTAAGATTTTAATAACAAGTGGCATAATAAGACCTGTTTGTGATGGTGGTCATCTAGCAAAGGGCAGCACAGATGTGAGCTACAATATATATCACAGCATAGTAAAATTTATTGTATGGAAGTTTTTAGTCTTCTTTTATTATTCAAAAATCACAGTATGGTTTCATTCTTAAGAAAGATACTGTGCTCATCAGTATGAGAAGCCTTTTCATGATTTTGAAGTATTTTTTGTTTTTAAGAGAGCTGAAAGGAAACTTTCTCCTATTTTTGGATATGTATAATTAAGGATATCACAAATATCCTAACTCAGATCTTTCCAAAGGAAAAATGCTGCCACCTGTGGTCATCTCTGAAATATTTGTGGAAATGACAGATGTTGCATGAAATAGAGTTTACAGTATTTGAAGAAAGAAGTCACGTTCTAATGCAATGCTTTTATTCCCTTTGGTTTACTCTCCTTTCATTGTAAATGCATTGCTAGATTTGTTTTCCACTTTTTCTAAGAACTTCATCCTAACAGGGAAAACAAAACCCAGCATTTGCTTTGAATGTCTTCAGGTGTGGGAGCTTCAGGATCTGGGTTCTTCACACAGAATAACTACTTTATTCAACACTGCAACTGCAAAACTTGAGTTCAGCTTTCTAGAAGTTTCAGAACAGGGTAGAACAAAGGTTGATCCATATATTCCTCACAAAGACCTTTCTTCTGAGAATGAATTTTCTATTGATGTATCTTGACTTCCACAAATGCTGTAATTTGGTCAGAAATATTAATTTCTCCATTTTGACAAGTGTAACTCAGTCTTAAAAATAAAAGTGTCTAAAAGAGTGTTTAAATAAGCTCATGCAGGCTTGGCGGTGGAGAACAACTGAAGTCAAATAGAGGAGATTACTTCAGGAAGAGAGAAGTCTCAAGGAGGGCTAAAGATCAAAGAGGGTAGAAAAGGACGCTTTATTATACTTGCCACCTCCCTTGTGTAACCTGAACTAGTGAATACTACACCAGTACTCATTTATTACACTATTGATAAAAACACAGTAACTCCCTTTTACACTTGTTAACATCACAGACTACTTGCTTCTTTTGCTTCACAAATCAGAAGGCATTATTTTTTTCTATTGCAGTGGAGAACTCAAATTTGTTTCAACTGTACTAATGAGATCAAAGAGATTTTACGATAACTTTGGAGATACTAGTTTTAGGCATCTCCACTTACACATCTGAGTAAGAACTGCATCATGTTGGCCTTTTCTTGGAGTGGTTTTGAAGACCAAATGGCTTTTCTAGAAATGTTCACAGCAAACAAAAAAGACTGTAAAGATGAAAGCAAACCCATTATACTTCTAATGAATACTATGAAATACTTTCTTTTTCAGGTTAGGTTATTTTAAAGGGAACTAAAGCTGGAGATCTATGGTATACATAATAAGAGATCATTTGTATCTATGTTGTTCTCAGCATGAAACAAGCACATTCCTGCTAGAAACCAGAAAAAAATGTTGGTTACAAAGATCACTTTTCAAGATCACACTCGAGAAGAGGGCCTATTTTCTTTGCCAAGCTGAAAGCTGCAATTGACAACTTTTTAATACATGTATTCAAAAACTGCTGAATTTTTATGATGAAATTTAGAGATTTGATGACATGGAACTGTAAATCATAACTGAGTAACTATGATGTGTAGTCATGAATTCAGGGAGTTTATACAAATGAATGTGAATAAAGTGCAAGAGAAGGACAGTGGCTGAAGAGCTGAAAGAGGAGAGTAATCCACCAAAGGAACCTTGGCAAAGGAGCAAGAACATATTGGGAAATATGTCAGAGAGAACAATAATTATTCAAAGTAAACTGTGATCAAGTTGCAAACGTTGGGTTAGACAATAAAGAGGTATGGAACTGGGGCAAGTTAATCAAGAGGGCGGGGGAATAGTTGTCATGCAGTAGGGAAAAGGATTTTGTCTTTAAAAGATTAAGCTTCAGAAAAATTCACCAACAGGAATAGCAGAACCCTCATTTTTTTAGTAAGATCTGAAGTTAAGTGAGTTAACCATGGTTTTGGAATTTGTCACAGAATTTCTTCACTGCTTTAGCTCATATGTCCTTCAGCAGATAAAGAACAGTGATAACAATAATGGCACTGTCATTTCACATCCAGACCTGCAAGTGTGATAACAGAAATTCAGCTAAAAAAGGAACTCACTTTATTAAGCTGTGCCATTTTCTATAAAGATTCAGATATATCAATTCTTCCTTTAATATTAGCTTGATCTAACTACAAACAGAAAGTGAAGATTGAGGAATTTCTAATTTTCATTATCAGCTTTCCCTTTCCCATGAACAATACATCAAGCCTGGTAGTCTGAAAGAAGCAAGGTATGCAAGTTTTGTAACTAACATTTTGTCACAGCCTAGTTGTAGGATAGGCCATTTTTTCCCTTTTATTGCTGTTTGCCATGTTACATTTGGCCTGTCACCTGTACAATATTATGCAGTGTCATATTATAACCTTTTCATTTTCCAGAAGTAAGAGTTGACCCTGACTTTGTCTGTTTGTTAGGATATCTTTTGGGATGACCTACAACAACTGCAATTTTTGAGTAGCTTTTAGATTTCTCTGAAATGACTGATATACTTTGCTTTGGAAGTAAGCGCACCAGCTAAAGAAATTACCACTTTCAACTGCTTATAACTGTGTGTCTGCAGAGGTTATTTATCCTAACCTGCACTTGTAAATTTATCAATGGATTCTGAATGACATTGGAAAAAGCTATTTTTTAGAAGTCGAGAAGAGAAGTTGAACAATTAACTTTGCTTGAGGCAGATTGGGAAGCAAGCATCAGACCTGAGGTTTTTCATGTTTGCCATTCAGTGAAAAAACATAAGCCTGTTAAAAGTGGTACTGTTGTCAGATAGCATAACCTGATCACGAAAATGACATCTGCTATAATGATTACTGGTTTCATCTTATCAATTACACTGATCTTTCCTCATCTTCTTCAGGATAGCCTGTTGAAGGGTAGATACTTGGGCTATTTTAAATCTTGGGAAATAAAGCGTATGTTAAATGGTGGCCACTGGTAGACTGGCTCAGGAGGGCATTTTTTTTTGTGACTACAATGCACTATGACTATTACCCAGCAGCTGAAATGAAAATGACAATTCAAGAAGTGTACTGCAATGGGAGCAGGTGTAACCTCTTTATAAGAAATTCAGGAATATCTGCACCAATAAGCAAATTCCTCTCAAAGGTTTTGAAAACGTTATGTTTATCTAGTGTAAATTAATCTAAAATGGCATTAATCTAACCATGTTGAGATGACAGTATTTTGGGTCCTTGTATTCTCCTTATGTATTACAAGAAGAATAACCCTATTTCATGAGACAGAAATGCCTCCTATTTCCTTTCACCTGCAGAAGGTTTATTCATTATGAATAATTTATAGTACTATCTTATTATGCTCCTGGGAAAGACATGAGTCTTGCATTTTGCCCTGTACATGATGGTGTTTTTAGCAATTCTAAAAGAGGGAGAAATCTGAAAAGAAACTGGTTTTTACTCCAAAAAGATTCACACTCATCATTTGGTCACTCCACCTCTCAAATAAGGGAATAGGGGAAATTCAGCTGATGTGACTTGATTACAGAGAAATTAAAGATTTCATGCTTTAAAAAGTCTTTCAGTTCTGTACAGTAACATTCATTCAATACGTCTGGAATCTGTATTTTTAAAGGGATAATCAGTGCATTGAATGTATAAGATATGTGAGGAAAAAAAATAGTAAAAAACTATACTCTGCAGATTCAAAACAGAATTTAAGCAATTTCAGCTGTTAGTAGTTTCATTTGTTTGGGAGTGTGAAGCTTAGAGGGTATATATAGTTTTCTTTTGGTGGTGGTTTTGGTTTGGGGACTTCTGGGGGAATTTTTGATAAATTTAAGGGTAAATAAATACTACAACTTCTTGTGGCCTATGCTTTCAGGTTGTCTGTGAGCAAAATGATCTATGGTTTGTCCACAAAATCAAATTCCTTTAAACATAATTATTATTTAATTCTTATGCTCTTTCAAAAATGAAAAAAAAAAAAATCTTCTAACCAGAACAGTAAACACAGCATAGTGTAAGAGTAGTCACCAAATTCAAGATTTACTAGGGAATTAGAATCAATTATATAAATACTTTTAATATCTGTGTATGTGATACAGTTTTCTGAAAGGAAAACAGGTCATTCTTATTTGATAAAGCCATCATAGCAAGTTTGTATTTGGAGAACTGAATCACCAGAAATTTGCTTCACATGAAGATCTTGGCCAACACATGAAATCTGGATTACAATAAGTATAGAGTAAATGAAATGTCTACCATTTTAAGCCATAAAGAACTACAAATCTTAAGTAGATTCAAGGTAATTATTCTAACCGAGAGTAAAAATAACAAAAATATATTTGATTGCAAAATGGAGGAGCTTTATAGATTCTGATATTGGGATTTACATGGCATTAAAGACAAGAAAACTTCCCTAGAGGAAATAAGTAAGTTCAAAGAACTTCTGAAAAAATAAACATGCAAAGCTTAAGACTCAACATAATTCTTGTTGCCATAAAGAGTAAAGATTTTTTAATTAGAAAATAAACTTGGAGAGTTTCATAGATTTTAAGTCAAAGAAAGTGTTGAAAAGCAATAATTTAGATAGACTTACATCCAGGTTTCAGCTGGGATAGAGTCAGTTTTCTTCCTAGCAGCTAGTACAGTGCTGTGATTTGGCTCTGATGTGAGAACAATGCTGACAGCACACGGATGGTTTGAGTTGTTTCTGGGTGATGTTTGTACTAAGTCAAGGACTTTTCTGTTTCTCAGGCCCTGCCAGCAAGAGGGCTGGAGGGGCATGGGAAACTGGGAGGGGACAAAGCTAGGGCAAGTGACCCGAACCAGCCAAAAGGATATTCCGTACCATATGACATCATGCTGAGTATATAAACTGGGGGAGGAAGAAGCAAGGTGGCATTGTGGTGTTTGTCTTCCCAAGTAACCGTTACACGTGACGGAGCCCGGCTTCCCTGGGGATGGCCGAACACCTGCCTGCCCATGGGGAGTGGTGAATGGATTCCTTGCTTTGCTTTGCTTGTGTGGGCGGTTTTGGCTTTACCTATTAAATTGTTTTTATCCCAACCCTTGAATTTTACATTCCTTTCCGATTCTCCTCCCGACCCTTCTGGGTGAGGGGGAGTGAGCAAGCGGCTCCGTGGTGCTGGGTTGCCAGCCAGGGTTAAACCATGACAACTTATTGTGATTTCAAATGCGTGTATTTATTGATAATTTGTTAAACAAATGAAAGAGTTGATTTACATATTAACACACATTTGAATAAAATTATACATTTAATTAATAGCAACAAAATACATCTATTTTAGCTTATAAAATGGTAAGCTTTTGCTAGTCTTAACACTTTTTCATTGAAGGTAATATGCTGATTGTGGAATTAGTTTATTTGAAAATAAATTGAATCAGTTGAGAAATAAATCCATTTTTGGATAAACTATCATCTCCCTTCGCCCTCCCACACCCCCACCCCCCATATCCTCCACAGGAGATACTTAGCATCTATTCAAAGTAATGAAGTTGTAGGGTTTCATCATTAATATCATAGGTTCAGGTTATGAAGTACTGTTTACTTGCACCTGTGCTCAAGAAACACAGCAACCCCTGACAGGGTATGGAACTGGGAGATAAGTGACAGTTAAAAAAGAAATATCCATACATCATCCTTTTGGGTCTATTATTGCATGAAGAAGAGAAGAGAAAGCTTTGCCACACATAAGAGTATTTAGAGGAAATCATGAGTGAAGGGAATAGCTTTCCTCCCTTCTACTCTGATTACCTAAAGGCTTAGATAGTTGGGATAACTTTGTATGCTTATGCAAATTAAACCTTCTTTAAAGGTTCATTCACCACTAATTTTTCATTTGAAAAGCTTCACAACACTCTGCTGAGCATAGCAATTAATAGCAGCGAAGTCTGATGACATAAGCTCAGACTTTTCAATATTTCTTAGGGCAGAACTTAACAGATATGCAGATTTGTGGTTTTTTGTGTGTCAAACTTTTTTTTATTTCAGTTTTGTCATGTAAATCCTTTACGTTCATATAAGTCCTGCTGAAAATAATATGAAGAAAGGGAAAAAGATATAAAGAAAGGGAAAAAAAGATGTATGAGCTCTCCTAAGAATATTATTTTCTCCTTTAATTTAAATATTTCATGTTTTATTTTACATATGAAAATGTCATGATAATGTCATGCAATATAATTTTTATATACATGGACCATTTTAGATTGTTTTTTTCTGTAGTAAGAGTGGTTAGAATTATGTTGAGTGGGGTCTGTTTATTTGTGCTATTTTACATTTTATACTTTATTGAATAATTTATACACTTTTTAGGTTGACAGGGAAGGATTAAATAAAAAACTACTAGTTTATGAATAATCTAAGCACTGATGTCAGCATCTCACAATTACTATTGTATCACCCCAACAGAACAAACTGTATACTTTGAGATTTAAACCCCCCCCGCCCTACAAAAAAAAAAAAAAACAAAAAACAAAAAACCAAACAAACCAAAAACAAACAAACAAACAAAAACCCAGGAATCACAGATATTACTGTTGCTATTCTGTAAAATCAGTCTTCCCAGCAGCTGCTTGTCTCTTGTGGCCAGAACAAGAGTGGGAAGAAAAATGCATTCCTCAGTACTACCCATGCTTTTACTGATAATCCAAACACCTCCTGCACTGTGCAGTGAATGGACAAATTGGCATGTGTTTTGACTGCATTTTGTGATGTTTTTTTCTGTGTTTATATAGAAATATATGCCTTTGACTTCTTAGTCCTCCACAACAAATGAACCAGTAGTAGCTATGACACAGACAGATGATCAGTGGAGAACAAACTTCATCAATGGTAAGGAGTTAGCTGCCTTTCTTTTTTTTACTGTGGAAGATTTGCTTAAAATGTAAAATAAGTGTGTTATTAAGTCCTTTGAAAAAGGATATATATTTCTTTAACTTATATTTTCAACATATAAAGGAAATTTACATTTCTTGAAAGCTATACAAAGGTGGGAACAAAGATAACTTTGTAAGCAGCTCTGAACTATTTATCTTCTCACGTAAGAGGTTACATTCTTATCCCAAGGTAAATGGTCTTGACTTTACTGCAGCTGAGGCAGATTTACATCAGTTTATCTGAGATAAGATCTCTCCACATGTATTTATCCCAGAAAAAAATATATTAAAAAAGGCCTGGGTTTGTATTGATCCATCATAACATCGATCTGCAGGAAATATTGTTCTATAAAGTGGGGTAAGCAAATAGATCTGAACTTCTCTATCAGTTTTATGGTGCATCATAGCAATTACTCTTGCTGTCAAGAGAAGTAAAGTTTGATATCCTTTGAGTTTAAATGTGTCAAATGTAGTCCTCCAAAATTCTCCAGGCTGCAGACTCTGAAAAAGAGAATGCAGGCTGGAATTCTATTTGCAGCCACCGGTGGAATGTGTAGGCATCTGATGTGCAAGCTGGTCTTTCACAGAAAGAAAGGAAATTGTATAAATATGCCACACATCCCTGCAGAAAGATTGATATCAAATTGGGCACGAGAGAGTGCATACTCTTTTGCATGCTTTAGCCACATGCACAAAACAAGCAGGAGTGACCGCCCCTTTGATATTTTCCACTGTCAAGACTTGCACAGCTGTTTATTAAAAATGTCTTTTCCCCACAGTTAACTCCCTCACTGCTTTAGTTGTCTCCACCTACTTCAGGCTTTACTTTACAATAACGATTTTGTGAACGCAGGTGAAGAGCTTATGCCATTGGAAAAATACAAAATATGTTCACATCCAATCTCTCTTTCTTACCTTGAAGCTGCCTTTTTCCTCCAAGAAGGACAACATAAATCACAACATAGGTCACTTGGGGCAGTACAAATGCAATTCTTTCAGCATTTTCTTTCCACTAATTTTTGTTTTACCTTATTTTTTGAGTTTCAACATAAAATAGTGAAGTGCTAAATATTAGGCTGCTGGTCAAAACAGAGCATATTGAAAGAAAAAGAAAACATCTCTTGCTGGTTACCATGAGTTTTGTCTTTCACTTTCCTTCTTTACAAGTGCAGATTCATTAGAGCTCGGTTTTCCAGCTCCAAAGTCACAGTCCTGTTCTAGCAGAAGTCAAACAGCACAAGCTATTCTTAAAAGGTCTGTCACACACTGGGGGTTGGTGGGAAGGTAGTGGCAGCTGTCCCAGATATAGAGAGGACTAAGGAAAGGCTTCAGCAATGTGCAAAACATTGTCCTTACTCTTACTTGAAGCACATCCAGAGAAAGACTGCAGGCTTTCCACTGGTAGCACTTCTGTTTGTTTTCAGTTTATTCAAACCACTGCTCAGGTGAATGTAAGGTTGGCACACAGCAGTGATAAGCATTATCGTGATTTGTGCCACTAATAACAGCAGTTTAGTTATGCTGCTTAACTTCTGCATTCATACCAAATGCAAATAAACATACCCATCAAGCTCGATGAGGTTTCTGAAGAAGAAATTTATTTATGTTGTCAATTTGTAGGAGATCCTACAGTGAAATTATAAAGTATACTCTTTTAGCTCAAAAATTACTTGGAAAACCTCACAGGGTTTAAGCAGTGGTTTGTGTCTATGCATGTTTTCTTCACCACCTTTATTTTGCATCTCACTTCTAACAGCGAAGCAGAATGAAGACAGTCTCCAAAGAAAAATTACAGATTTTATCTGAAATACTTAAATTCTGTAGAATAAACAATAGAATTTATAAAAAGGAAAAAATAAAGCCAGCAAAATAAAGGACAAATTAAAGCTCTGTTTAAGTCATTGAAGTATTCATTCAGACCCCAATGATCTCATAAATATTATCTGTTTCCAGTTTGATGAAATACAAAATAATACTGTGTTTAGGTTTGAAGGGAAGGACCTTTTCCTTTTAAATCATGTCAGCTCTACTATGGTAGGAAAAATAGTTTATGTATCTTGCCTTGCTTATAGCAATTTAAAACAAGATCTTATGCATTTAATAACAAAGAACTTTTAGAGACATGCATTTAATAGGAGTTAATATTTCTGGTTTCCCAAAGTGGTTTGTAATCATGATCACTGAAGTATTCATTAAGTTTATAAAAGCTTCTCATGGCTTATTATTGTTAGGTATTATGAAGTTGTTCTGAGAAGAAAAAGTTCTGAAATGGTACAGGAACATAAAAAGAATATTGCATGGGCTAATAAGGATTTAGTGTAAATCAAGAGAGTAAGCAAAATATTATTGCTGTCCAAATTCTAGTCTTCTATATGCTTTTGGATTGTATTGTTGTTCATTCACTAACATATGGCTCATATCTGCAGTAAATATCTTTAACATCTTGGTAAACACGGTTAGATCCTCAATTCAGTATATATGTATGTGTGTGTGTGTGTGTATATATATATATATATATGCTGTATCAGAATGGTACAATTAGGATCAAGATACTCTATTTTTTGATGGGTTTCAGATTGTCCTCATCTTGTCTCTAATGCATTTGCTTCATTGCTAAATATAATTATTATTATTTCATTGAAAAATGAAAAGAAAAAGCTCTTTCAAACAGAGGTTCAAACTGGGGTGCAAATATCTGAATTAACAGCTTTTATTAGATGCATATCCTTTTTTATTTTCTTTTTTTTCTTTATAATCTTACCTTGTATGCAGGACTGATTTCTTTCTTTTGCTGCAGGAAAAAAAATGACCACAGATATGAAGGGCAGAGTAGAATATATATCTGTACAACAGGGATAGCAGGTAGCAACAAGTGGAACAGGAATTTCAGCTCCCAAGATCAAGGGTTAGGTGATATGTCAAAAATAAGTTTGACTTCATCAAGAAATAAAGCACTATTTCCCTTTTATACTCCTGTACTAGTTTTGGCTGGGATAGAGTTAATTTTCTTCATAGCAGCTCATGCTGTGCTTTGTTTTGTGTTTGTGACTCCCTGGATGGAGTGAGCAAAGGGCTGTGTGGGACTTAGTTGCCTACCAGGGTTACACCACAATTCCCAAAAGAACACAGCCGTATTATTATTATTTCTTCTTCCTTTTTTTTTTTTTTTTTTTTTTTTTTTTTTTTTCCCCTGTAAAGCCATGGATAACTAGTTCAAAGGGGAAACCTTGCTGCAGTTAGTTGTCGTTGTCTAGATGTCAAATACCGAATATGTAAATACGTAGTGGCTAGTCTAGGAAGGGGGTGAAGAAAGCAGGCAGCTCTTGGCTGCTGGGCCTGCAGAATTTAAAATGATTGCTAGACCCTTCTTCAGTCAGCACAACCAATCTATGTATTAAACCCAGAGCTCTGTCTCCCCATTCAGGCCAGACCAACAGTATTCAGATCAGTGAATACTGATCAGATGTACATCTGAGCTCCAAATCTTGGAGGGAGTTGGGACACAAAGACTTAGTAACATGTCCAGCAAGGTTACAGTGGTACTTCCTGATCTTTCTGATCTAGAGAGTCAGAGCATTGTGCCGAGAAAGAAGGCTGGTGGTTAGGATACTGGTGTTGGAATTGTTTTCTTTCTTCTGAACTGAAGACCAGGGGGGGGTAGGGGGTGGGGGTGTGAAAAAAAATAATGGTTAGAGGAGACTGATGCATGGCATAGTTTACTGTCTTAGTTTTCTTATAATGAAATGAACATTATGCTGTCAGAAATACTGACAGACTTTGTTCCTAAATTTCAGAAGGAAAAGAGAATAGATCTGAATTATATTCTCCTAAAAAGCCTGGTCCTGCAAACACATATCCTACTTCTCAATTAAGTCCACCACCTTCTAGTGCTAATGTGCCTACAGCCACACTAGTACTAATCTGAGCCTGCCATAACATACCTTTCTTCTGAATAGAACTGAACCGCCTCGAGCTCTGTCCCAGCTTAAACATGAATTTTAACCACATTATGAACCAGGAGAATGTGACTCCTCCTTGGTGTAAGCAGAGAAGACATGGTTCTGCTTGCAAAACTGGCATTGTCGGGAAAAAGCTAACCTCTATATCTCAATTGGCACGGTGTCATACCTGCTACAGCAATTTTAGCACAGCCTGGCAGCTGGCAAAGTAGAGATATTTAAATATATTTGCTTCTCCTAGTTTGACTTAGGCCACTGAAACTCTTTGGATTCTCCAAAGTGAAAACATTAAGAGTCATTATGGAAGTTTAGCATGTGCAGCATTCATGTTGCCTAAGCATGAGGTAACAATGTTTGATCCATAACGCTTGGAAAATTCTCCTTTGCCTTGTAGTAAAATGAAACTTGCAAGGTAGGATAGGGCCTAGAAATCTGGTGGGTTCCTTGTAAACACAGAATAAGGCCTAACTTGTCCCCTGAATATATCCTGAACAAATCATGCACGTCTCTGTTGACTGCAGAATTAAATATAGCGCAACATAACAAGGAGTTGCTGATTCAGCAATACCAAGCACTTTTCAGGAAGTGTGTTCACCATGAGTATAACCACAGGGAGTAATGGAAAAGTTTTTCTCCAATGAGAACAGCCAGGCGGCAGGGCCAGGCCCAGGTGCTGAGGTTTCCAGCCTCCACAGGATGAAGCCCTGAGCAGTTTGGTTTGACCACACTGCTGAGCCTGCTCTGAGCAGTGGGTCAGCCTAGAGACCTCCTGAGTTCTTGCCAATCTAAATTGTCCTGTAGTGCTACAGTCATGCACAATTCTGTGATTCTGTGATGACCTGTTTGCCTGATCACATCAAAGAAATCAAATCCATCCCACATTAAATATATCAGGTTGGTTTGTTTATTGGTCAGTTCTCAAGTGCTGTCATAATGCAGTCTCCATGAAATCCTGCCTGCAAAGGCAGATGTTGTACTTTTGCTTGCCTTGCTTGTGTCTGAACAAGCAAGAATCTGGCATGAGGTATAGGTTTTGTAAATATTTGTATGTAACTCCTTCTCTGAATGTCTGAGATTGTTAGTTTAAGTTTCAGTCTCTGTAGACATTTATGAAACCATTGCTTGAAGATTCAAAATTTTATTATTGCTAATAATCAAATTGAAAAGAAGGCTTAAATGGGAGTGATCACCACTGGATTTAGTTGACATTTTTGCATTACTGTTTTCCACTTTTAACAAACAGAGACATATGTTTTATGATAAAAGAACCTGGGTTTGTTAGCATCTGCAGTTTATCTGCTGAGTGCCTAGAACGCTGGATTTATTGTAACCTAAATTCCCCTCTGGGTATTTTGGAATTCAAATTTACAGAACCTGACCTTTCCAAGAGATTTCTTATATAAACTTTTATTTCTAACAAGGCAAGTCTTTCTCCTTTGACCTTCAGATAGAAGGAAAAGAGAAATTTTATTGGCTTGAAGCTCCTCCAAATGTATTCTTTTCATAAAGTGTTTTAGACACCTTTAAATATCATTTTATGTATAATATTTATATTCCCAAGTATCAAACATATCTCTCAGGTAAATCACCCCGAACTATAACACAAGGTTTTTTTACAGTGTCTTTTAAAACCAAGTTACTTAAATGGCCTGTATTGATCACCCCATTTTAAAGCATATTAATATTACGGATGGCACCACGTATGAAATTATATTTTATAGAAACTTGACTTAGAATCTCTTTCTACAAGGATTGCTTAGAAACTTTCTGCTAATATTTAATCAAAAGGTAATTTTTCAAATTGGAAATAATGAACAGAAGAAATATAAATTCTGAAAGATTTCATTTGCCATTTAGCAATCTTAGCAGAACTAAAATGTATTCATTTATTCCATTGTGACTCTGGTGTTGCTAGGATATCACAGCTTGAACATGCTGATTAATTTCATTCAACTGAGTTACAACTTTTAATCCCTGAGTCACTGTGACAATAAATTCATATATATCTGTAGTACTATACTGCATTTCTTCCTGAATACTTATGGACATCTTTAAACACAACTAGAAAAAATGCAGTCCTATTTATCTCAGTATTCTCCCTTTCTGTTACAGTGATGAGACTGCCTGGCAGAAATTCTGGAAGGATGTATCTGTTAACTGTTAATTTTTAAGAGTGTTTGTGAAGTATTCTGAATCACTGAAAGATACCTAGGCTATATCTTACTGTGATTTAAATCAAGATCTGAGAATGTCTTGTTAATGTCCTTGGTAAAAGCACACAGTGTAGTCTTTCTTGATATTGTCTGTGAATATACAGGAATAATAGCCAAATCAATTTTATTTACAGTTCCTCTGCTTCCTATTTAAATCACAGTATCTGTTTTGCTGTTCTACCCTCAGAGAAGAAGCAATCCCTTTCATTTTACGTACCTCTCTTCCCCTTTATATTGCAGCATTTGGGATGAACCACAGCTCCCTCACCACTCAGCAGAAGCCAGTGCTGCCGGAGCAGAGTCCAATCCCTTAAGACGGGAAATAGAGGGAGTCAACAGTTTCAAGGAAAATGACAGCACAAAGCATCTTCCCCTGTTACTTTCCTGCCTATAAATGTTTTCATGGCCATTTTCTCAGGAATCTTTTTGCATTTGCTCTGTTGCTATTGCATATTTTGACAGTAAACAAGCATTTGGATCACACATGGAAACAGTCTTTGTCACCTGAAAGGGTACACCACTTGCCGAAACCTTGAACGGTTTTGGAACACAATCCACCACTTAATGTGACAAAACTGCAGCTCTGCAGCAGGGTGAGAAATACACTCCCAAGTGTGAATCAAGAAAGGTCTTTGTGGCCTAGGAAAGCAGAGGTTTTAAACAGAGTGCCCTTACCTTTTTCCCTCTATTGCTGCTCCCCGAGGGACCAAAAGCCTTACTGCCTGTCATCCAAGCCCTTCCACCCCTGAATAAAGAGCAGTAGTGAGAAGGACTTTGTAATGGAACTACAGAGGCAGAGGACATTTTGTCAACAGAAAGAAAGAGCTGAAACCATCAATTAAATAATTATTTGTTAATTATTTTCTCATCTGCAACCCAATACAATCTGTTCCTGCTGATAGTCCTGATGCCACCACATCTGTTAATCCAAGAACTGCTGCTTTGACATCTACATATCAGTGTCATTTATTAGTGATAGATTCTATTATGTTCTTAGTACAGACCCTTATTTATCATTTATTTCCAACACCAAGGACATAATTTGAACAGGAGCGGAACTAATTTTGTAGAATACTATGGGTTGGGCCTGTAATCAGTGAAAATATCTTGGTACCGATACAATGAAATATTAAGTAGGCATTTGGTAAGCATCAGTAAAGTCTAGAAGCAAAATAATTTCTAAGTCAGATGTATCATTTTCAGAGTAGTAACTTTTTGATATCATGTTATGCATGTAAATTGAGTTAAAATATATCCAGTAAACTTGTAAAATATTTATAGCAAGATTGTCACAGAATTAGTCAAAAAGAGAGTTCCTACAGAAAACCTTGACTAAGTCTTTACTCCAACACTTTCTTCCAAAAGTATTCAATTCAATGAGGGCAAAAGTTATCAGCGTAAAATACATTGATTTATGAAAGCTTTCTGGACTCTTAAAGGTGTGATCTTCCAAAATTTAGAAGTTCATAGTGTCATGTTCTAGTTCTCTTTACTTTCAGGATTTTCAGCTGAGCTTCCTTTTTTAGGAAGTATCTCAGTTTCACCTACAGTGAGATTAATTTGCTTCATAGAAATGTTGAGGGACTTGCAAGGAAAAATTGGGACCAGAATTTGCCTGATGTGCGGCAACACGTACACAGCATATCTAGAACTTAGCATACATTTGGACCACAAAGTTTAATGAAACCTTACAGGTTTGAGAAAATCAAACACGGCTTCTATCAAGTTGAAGGATTTGTGACAACTAATGTTATATAACTAATACAAACTTGGCTAATAAGGAATTGCCAATTCCAGTGTTACGATGTTAACATACTGAAGGAAGGTGTCACGAAACGAACCTATTTAACCAGTCATAACCTTATACTAATGTACTTCTCCAGGTTTTTTCTGCTTTTTAAACCAATTAATTTCATATTCCTTAGATATCTCAAGTATATACAGTGCAGAAATAACAGCACTGCCCTTTTGACTCCGTGAGGGAGAGTGACCAGCAGAAAACACTAAACGATTCTACCCCACTGCTTGGCACTGGTGAGACCGCTTCTGAGGTGCTGTCCCAAGACGTGGGCTCCTGGTACAGGACAGACCCTGATGTTCAGCAGTGAGTTCAACAGTGTCCCTGTGACAGTCATTGTTGAAGCACAGGATGCACAAAGGGAAGCAGAAGGCACTGGGCTGGCTCAGGCTGGGGAAGAGTATGGGAAAGGAGACTTCACTGCTGTCTGTAATTACATGGTTGGAGGGTGTAGGCAAGTTTGGGAGTGTGTGGAATGGCTGCACCTACTTCAAAGTGCATGGTGGAAGGGTGAAAAGCAACAACCACCAGCTAGACTTGGAAATTCTGCCTCAAAAAACTTTATCACAATGACAGTGATCAAAAAGGGGCCCAAAAAGACTGAGACATCCATCCCTGGAGATGATCAAGATTCAGCTGGTTACGACACTGAGAAACCTGGTCTAACCAGTTTTTGAGCAGCAGATTGGACCTTATGAACACCAGAGGTCCTTTCCAACCTACCTAATGTTGTGATTCAATGATTAGGGGTCAAGTCACATGTGCATTTTGCAGTTATTCATGCAAGTAGAATACATTCCCCTTGGGGTTTTTTGTTTGTTTGTTTTTTTTTTAATGTAGATGAGAAACAAGCATAGCTGAATATTTTTGTTTGTACACAGATTAAAATATTATATGAACAACAAAAGCATTCTTCTTTTACCTACCTATGCAAATGCTGGCTGGACTATTGACACCAGAAACTAGCAGCTGATTTTAAAGTATTAATTTGATTATTCATGAGCTATATAATTTCTTTCGCCAGCTCAGCACAGTCCCTAGTGTAAAGGTTCAAAGAGGTGCTAAGAACTTATTTGGAAGGTTAAGACTATGTCTTAGTAATTCAATACTATTCTGAGCTATGTCAGATATTCAGATATTATCATCTTGCTAAGGCTATAGGCCACATTAATTAGAGGAGGTTAACACCTTTATCATGTCTTCTTTTTACACTGGGAATTGCTTCTTCTGAAGTCAGTGTTGTCTTTTCTCTCATTATTAAAGGTTAAGAGTTTACCAAATTATACACAAAATAGTTTTCAAGTTGTTTCCCTACTGGATTGGTATCAACTGGCTGGAACTACATTTGTTAGAAGCAAAAAGAATTTGATAGAATACTAAACACATATTGAAGCTTCCTAAATAAAGGGGATTCCTGTTTTTAACTATTTTCCCTAAAACAAATCCTCATTTTGAGCTAATACTTTTGGTTGGGTTGTAGTAAATACCTTTATCTTCATATTTTGAGTCTGAGTTTTCCCTGTGATGCATTGCAAGCTTAACACCTTACAAAGATGTACGTTTGATTTTTTAAAGGACTTCCTTAGTTGTTTCCCCAGGCACAGCTTTATCTCTGATGAAGTCAAGAAGAAAAAAGATTCTCCAAAATGATTGTACATCACTCCTTTGAAACTAGGTGTGTGTCAAATCCCAAACCCAGAAACAGAATTACTTATGGTAAAGTTCAAAACACTGCTTCTCAGATCTGTCATTCTTCTTGCTGAAAACAAGAAGGCAAGAGGCAAATCCTAAAACCCCCAAAACCTGACTCCTGACTTTAAGATACATAGCTTTAACTTAACCATTATCTTTTTTCTCACTTATCGATCTAAAGCTAGATCAAATGTCAGTCCAAGAAAAATTGCCGGAGTTCTCTTATCCATATGAATGTAAACACAAGGTCCATTCAGGTTAGCTGTGAGAGTGCACAGTTCTTCTGGGAGTTGAACTGGTATGTATATGCCTTCAATATTTTCCTGTGCTAATGCAGATACATACATATATGGCTGAGAAATGTTTGCGTATGTTGGGTTGTAATTTAGCTGAGGACTACAATTACTTGTATTTAAGCAACTAAATATTTCAGAGGATTCCTCAAAGAG
Organism: Falco rusticolus; assembly: GCF_015220075.1. Lineage (NCBI taxonomy): Eukaryota > Metazoa > Chordata > Aves > Falconiformes > Falconidae > Falco > Falco rusticolus. The sequence goes on along the minus strand of NC_051210.1, from coordinate 15,269,256 downwards.
CTAACAGCATTTATTCAAGATTACATTTTCCATCTTCTAAACTTCTATAGTATAAGGTATGTTTATCTGCTTTTTGAAGACCCTTGTGTAAGAGGTGGCTAAGGTATTTACCTGCAGTCTGGGAGACTGGCAAAACAAGGTCTCTGAATGCAGGTTGCCTTTATATATGTGAAATGGTGGTATCTGGGTTATCTGAGACCTTCTATAGGAGGGGAAAGATTGTTCTTTCCCAGGAGAAAAACAGACTATTATGGAAAGTTTTAAAGGATCTGCAAGAAGAGGAGATTGACACAATTACACCACTGAGCAAGGGAACTGCACTCCAAGGTAAGCAGGGAAACTGGATAAGCAAACAGCCAAACCTCAGATGCTACAGACTTCGTGGGGAGAAGAGGACACCGGCTAGAGACTATAATAGGCCAAGTGCAGATATAAAATCAAACCTAGCAGAAGTACAAGGACATAATGGATAATGCATAGTCTGTGAAAACATGTATTTTTCTAAAAATTGTTGCTGAAAAGACTTTTATCTTCTTTGAGGATACCACTGTGAGAACAAAATACTAGGCGGCTTCATCTCAAAAGTCTGGTTTATGCCGTGTCCAATCACAGTGCCTAGTGGTTTCTCTAAGAGTTTTTCTGTTCATTCAAATTTATTTCTTTCCAGTTCTATTAAAACAAAACCTGAGAGATTAGAAACATTGGTGAAAGGAAGATTGTTAACATTCTATAAAAGCATGGGGCAGCTCTGCTTCAAGGCACACATCAAAACTGGTTTACATATGAGATATACATAGACATTGACTTAAAAATTAAGAACACTTGAGCACAGATAAACTGTAAATAAAAAGATGCAATGAATGGTGTTCTGCAATGGCTGCATCCTTAGGAACACTGTAGTAGAAAGTCAACCAGTTCTCATGGTGTAGAGCTTGCTATTAGTGAATTATTTCCCTGTTCATATCTGTATGTCTTTTCTTCCATTCAATTCCCCCCATTCTTGTGTACTGCAAGACAGAGTTCCCTCAACAAGGACATTTTTTTCCAGATGAGTAAAGTGTCTTTGTAGTTTTTCTTCACCAGCATGAACTCAGCAAGGCTCCCTACCCAAAAGTATAATTCAGAAATATCTAAATCTATTGTAAAAGACAGCAGAATAAATTATTATATAGAAATACCCCCCAAAAAATAAGATGATCTAGGAGCAAAAAACTAAAATTTGATTTTGTGATAAGTTCACTAAATAGAGGAAGGGTTTGTTATTGCTCCTTTAAGGGAACTTCAAAGGGAGTTTAGGTCATTCCCAGGTGAAAACAGAGCTCTACTGTCTAAGCACTGTTTGATTGCAGGTGTTAGAAGAACATGTTCTACTATGTACTGAAGAATGTTGTACTTCATTCCTTTATTACTGAAGGGTAGGCAGTGCTTGTGAGTACTCTGTCTGCCAGCAGGTGAATTTACATTACTTAACAGTTTTGTTGTGGTACAAGTAGCAGAACAACTTCAGTACAAGCAGAAAACACAGCTATCATTTACATGCTGTAGATCTAATAAATACTTAATTATTTCTGCAAACTTTGCCTTATATGCCATGAACAAATATTTTCATATATGATCTGTATTTCTCATGTATAAAAACAATTAAAGAAAACCATAAACTTGCCCACAAAAATCTGAAATTGTAAATATTTCTGAAAAAAGCATCCCTGTGCTGGACTCTATAGGAGTCTAGTCAGGCATAGCACTATCCCGCATTTCACTACAGTCCTTCACAGCTGTTCCACACTTTTTCTCTCCAGTCATCTTCGGATTAATGTTAAAATGTTTCTTAGAATTTTCCCAAAAGTAGAGTAATTAGTAATTGCTCGCTGAACAATGTTTTAGCTATTTCCCATCAAACATTAAGGCTTTAAGGAAAATATTTGGCTGCCTCAAAGGTAAAAACATATTAAATATGCATTGATTTATGGGTCACAGCTAAGCTCTTTATGCTGTGATGAAACACACTTTCTTTTTTTTCTTTTTTTTTTTTTTTTTGACTTGACAAGAATAATGGGTCACATTGTGCCATCTGGCTTTTAAAGGTACCTCCCCACTAATCTCATGTTCAGCTCTCAGCTTTCAAAACAGATGGCACAATATGGCCGACTGTGTACTTTTTATATGATGGTGTAATATTAGATTCCTTTTTTTCCAGCTGAAGTAGTATTATGGTATTGTAAGTGAAATACTAGCTAATTATTTTGTCACATAGGAACCCAGTTGTTTCTGATTCATACTGTGGTCATTTCTTAAGTTATCGTTTGCAGAAGTTAGCATTCCACACTCCAGTAACTTAAAGCTTCAGCTTCTTTCAGTAGTATTTCTTGCTTTTTTTTATTTATTTACATACAGTATAATCATCTTGACCAACACTGGCAAACAGGCCTTAGGCTAAGCCATCTAAAATATACAGAAAATATACTCATTGAATTAAGGGGGCTCTGTAGTAATCCACTTACTTACTTATTCATGCTTACCTTTGCATTTTTTCCATTGCTAAATATTTCTTTGATTATCACATTGATGAAGCACTAATTTGGCTACATCTACTTTTCCCATATTTGCATGGTTTTAGCAGGAGAATAAAGAATTTAAGCTCCTTTCTTTTCAGCTTTTCCATGTTAAATGTATTAGGTTCCTTGTAAAAATCATGAACTGAAGAGAGCTAATGGAAGGGGTTAGTCATTCATGTTTTAGCACTCATTAATATAAAGCAGAGGCAATATATGTACAGAGCAATAATAGGTGCCCTCAAAAAGAGTCAGAGTAGCTTAATTATCTGATTTTTTTTCATAAATAACTATTTGTGTTAATATAATCATCATATAAATGCTGTCTTTTCTCAGTTACATACAACTGACCATTATTACAGTATATTGGTAGCAGAAGTCTATATATAAGAACTGGGAGACCAAAAGGGTTTTTCTTTTCTAAATGAAGGGTAAAATATTCACAACCCTTGCCTCAGTCAGCCACATACACCTGCCCTCCTCAGGGTCTCATGCAGTGGCTGGGGAGTCTAGCCAGCTGCTTGGGGAAATGCAGTACAAGACCCTACACAAATTCACTGCAGATAGAGTTCAAACCAAGGTTTTCCAAATCTCAAGTTAAAATTCATAAACAGCTTGATTTCCAGGGTACAGCAAAGCAGTTTCCTACCAGCTTCATTTTCAACTATACATAGCAGAAATAATTTTCTTGTGAAAAAATGCTCACAGTGGTAGCAATAAAGTAACTTTTTTATGGAAAGTAATGTGGGTTTTTACAGCAGACTGAGCAATTTTCCAGCCAAGAACCAATGGGTTTAATAATACTATATTCTAAATGGTATTTGTAGCATCTGTGATTATTTTTATAAAGGTTCTGAAGTAATTTAGAACATAAAGTTTAAAGATTCTTCCATCTGTGAGGAGGAAAAGATTGAAAAAAAGAGCTATTATCTCCTGTATTTCCGTAGCAGCTGAAGTACTAGGATTCTAATTGTTATCTCACAGTCATTTATTTTACAGAGGGATTTCAAAAGTATCTTTTATCTTCCTACAGTTTCATTAAGTTAATTCCACATGTTAGCATGAGATTAGTTCAGTCTTCAGCTGGAAGTGGGATGTTTCTGAGGAGGGTCAAAAGTCACCAGATATAGTGTCAGAAAGAGAATGATAAAGACTGTTCTGAAATAGCATTTGGTCAGAAATCTTGTCATCAATTTTGAATGACATTTCTACCAGGACCATTGCAAATCACATTGATTCCCTTGCTGAGAGTCCTATTGACTTAGTTTGTTGCAGTCTGCTCAGGCTGGTGTGCATTGAAGCATATTTAAAAGGTCCTTCATCTCAGCTACAATATATTATTTAAAAATGTCAAGTCTGTTTTGCTGTTGCTGGAAAATAAATGATTCTGTCTGAGCTCCTAACATCTACAAAGAATCTTCTCTTGCTAATTTTCTTAAATTATGTATTTCATTGCTGATTGCTGCAGAAATAGGTGACTGTATCATTTTCTTTTAGCACAGTATTTCCAAATTCACCATCCCTCATTTCACTGTAGATTTGAAACACATTCATCCTTTGGTCCACTTTTGCTAGAGATACATTTTTCTTATATGTGGAAGCGATATGGGATGTACTGTTGACTGCCTGCATCACTAATCTGACTATTTTCTACACTGGGACTCCCCAGTTTTTTTCTGTGTAATTCAGAATCCCCAATATTATTTTTTTCCAAGTAGCTGAACACCTGCAAGCTTCAACCTCTGGCAATGAGTTTTCCATGTTTAGTACCCCAGAATGAAAAATCTGCTTCTGTCCTTTGTCTTCAACTTGGTTCCTAATAGCTTTACTTTATGACTCTTTTTGCACTGGAAGAGACACTGAGCAGCTCACCCCTCTCCAGGTGTCCTGTGTTTCTGTAGATATCTGTCATGTCTCCCCACTCACCCACAAGTTACCTTTTCTTTCTGTCTGAAGAGTCCCAGTTTATTTATTCATTACTCATATGTAAGCAGTTCTGTACTTTTTCATCATATACTTCTAGTAGTTACTTTGTCCTTGGAACTCCTACAGACCTTTGGACTGAGTACCATCTGCTTCTTCTAAAATGTTTTGGCTATTTATTTTGTCATTTATTCCTTAACATGTACTCTCATTTTGTTTACAGATATATTCTTTGATGGGTCGCAATGAAAAACAGTTCTTGAATGAGATTTTTCCCACAAAGAACTTCAGTGCAAAAGATGTATTTTTTCACTGCAGTGGTCTTATCTTCTCTAAATGTTTCCTTTATACCCTGATGATCAATTGACTATACAGGCTCTCTGGCAGGCTTTCCACTCCCAATGTGTTTGAAGAAGGATTTAGTATTGGTTTTATTTTGCTAGTTGTTCTTCAATGATTTTTTTATTCTTTTTTATTTTTTTTAAATCTGCCAGAGTTTATGATCCTTTCCATTTCTTCTTCATTTGTAAACAACTTCAGCTTTTTGAAGGATGTCTTTTTTGCTTCAAATGAGCACCCTTTACTGTGCTGGGAAGCAATGCTATCTTTCTTTTGTCTTTTCTCAAACCTTTTTTTTTTTTTAATTAGCAGTATGCCTCACACGTAGACTTGCTATGAGGTGCTACTGTAAGATGAGTTCAAATATCCCCCATGCTTTCTTAAAGAGTTTGAGGTATTAGCTTCTTTTTAACCAGCTTCCTTCTTTTTCTGTTTTTCTGTTTTCCTTCTTTTATTTTAAGATCAGAATTGTGTTGTCTTTTAATCTATACATCAGGGAGTATGACCGCCCAGATCAGCAGATCAGTACTGAAGGTAACTATTCATCTCCCTGCCCAAGTCCTTTACTCTTCAGGGATTCTGTGTTATCCTCTGAGGTGACCAGTTTCATTGGACTTGATGTGGAGATCCTATGGACACAAAATTATTCAAAACCACCATGGTCTATTTAAGGACTCACGTATTTTTTTAATCTCGGTACCAAAATAACTTAACGGTTAACTTCCTTCCATCAGTTTTATAGTGTACCTGGTGTGTTTTGTTCAGGACCAAATAATTATTTCTCCTATATTTGTTTTAAGATGCGTAGCACATATATAGAAGAATATGTACCACTGCTTCAGTTTCCTTGTTATATATAATTAAATAGAGCTTTCTTTTCTATTTCTCATCATTTTCTCTCACCTAATCTATCCCTTACCTGGGAACAAAAAACTTGACATTTTTATCTATAATGGAAGCATCAACCCAAACTGAGTAGTGTACTTCAAAGCTGGCAGTCCTGTACTGATGCCTTGGTAATTGAACCACTGACCAAATTAATTGCTTGGAAAACACACAGGAGAGAAAGGGCATTATTTACATTGTTTCAGCCACAAAGGTTTGTGAATTGTTTTGAAATGCAGAGCAGAGGCAGTGGAAGGATATTATTTATGCTGGAAAACACAAGCTTACAGTGTAATTTTAGAACAGCAGAATTTTTAAAGTACCTGAAATGTTTTAGAAAAAGAGTTATGACAAAATGAAGAATTAATCAGGCCACTAGAGATCTGGCATCTCAGATCCAGGCAGAAGGGGTTGGAGAAGACAGTGGCAACACAATAAGCAGTGACAGACCCTATGTGGAGTAAAGAAGAGATTAGGATGTCACCCAAACTTTTCCTGCAGCCAATGCTGTCAGTCTGTCTTTCAGACTGGTAGGTTCCCTCTGTCACAGAGACTGTGAAGTTTTTTCCTATCTCCAGATCTGGCAGAGTTCTGCAGTATTGCCTAATAAAAAGAGAACACAGCATGCAAGTTATATGTTACAAAAATGACATTTTAAAACCTCTCTTGTCCTGTTTGTTTGAAATAACTTCAAACTGAAAAATCTAGCTTGCAGGTATGTGAAGACACATCTATCCCTTACAGTTCTGGTAGAGAGTTCACCTACCATCTATTCACCTTCAGAAGTTCAATATGCTATGCATTTTGCATTTCCTAACATACTGTCTTGAGTCTTTCCTACTCCTTCACTTCTTGTAGTCCTATGCTTTAAAATTCAAAACATGCAAGAACGTTTCCAATGTATCCAATTTCTTATTATCTTGTAAATAAAGACATATGGTAGCAGAAAGGATTTTTACCTGTCACTGTTTTTAAGCCATCAAATATGATATAATCAAGGCAACATACTTTGTATATTGGTGCAAAACTGTTATGATTTCTGAAGCCTTAAATAAATCATTTTTTCAGCAAAATCCCTTGAAAAAATACTCCTTTGGTCTAAGTAAACACATCCAGTAAGTGAATTTTTTTTAAAAATTTAAATTTTTTTACATAAAAATAACAGCTGTCACTTTTTGTTTTCTTTTCCTGTGTATCTGCTCCCTCGAAGCATTCTGTGGAGACATGAAAAATAATTGGGTAAAACTGACTCTATATTAGCAATCTTATTCTCATGATCATTTCTACTATAACTAATTCAAACATTACCAATTCTCAGAAAGATGTGACGTTTCTCTTTTTACATTGCAATTTAAACACAGCGTGACTTAAATTGCAGTAGACTTCCTGAGTCACACTCAGGTATGGATTTTTCAGCAGGCTCAGAAGGGCACTGTCACTAATCTCCCTCTGCTTACCACTCTTCCCCTTGTTGAATTTTCCTCCTGTTGCCTTGTATGGGGTGTATGACTGGGGCCAAAGGAACACACTGTCAGACAATTGCTGATACAAGGTTATTTTGGGAGCCTCATTTATTAAATTATTACTAATAAACTTTTAATTAATAGTCATAATGATGCTGAGGGTAAAATTCTGTTCAGACAAATAATTTGAGATTCATAAATACCTTTTATGAATGGAAGGGACACAACTGTAATCACAAAGTTTTATTTCCTTTATGAAATAAAACACTAATTCCCATACCAACCCCATAACTTCTTGTTGAAATTAAAAATTCCTTCCTCCCAGGATTTAACAGGCTGTGGTTTTGATGAAGTAGGAGCTGGCTAAGTAAACAAATACATTTAAAAAGTAGAAAGATTCTAAAGAAAGGGGAAGTGACATTGTAAGCAGCCAATAACATTAAGTAGTGCTGATGGTATTGACTTTATGAGGAAAAACATTTGGACTTGCCACTAAATTAAGAGTGATCTCTCAAACTTTCCTAATCTTGTCTTACAAATTGCACTCCAATCACTTATACAGTGTCAATGTGGTACTGTATGTAAAAAGGAGGGGGGGGGGGCAATATGAGAAAAAATTGGTTTAGAAATTTAGACTTACTTAACACAGCAAAGTTCATTTTAAGCTCCTGAGCAGAAGCTTGCTTTCAATGTTGCTGATATTTATACAGAGTCCTGTTGATGGAGGAAGACAACCATCAGTTACTGAAGGGGTCAGAATCAGACCAAATCCCAGTATCCTTATTGTTTCCAAATGCAACTAAACCAAAAATAAACAGCAACACACACCCCCTCCACAGTATGCATTAAAGTCATGTCATCAGAATATAGCAAACAGGTATGATCGTTTTATTCAAATAAGTAGATGCTACCCATCAGGTTATAAATATATTATGAAGCTGAATACTATAGCACTAAGTATGCACTGTATAGCACTAAATATCTGCACTTGCTTGTATACCTACAGATTTTTGGACACTACAGGTAGGAAAGTTATATATACATCAATATAAATTATTTTAAACTTCTTAATTAAATTTTACATCAAGACACTTAAAGTTTACAACACATCTTGAAAACTATGAGGAAAAGATGACATGAACCTGTGCTTATGGTAGTAGCAATCTAATCAGGAAATTTTTCTGTACTCGCTTGTATCAGAAATTGTGCATGAAGAAACACAGTGATATCCTGAACAGCCTTCCTGCACGGCAGAAATGAATGTGAGCTCCTGCATGACAGTCTAGACCCAGTAAGGGAGGCAAAGGAGGAGGACATGAAGATAAAATCTCTTATGACTTGCTGGAAGGACAGCTTTTGTACTGGTAATTCTGTTGTGTCTCTGCATACACTAGTGCCCATCCAAATGCAGAAAATGGACAGAGATATTTGGATGCAGACATGCCCTTGCATTTTGGGAAGACGTCTATCCAGATCATTTTCTTGAAAAACATCTTCAATACATGATGTTATGATAGCAGAATGATAGAAGTTGGTGTTTTGGATGGGGATAGTACTTGCAATGGAAAACTCTCTTTACTTTAGTTTGATAAATCTACAAACTGCAGGTGAATAAACTCCATTGTTTGAAATCATGATCTGTGTGGACAACAGAGCTCCCTACTGATAGTACCCTTTCCCTTTTACGCTTCAGCTGGACCATCTGCCTATAATAGTAGATTATCTTCAGTGCTGTGGTTGCCTGCAGAGAATTATAAGTAGCATTTACCAAAGTGCAGTAAGATCCTAATTTAGTTAAGAGTTAACCAAAGTTGTTTAGAAAATAGTTTAATTCACATACTGTGTGGCATTTTTCACTTGTTGCACTCAATCCTAAACATGAATTTCAATCATAAGTAAACAAGTGATACTGATTTTCCTTCCCTTTAACACACATCTTAAATTAGCTTAAATTAGTCAAAGCAGATTCATAGGCACCTTATACAAAATAAGAGACAGAAAATATTGAAGCATATTAGGTGGGTTAAAGTATCAGCAGAGCCGAGTTCTACAGGAGGTGGTTAACTCTAAGTATAAAAAAAGTCTTCCACATTTTGAACCTGGAGGTGTTGGTCAAGAACTCATTGCATATGAGCTAGCAGTGTGCAGGTAGCCAAGAAGACCAATAGCATCCTGGCCTGTATAAGAAATAGTGTAACCTGAGGGAACTGGGTTTTTTTAGCCTGGATAAAAGGAGGCTGAGGGGAGACCTCACTCTCTACAACTACCTGAAAGGAGGTTGTAGTGAGCTGGGTGTCAATCTCTTTTCCCAGCTAACTCGTGATAGTACAAGAGGAAATCAAAGAATTATACAATTCTTTAAATTGAAAAAGACCTTTAAGATCATCAAGTCCAACCGTTAACCCTGGACTGCCAGGCTCACCACTAAATCATGCCCCTAAGCACCGCATCTATGTGTCTTTTTAATACCTCCAGGGATGGTGATGCCACCAGGACCTGGGCAGCCTGTTGCAATGCTTCACCGCCCTTTCAGTAAAAAAAAAAAAAGCCCTAATATCCAATCCAAACCTCCCCTGGTGCAACTTGATTCCATTTCCTGCTGTCCTGTCACTTGTTATCTGGGAGAAGAGATGGACCCCCACCTGCCTACAGACTCCTGCCATGCAGCTGTAGAGAGCAATAAGGCTCCCCTGTTTCTTCTCCAGACTAAACAACCCCAATTCCCTCAGTTACTCCTCAAAGAGTTGTTCTCCAGACTCTTCACCAGCTTCGTTGCCCTTCTCTGGACACACTGCAACACCTCAATGTCTGTCTTGTAGTGACAGGCCCAAACCTGAACACAGGATTTGGGGTGCAGCCTCACCAGTGCCCAGTGCAGGGGGACGGTCACTGCCCTGGTCCTGCTGGCCACACTGCTGGGGACACCAGCCAGGGTGCTGCTGGCCGCCTGGGCCCCCTGGGCACACTGCTGGCTCCTGCCCAGCCGGCCGTCACCCAGCACCCCCAGGCCCTTTCCCACCAGGCCCTTTCCAGCCGCTCTGCCCCAGCCTGTAGCGCTGCGTGGGGCTGGTGTGACCCAAGGGCAGGACCCGGCACTGAGCCCTGCTGAACCTCACACGACTGGCCTGGGCCCATCACTCCAGCCTGCCCAGGTCCCTCTGCAGAGCCTCCTGCCCTCAGGCAGGTCAGCACTCCCCCCAGCTTGGTGTCATCTCCAAATGTACTGAAGATGCACTTGATCCCCTTGTCCTGATCACTGATAAAGTTATGGAACAGAACTGCCCCCAATACTGAGCCCTGGGGAACACCACCTGTGACCAGCTACCAGCTGGATGTAACTCCATTCAGTACATCTCCCTGGGCTCAGCCATCCAGTTGGCTTTTTATTCAGTACAGAGCACACCCATCCAAGCCAGGAGCAGTCAGTTTCTCCAGGAGAACGTTTTGGGAAACAGGGTCAAATGTTCTACTAAGGTCCAGGTAGACAACATCCACTGCCTTTCCCTCATCCATTAGGCAGGTCACCTTGTCATAAACAGAGATCAGGTTAACCAAGCAGGACCTGCTTTCCATAACCCCATGCTGGCTGGGCCTGATCCCCCCACTGTCCTGTACATGCCACATGACGGCACTCAGGATGATCTGCTCCATAACCTTCCCCAGCACCGAGGTCACTTGACAGGCCTTTAGTTCCCTGGATCCCCCTTCAAGCCTTTCTCATAATGATGGAGAGTGGCTTGGCCAGCTCCTCCACCAGCTCCCTCAGTACCTTTGGGTGGATCCCACCCAGCCCCATAGACCTGTGTGTGTCTAAGTGGAGCAGCAGGTCACTGACCGTTTCCTCCTGGGCTGTGGGGACTTCATGCTGCTCCTCCTCATCCCTGTCTTCCAGCTCAGGGGGCTGAGTACCCTGAGGGCAACTGGTCTTGCTATTCAAGCCTGAGGCAAAGAAAGTATTAAAGCACCTCAGCCTTTTCATCACCCTTTGTGGCAATGTTCCCAGCTGCATCTAATAAAGGGTGCAGGTTATCCTTGGCCTTCCTTTTCTTTCTAATGTATTTGTAAAAACATTGTTTGTGGCCAGCCTGAGCTCTAGCTGGGCTTTTGCCTTTCTAATCTTCTCCCTGCATAACCTTGTGACATCCTTATAGTCGTCCAGAGTTGCCTGCCCCTTCTTCCAAAAAGATAAACTCTCCTTTTTTCCCTGAGTTCCAGCCAAAGCTCTCTGTTCAGCCAGGCTGGTCTTGTGCCCTGCTGGCTCTTTTTTTGGCACATGGGGATGTCCTGCTCCTCTGCCTTTAAGACTTCCTTCTTGGAATGGCCTGAAGTTTCTCCAGGGGAGGTTTAGATTGGATATTAGGAAAAATTTCTTCAGTGAGGGGGTTGTCAAGCATTGGAACAGGCTGCCCAGGGAAGCGGTTGTATCACCAGCCCTGAGGGTACATAAAAGATGTAGATGTGGCACGATTTAATGGTAAACTTGGTAATGTTAGGTTAACAGTTATACTCAATAATCTTAAGGGTCTTTTCTACACTAAATGCTTCCAAGATTCTATATCCACTTTTGATTAACTGTGTTTGGGGAGGTGTGGAAGGAAAGGCAGCAAGATAATGCTGATTATATTTATGAAAACACTTTATATATGCTTATACTTGCAGTATGTCTTGAACTCTAAAACTGAATCTGTTACTAACGCTTTGCACTGTACAGGTCCAATTCAGTTTGAAAGACTTAGTCAAGTAAAATATACATGTCAATTTCAAGAACGGTAGAATCTGATTCTGATGCATTTAGGTATTTAACATAGCGTTGGTAAACATCTTAATGGTGTTTGAGCTAAATGGCAAAGTTCTTTTTTTCTGTTCATTCCATTTCCCAGTACACTTGAGGATATATAGCATCATGAATACTGTCTATTTCTCTTTTCAAGTGGATGACTGACAAATTCAAAATCCCACTCAGCTTTTCCATTTGTGATAAACATTTTTTGGACATGCCGATGAGCAAACCAGGGGTGAATTCACTCACATTCTCACACAGACATTAATTCACTTATTAATTGTTCATTCATTACACATATAAAATTAACATTTATTGGTTTAAAACTTGCATGAGAGGGAATCAAGTTCACAGAATGAAATCCTGGTACCATTGAGGGCAAAGGAGTTTGTCAGCAGTTGGATTCAGGGACCGGCAATGAGCAGGTAACTGCAAGGCAACTAATTTCAAATGTTTGTTGAAATAGATAACAAAGTGTCTGCTCTTTTCACAGTTGTGATTCTACCAGATTGTACTAAGAATTTTTCTTATGGTAGGTCATCTTCCAGATATTACTTTGCTAGTTTATTGCGAAGTTTCTTTTCCATCCTCACGCTATCTCAGCATATATATGCATGCAACTTATGATACTGTAAGATGGGCAACAACACAGAAATCTGGACCATAATTAATAGTGAGATTTAAGGAGGTTGCCTATGAGAAATAGAGCAAGAGAAAACACTTGGTTGAAAACCATAACTTTTCTAGCGAAAACATTTTAAAAATGAAAAAAAAAAAATATTATTTACTTTCAGCTATGAGACCCGACAGGGCATGGAAACTATGAGTTTTCCTGAAACAGATGTATTTTTTTATTTGATTGATATATTTAGAAGAGTGCAAACTACACAGAAGAAACCAAAAGCATTTGGAAAAAAAAAAAAAAAAAAGAAATACAACAGGAAAAAGAAAATAAAATTACCTTTTCTAAGGTAATGGTTTTTCTGACCTTTAATGATATGAGTGCATGGCTTTTTTGTCTGTATCTTCAATATAGTAAAATAGGTTAAAACATGATATACCACTGGTCTGCATGAATAGAGCCTAATGACTTAAATTAGATAGTATTGACGTGCGGAATTAGACTCTATAACTCGAAAGTTATAAAGTAGGTATGTTTATTGCGCGCAGATGCGCGGGGGATCGCTCCTCCACAAGCGTGCATGCCCGAAGTGACCAACCATCTCACATTTATACAATGAACAAATGAATATTCAATTAACGCCTATACATATTCGTTACCTAAACCCCGCTTCGTATGTTAATTAGCTTATCAGTCCGTTTCCTGGAATGTGGTGGTCTTGCAGGTTTGTAGGTGATTCATGTTCTTGTGACCATCCGATCTTCTTCAGGTGATTCATGTCCTTGTGACCACCCGATCTTTTCCAGCAAGGAGACTTAGCACTCCCTCCCTCTAGATAGCATTTGAATGTCTCTCATCTTTTCTTATTCTCTTTTAAATAGCCCCTTTGTTAGAGGAAGAAGGGCAGCGTCTCCCCTTTGTTAGAGGAAGAGGGGCAGGCGTCTCCCCGTCTCCCCGTCTCCCCATCTCCCCTTTGTTAGAGGAAGAGGGGCAGGCGTCTCCTCAAAACTGTAGTTGTCACCGCACCCATGACTAGTCACCATACCCACATTCCTTAAGCAGACACATACAATCACAATCCATGTCCATTATCCCCATTTCACATTATTTCTCCATATCAGTATGTGAAAGTGTACCATTTATGCAAAAGCTGTACAGGATGGTTAGAGGTGAACAGCATCATTTGATATAAAAATAAACTGATTTAACTCACTGTAAAGAATTTCATATAAACTATATGAATGAGAAGACATAATATTTTTCAAAGAAAAAAACCCAAAACGCTATGTTTTGTGATTTCTTATTTATTTAAAAGTTTTATATAAAAACAGAACATATGGAAATATACATTGAAATTTAAACACTAGCCAATGAAATTAATTTCACCCAAACACAGATACAGAGGACAGATACTGCACAACGTTTTCTGGTTTTGTATTCTGTTAGCTGATGATGACAGCGGGGTTTCCTTAATTACTTTTTAATTATAGGAAAATAAGGCAATACTTTATGTAATGTTTATTGCTGCATAATTTTTAGAAAAAGATTTTAAAGTAGGTATAATTTATTTGTATTCCAGCCAAAGACTCTGGTGCCAATATGGAAAATACTCACAGTAAATCATTAGTCCATTGGTGGCAACGCAATGTGTGGCACTGTTATTTTGCTGTTGTCTTTAAGTACACTACCCATTGTCATGAGACCAAATTCTTTACTTTCACATGTGTTGCTATTCGTATGTTGTCTGAATCTACGTTATCCCGACTATACACCATGTCTATGCAAATAATCTATTTGGAATTCCTAGTATTTGGATATTTCTGAATAATGGTAAGGGTGAACAGAGTGACTCAAAAGCCTTCATAAATCTAAATAGCTTAATAACAGTAGCAGAACATGAAAGGAAAAAAAAAAAGTTCTTATACATACTTTCCTCTTTAACTAACAGTCTAGCATATTCTGGTTGAACTTTTCCACACTCTGAACTCCCAGATTTCCATGTGCTGAAAAAGAATGACTGTAGATAACTATATTTGTGGTTTTTGCTTTTTTGGGGTTTGGGGTTTTTTTTTTAGGTTTTTTGTGTTTGTTTGTTGGGTTTTGTTTGGTTTGTTGTTTCTTTCTTTTTTTTTTTTTCCCCAGAATTTTGTATCTGCAGCCTAGAACTGGTCTGGTGAGCATCTATTGGCTTGTAATGAATAGCAAAAATGTCAGAATAGTCATAAACTCCATACTTCAGATTCCAATTGTCTACCAACAGTCTGTCAGTTACTGGTGGCAATTTTAGGACAGAACCTTTGTAATGCAAGCATTACTAAACATACACCAGGAACAGCAAATATTTATTTTTTTTCCACTGTGTACATTAAAAACCCCAAACCCAAACAGCTTTTGGGTACAGCAAGAACTTGCCATTATATTTATTGTTTATTTATTAACCTAGTTAAAGACAAAACATCATTCAGGTCATCCTTGTGAAAGACAGACTTCTGTTCTCATCCAGTTGTGAATCAAGCATACAAAATATTTGATCCTTTAACTTGTCTTGTGAAGGCATTTATCAAAATTGCTTAGCATATAAATGAGATCAAGTGAATATCATAATGGCATTATTGCAATTTTCACGCATGTACTCTCCACAAAGTTTAAGCTGAAATTGTTCTGTTTAAGCTTTCCTCAATTACTAGCTTAGGGGAGCTTTTGTTGTTGTTGTTGTTGTTGTTGCTATTATTATAATTATTATTATTATTATTGTTGTTGTTATTATTATTATTATTATTATGATATATTTTATTTACATGAAACTAGTGAACTACTTAAATGAAATTTCCAATTAATTTCAAGTAATTTAGTGCTCTAGGCACTTTTTCACTCCTCTGAGAATTAAATTCTGAATAAATGTATCTACTTACACTTTGTTTTGGCTACTTAGACTTTAAATATTAGTATCACAATTGTAAAACTAGAGAAATGGAGAAAAACTTCAACATCTCAAGAGCTGTCTGTTCCCCAGAGGGAAAAAAAAATGATCTCATTAATCGCTGTAAGCTGCTTATTGTATGGATTCTCTCTTATGAATACTGAAAGTAAGTTGAACTTCTCTGATAAAGAGCATAGCCAAAGTTCTGTCCCACATATGTTTTTAAGAGGTGGAATATATGCACGTATTTTCTTTTCATTGCTTTTATATGCCATGTATGCAAAGTATAGTCTCCTCAATGACTTGTCGCATGAGAGTTTTTTATAATTTCCTAATTTCAGATGTTATTCTTTATAAATTCCTCCAAATGCTTAGTCAATGGTAAAGGTTGAGAATTTTCACTTATTAATGTATTTCAACATCAATTGCCATATCTCAGTTGAACAGACATATTTCATAGTTAAAAGCTTTCTTTATGCAACCACTGAGGATAATTAAAAAGTTAATCTTCATAGAAGATAAACCTCTCCCATAGAAAAGCAAATCTTTATAAAACAACAGGAAAACTTTATGGACAAAGATGAATTTGCATGGAGATTCAACTGCAGCTGTCCACTGGTTTTCAGAAGAGAATTAAAACTGATTAATTTAATCCATCTGCTCCCTAGAATGACTCTTGCTTCACTGGCACTGATGTAGTTCCACAGCCTGGCATAATTTTTCAGATAGTTTCTGGTTTAAATCTTTGCCACAAGTAGGATTTCTAAATTTTTCATTTCAAAGAAATAGATATAACTAGGGGTTGGTGGGGGTTTTTGTTCCCTTTTTTCCCTTTCTTTTGTTTGTTTTTGGTTTTGTTTTTAAAAAAAAAAAAAAACCAGCTTAAAACATTTTCTTCTGCATTATTTTTAAACCATAAAATATTTTGTATTAAGGAGTTCGCATACAGAATAGTTTATGAATTTGGCTACAGTACAGAGGCAAGAATTCAATCTTTCTTCCAGTATTGGACCTAAAGATATTCCCAATTCTTCCAGAGGTAAAGGTATGCTTATTAATTTAATACTAGGATAAAAGTGTAACTGAATACCAAGCTCTGCTTGTAATTTTTCTCACATGAATTGACATAACTGTAGCTTACACTCAGTCAATTTCACGTACTATGTCTTTCTGAGTTCAGTCACTAGTTATTTGAAGCAATTTCAGAGAAACAGTGGTAGGCTATGAATAGTTTCCTAGATCAAAAAGTAACAAAGCATTAATAGGTTTCCTTATTATTTTTTTTAACAATTACTTTGTAAAGACTTGTGTTTAATTTTACTTTTAGTGAGTTGCCCTAGTGAAGTTTACCCTCAGATTTATACAGGAAAAATGTGCTTACATACTTACAGAATCAATGAAAAGCAATGAATGACTGATGAATGTCAGGTTTACTTAATTTTTGAAGCCCTTATAAAGGCTTTATTTAATTCAACAGGCTTCATGAAAAAAAAATCAATGAAGAAACTTTTGGCATTGATACTGAATATTAAAATTTGTATATAAATATTTTCCTTTCTTTTACTCTCCTTCCTTCAGCACCACATGTGCTTCTGAGTTTCCAGTGTTAATGCTTACATGTTTAATTTTGTCATGATTAAGCACATAAATAATATGGCAAAAAGTACCAAGATTTTTATGGAATATTATAAACACCGGCAACAAACTCATACAGAAATAGTACAAATTGGTAACATTTACAGTGTGTAAAAAAACACATATGTAAGCTATTTCACTTCCTATTACAGGGCATACTCTTAAGTCCAAAAAACATAAGCAGAATATTTACCTAGGTGGAAATACTGAGTAATAATAAGAAAACAATATAAGCTTCCCACAGTTGGCCATCCTAAAGAAGCCGACAATTTGCAGTATTTGTACTTAAATCACAAAATGCTGAACCTGAGACAAGAATGTAACAGACGTGTTTCAATCAGTTGTGCACTATTTGCATCATTACTGCAATTAGTGCTCAGGCAAAACAATGAGGTAGGCATTTCACTTTCATTTTAAAAAGAAAAGCCACAAGGAAATCACAAATGAGGTACATTGTGGTGCCCAGCAATTTCAATATAAGTGTGAAAATGTTTGTCAGAGACAGTTTTAATGCCAAATTTTGGTTTCCTGTTTTCAGTTTTCTTTACATCTGCAACTCTTTCCCTGCTTTTACTGTTCTTGCTCAAACTAAAAAAAAAAAAAATAAAAACAAAACCAGCAGGCAAAGACAGCAAATCAAAAAATATGTTGAATGTCTTTTGAAAAGTTAAAGGCAATATAAAGCTGAAAAAAAATCAGAGCTATCATGCAGCTTTAATTACAGTAACATCTCTTACTGTATAAAAATATTTAATTTAAAATCCATGTTAAAACACCACTGAGGTTGGGAGACAAATTTAAAAAAACTTTTGAGGTGAAATTTTTTCATTATAACTACAGTTTCACACCTTCTTGAGTTTTACCACTGAGCCTTTGAAAATTTACAAGGTTTTTTGAAGTTTATTTTTTATCTAGCAGCAATTATATTGTTGTGATGCAAATTTATTTGATTATGAT
The DNA here is from genome assembly GCF_015220075.1 of Falco rusticolus. Taxonomy (NCBI): domain Eukaryota; kingdom Metazoa; phylum Chordata; class Aves; order Falconiformes; family Falconidae; genus Falco; species Falco rusticolus. The sequence continues at coordinate 15,251,180 of NC_051210.1, read as the reverse complement.
TTTAAAGAAAATCAGCTCTTCACATTGACAATGTTCTTAAATACATGATTTTAACTCTATCACCTTATGGAAAGAACTCAAGAATTAATCCTCAGCCACATTACTTCTGAACATAGAGATTTTGCAATATGCATTATATAATACACTCCGCTTACACTAAGTGCAACATCTTTTTTTTTATTCAGGAAGTACTTCAAAACTTTATTTTTGTATAAGCTTCAGTATGTTGGGGTTTTAGGTTTTTTTAATTCTCTGAAATTATTTTTAGTTCTGATGACAAACAAAATAGGAATGCACCTAGCACATGTTCTAGCCACTCAAGGATTGTTTAGAAGAGTGACTAAAACATTTTCAGAGGAAGTACTCAGACTTAGAGGTACAGCTTTTTCAGGCTGATTTCTTTACGACTCGGTACAAAATATGTCCCACTATTTGTTGTACTTTCCTGGCTGTCTGTGTTAATGTTAAGTTGGATGTTTGAAGAAGAAATAATTTTATATTAGCTGGCAAAGCTCCTTAAGGAAACAGTTATTCTAGAGAAGTGATTTGTTAACAGTTGGTCCTATGTTCTATGTATTCCATGCATTTTGTGCCAGGCATACAGTTACCAGAAAAAGTTCAAGAATCAAGTAATATGTATTATACAGATCTGTGTGACCCTGAGGATATACACGCCTATATTTGCAAGCCTGAAATTTAAAATCTAAGACAATGCCGTCTTGTAAAGTGGTGAAGTCAGTTTCAGACAGTACTATGTTACTACGGTGCAGTAGGACCTCTACATAAAGGTTCCTTTCCTCATTTGTTGCTAAGAAAGCCCTTAAGCAGCAGCAGTCAGGACAAATTTTCTAAGCATTGCCCTTTTACCCAGCATCTCCACGACTGCTGCCATGTGAATAACCGAACTCTGACACCATTTCTTTAGTCTGCCTACAAAAGGTAATAAGTTACTGAGTCTCAGAGTACACAAAACAATATTACATACATCAATAGCTAATATTGATTCCACACTTTCAGTCTTTCACCCCATTAGACTAACACTGCACGTACTGGCTGCTGTTTTGTGATACCCTTCATATCTGTTTCATCTCCTCTTTTTTCCCCATATACATGTTCTATCTTGATCATAGCTCTTGCCATGTGACTCCTTCATTCTTTTGATTACTTAAAGGTCAGGTATGCCTGTGGTGTTAAAATCTCCATCTGTGTAGATTTTAACTTGTGAAAATCTAGTCCTGTCTTCCATTAACTTTACAGTATTTTTAAAACATAAAATCTATTATTTATATATTCTGCAGAAGGCAAAATCCTTCCTCACCAGCTCACTACATTTCTTCCTCAAAGTTATTGACTAAATTTTCTTAAAACTTTAACATTTTTAATAACAGTGCAGTAATTATGTATTGGTAGATGAAGAAAATTGTGGTGACTTGTCTAAAAAGGCTACAAAATATCATTAGAACTAGGTCCTAAATGCAGTCTATATTTGTTTGAAGGTTTGATATTTTTTTCCCAAAAAGATTTTTCTGGTTTCACTATTTTTTTTACAAAGTTTATTCTATTTTTACCATTTTTTGAGGATTGACTTCACAAGCTTGGAAATATGTTGCTTAAAGAAAAAAAGAATAACCTGCTTTTAATTTTGACTACATGTAAAGATCTGATTTAGGTGACAATTAGCAAGGAAAATAAACCAGATTCTCTATTTGTTTTCCTGAGTGCTACAAACTTGTAACATTTATGATGTACTTCAGTGAGAAACATTATTAGAATTAATGTGTTGAGTCCTGCTTAACAATAAGGAAAAAACACACATTACAATCATTCCAAAAAAAAGCCACTAACCAACAAACACATAAACAAACATTTCAGTTTAGTGAGTAACATTTTTCAGTGCTGCAGGAGATGCCTACATACCTTGCCATTCACTTCAGTCTTGCTTGTGTGCTAATGCACCATTTGGAAGATATAACCTCTGTGTCCTTAGGCATTTCTCAGCTTTATGACAGCTGGCCTGCTGTTGCTGTTAGCTTTAGGGCAGAAACTGACTGATTATCAACGTTTGGTAAATCTCCCACAGGTGGTGGGAACTTGCAGTTTGCAAGTTTTCACTGCTGAGTGTGCACGACAGTTATGGAAACCAAGTGTAATGTAAGGAGAAGTTAATTGGAAAGAAGAATCTGAAGAAATACGGTCCACACAAGTTGATTACCAATATATTGTCTTCAGACCAAGAAAGATACAGAATAAAGGTGAAGGAAAGAACTCCCCAAGTACTTTCTATTTTGAAGGTTAAAGCCAGGCTTTGCAAATATGCTGGATTTTCACTTCTAATTTACAAGTTAAAACCTTAAAATAAACTGTGCAAACATTCTGCTAAACTAAAGTTCTTATGCTGTCTTCTAGTCAATATTTAATTAATAATTTCATTCTGTCAGCTTTTTGATTTTGTGTGATAGCAAGCCAAATTTTTAGAAGGAGAAAAATGCAAGAAACAATACTGAAAAAACACCTGGGAAAAATTGTATATATATCTACCACAAATTAATCAAGGCTTGCATTTTAATTGTTCCCTAAATATTTCTCCAAGAAAACAGGTAATCAAGCAGCAGCATTTAGTAAATGAAGACTGATATTGTCCTGAGAAAGAATATAGAGCATAACATATTTAATAAAGTTATATACTTCAATATATGTACTATTACAACTGGAAAATATTAGTGGAACAAAAGAACAGATAAGGAGAAAGCTATTATGAAAGAGTAAACCTATGTAAAAATGGGTAACACAGAAAAGACTCTTCCAAATCTTGTCTCTGCAAGGGTTGTGAAAGTTAAGTTTGGACATCAAAAGAAGAGAGAGAGATGAAAACCAGATGTTCTTTTACAAGATGGAATGAAAGATATTGCTTGAGAAAGAGGAAAGTAGCAATGCTCTAAAAGCCTGGAACACTTCAGCACTGTGTGTATTTTAACCAGAGCAGAGCTGGAGCATGACATACCAACTTTTGAGGCCTGTTCCAAGCATTACAACATATGTGACTTTGTGCAGGTAAAGGGTCTGTCTGAGCCATTTTTCACTGCAATACACTTCAGCAGATTCAGTCACATAAACTAGACATTCTTAGGCTATTGCTTGAATGCTGAGCAAGGACATTAACTCATTAAGTCTGTCTCACCCATAGCCTTCAGTGACATTGCATTAACTTTGGCAATTACATTAGCAAGCACCAGCATTACGATTCATATGCTAGAGTGTTAAAACAGTGAGCAGTTTCTCACCAGACCTTATTTGCAGCTGTATTACTGTCAAATTATCTTTTAGTAATCTTGACCAGACTTCGCTTCAGCCTTAACGCTGTAAATGGGAGAAGCCCTTTCTTTTTTTTGTTTGTTTTCTATCAAACTTGTAAAAGAAATGAAAGCAAAGACAAATTGCTTATTGGATCAATGGTAATGTTGGTGAAATTTTTGACATAGCTCTGTGAGTTAATAAATGCATTTTTTCTTTTCTCTGCAACAACTTTCTTCTGTTTGACCACAACTGAGCTATGAGTTTCAGACTGGAATACTTGGCATGACAAAGGGAGTTCAGTCTCTGTCTTTCAAGGCTCATTTTGGTTGTAATAAATGCTTATGTTCTGAGGCAAGAACCACATAGGAACTATCATTCTGGAAAATTTTATTTGCTTCATAATACACAGATAAAAATCTACGTTCCTTCAAGTATGAAAGATTCTGGAGTTTTGTTACATTTACATTCAATATCAAACAAAGTAAAATTGATAATTAAAGTATTAAGTAAAAAGTATAAACAACTGAGTTGGAAAGGATATTCTATGAGTCTTGAACCCTAATCAGCTGATGACAGGAGGAAGGGTTTTGTTCATTATAACAGAAGTAAGATTAGACTTGTGAAGATGAGGCTTTTTGAGGTACTTTTTGTCATTTTTGTCTCTTTTTTTCCTCTAAATGGATACCATTGATTAAACTATGTCCAAAATTCCTGTCTTGTCTTATCTTCATTACTGGAAGTAGCCTTTTCTTTTTACAAAACAAACAAACAAACAAACAAATCCAAAATAAATTAAAAAAAAAAAAAAGACAAAAAGTTGAATATTGTTATTGATTCATTCTGTCCCATTATCCATAGACAATGTCCAGAATACAGGAACTCCAACTCTAGTTCCAGCTGCAGTTATCTGTCCTGGATTCCTTAAATACATTACTGGGAGGAGTTCTAAGCTGTGGAATAGCTAAGAACTGACGTCTGCTCAAAACCTCGTAGCTTGGTCACAATTATAAATTAATCTTGAAAGTTTGTTTTCTTGAATTTTGAAGAAGCTATTTGAAATGTAAAAAGCAGGTTCAGTTGGCAAAGTGCCCTTGGTCTCTGAATATCAAGACTCACTGTACTTTAAATGAGAAAACAGTGTCAGAATCTTAGAGAGCAAAAGACTTATAAGGGTTTCATTGCGATTGACAAGTACCACTATGACTATTATTATAACAGAGACCTGGAAAACTAATAATTAGCCTGTCAGCTCAATTGTTACTCTTCATTAAAAATGAATATGAGGAAGCAATTAATCTCACGTCTTTAACATCATTAGGCCATACTGCTACTGCAGTTGTGTACAGTTCATAATGTCAGTTAATGTTCAGAAAAGTATTTTTTTTCTATATTAAGGCTTCACTTTCTTTATGTTGGCGTACTCAAAGAGCAACATTTAGGTTTGAACATATCCCAGACAAAATAAAATTGTTGAAATTAAACTAAGGTTGAAAATACCATCTCAGAATGTACAATTTAACATGGAGGTCATGATTATTTCTCAAATCAGGCCCTCCATAGCTTACTTCACGGCAACGACTGAAAATGCCAGAAGGTTATAGGTATTATAGAAGGAGCTTAGGGTTACACAAGTAAAGGAACAACTGGGCCACTGTATATCTTCCTCTGCCTTCCTTAAGTTTAACTTTGTAGCTGAACCAAGTGGCAGTGGAGAAATCTTGCAAACCCAGAAAACGTAAGCATGAAGTTCCAAATATGTTGAGATGAAACGAACATAGCTCAGACACCAAACTTGTGTGTATCCTTGTTGTGGTTTGACCCTAGCTGGCAGTGAAGTCCCACACAGCCACTTGCTCACTCCCCTCTGGTGGAATGCAGAAGAGTATCAGAAGTTTAGAAATAAGAAAACTTATGGGTTGAGATAAAAACAGTTTAATAGGCAAAGCAAAAGCTGCGCACACAAGCAAAGCAAAACAAGGAATCCATTCACTGCTTCCCAGTGGCAGGCAGGCATTCAGCCATCTCCAGGAAAGCGAGGCTCCGTCATGTGTAATGGTTACTTGGGAAGGCAAACGCCATCACTCTGAACATCTCCCTCCCTTTTTTCTTCTTCCCCCAGCTTTATATACTGAGTATGACATTCTGTGGCATGGAATACCCTTGCTAGTTGGGGTCAGCTGCCCTGACACTGCTCCCTCCCAATCTCTTGTGCACCCACTCACTGCCAGAGCATGGGAAACTTGAAAAGTCTTTGATTTAGAGTAAGCACTACTTAGCAACAAATAAAACGTCAGTGTGTTATCAGAATTATTCTCATACTAAATCCAAAACACAGCACTGGACCAGGTACTAAGAAGAAAATTATCCCCGCTCAAACCAGGACAGTCCTGTAATGACTACAGAGTATTATTGATTAAATGGATTAATCTAATCATGCACTGGATCTAATTGACAATTTATAAATAATTAATATTTTCATGTCTTTTCTTTCTGAACCAAAAGGCAATGGCTTTGTTTTCTGATTCCCAGAGACAGGCTGTCCCTTAAGAGCTTATTTAAGGAAATTACTCTGGTAATTGTTAGTGACAGGACCTGGGGCTAGCTGAACTACATATCATTACCAAATGGCAATTGTTTCAATAAATTAAAATATACATTAAATAATTTATTCTAAATGCCTGCAAATATAGGGACCAGCTCTTCAACTAATTTTGAACTGTTACAGACTCAGTAGTAGTATACCCACCAATTCAGGAAGAGAGAACCTTTTGTCATCTCATTGTCATTCTATGTAATTGAAAAAATTATTAAATATTCTAGACTGACAAAGACACATTTCAGGAGTATGTCTCTGAGCAAATTACACCAAAAAGAACCAGAAGTCCTATCAAGTTTTGATTTTAAAAAATAACAAAAAATAAAAAGGTAAAAAGAAAAAAAAAAGCTCAACTGGTTTTTAAAGTATCTGAATCTTTAAAACTCATTCAATTCAAGAGCCCATTCTGATTTTAGCCCTTCAAGAACTGTCGGCTACAGAAATATTTATAAAGAAACTAACTGGAACTGCTTAATATATTTAACACATGCTACCTTCCATGTGGGTAATGTTTGAATTATCTGAAGAGCTGCCGAAGAACAGAGGAGGTTCTGTTATGACTGTATAGATTAGTCTTTTGTTCCTGGTGTCTTCTTACAAAGTGAACTGATTAAAATAGCAGCCAAACAAACTTTCTTTAGCAAAATTGAAAAACACTTCAAGTTCATTGTCATCTGGATGACACACCAGATGATAGGTTTTAAGATATCAAGTGCAAGAGCTGTCTAGACACTATTTCTCAAAAAGAATAATATATTTTTTTTAAAAAAATTGCTTTGAGAAGGGTGCACAGAACAAAATTTATTTTCCCATTAAAATCAGGTAGAAAGAATAGGAATGATCAGATATTATAGATAATTTAAAGGATCAAATTTAACAATAATAGCTCTTCTTTTAAGAAATTTAAAGGAAAAGTTACTTAATAAATTTTTGCAAACCAAGACCTTTGTAGAGGTCCCTTGCTTTTTATGAAACACATGGCTTACCCTGCAGAGACAACTGGGAATCCTCAGCCTTTATAAAGTTCATTTCAAAGACTGCTGGGTACCACTGTCATTAGAACTGCTTTACAAGCAGAGATACGGCATCTAAACACAAATATCTTTTTTTACTATTGTAAATTAAATCTTAGATATGCCAAAGGTTCTAGAAAAGTATCTCCTTCTTATGTGTAGCTGACCACTGCAAGCTACTTCACTTGGTCTAGCTTTCCAGGCTTTTCACTTCTTTCAGCAAAGTTCACGGGTTACATTATTGCCCAGTTCTCACATCAATTTTGTCATACCCAGTATACTTTATGGGTTGAACAAGGGGAAGACTGGAGCAGCACTGTAGAACAAAATATTTGTAACTCAAAGTGTCTTCTTGTGTAAGCAGGCTATGTATGTGCTGTGTATGGAGCATGACTGAGCCTCAGACTGAAATTGCCTGATGGGTTTACCTTTGTGGGAGGTTTTTGAACCACTGTGGAATAAGTAGTAGCTCTCTGAGATGGTTTGCTTTTCGTAAGATCAAGGGTAGTGAAGAAAATGTTATGGATAGAGAAACCAAATATTTATTATCTTGAGGTTGTAATCTTTACCCCTGATGTTCAGGTGAAGAGGTTCACAAAAGTCAAAGGAAGCCTGAGTAAAATCCAGCTTTCAATGACTTCTGAAACAAAATTCCTGATGACACGGGAGATATACAAAGGCAGCCTTGGCGATCAACACTTCCAGCAGTAAATTGAAAACAGTGTTGTTTCATGTTTACAAAGAAGGAAGGTAATGAGCTTGCAGAGAAGAAAAGTAAAATTTGTGAAACTGGCAACACGTTCATCTTGCTTGGTTATGAATTACTGGAATCACATCATAATACCTGCAGATACAGGGCAGGTACATACAAACACCATAGGAGATGTGGTGGCATAATAATGCAGATAAAGATGACTAGTACAGAAATGCTGATTTTTTTTCCCACTGCATTTAGAGCCTGAGACTCAAATATGTAACACATGACAGTATGTAATTCATAACGTCTAGGTCATGTTTGATGGCTGAACCGAAAGCTAAAGTGCTGTTGATATAATTGCCCGAGTAATGGAGATTATAATAATAATGAACAGAAAATCATCTTCTCACTTTTTTTCTTTCTGTGATGATGAAGTCAATAGCTGCATGCAGCTGGGATTGAAATGGCTTTTTATGTGGGTAAAAAACAGATCTTGTTATAGATGACTGATTTTGAAAACAAAGTTATCAAAATGTAAAGACACAAATGAATACTTCTTGTTTACATAAAATATAAATGTAAATTGCAAATATCCACCTCATAGTGACTATGCAAGATGATACATGTTGTGCAGCTTATTTAGGATGAAAGTAGTAGGAAGGCAATTTTTCAGAAAGGAATCACAGGTTATTTTCTTTGACAAGTATTTTTAGACTGAAAAATATGTGTATTTACTGAATGTGACTATTGTTTGTCTCTGAATCAAGGCTGAATTAAATACAGACTTCATAAAAATACTGATTTTGAAGTAATTTTTTTCAATAGTAAGCAAACATTTGCTGTTAAGAATGAAGTGTTGAAAGGGAGCCAGGTAAAGAGCATGCTGAACTGTTTTTCCTTTGCAGTGCTTAGGTCTTGCATTATTGCCCATTTCTACTTTAAGTCACAAGCATATCCCTTAATATAATTCCAGACAATCCTTTTAAGTGTGAAAATCCAGTGCCCTATTTATTGTTGTGTAAGCTATTTTCAACACAGTTGAAATGTGAATGAATGGAGAAATGGATGATGTCTTTGTACTTGAAGAATTTTGGAGAGTTGGTACTGTTTCAGGTGGGTTCAGTCTTCCTCTTGTTTGCCTTTCCCAAGTGTCCTGTATAAAGAGGACATCTGAAGGAGTGCATCGTCTGACAACCTTACTTTCTAAGAGCAGGAAAAGAGAAAAAAAGTCATTGATATTACTCACTTTTTATTCCTGTGTTTTTACAGAATTGATGGGGAAGTGTGAGGATTTTTTTGGGGGGGCAAAGTAATTTTTTTGTGTTAGTTTACCAAGCATCAGTCCGCTGTCTTGTGCTGGGGTGCACTACACAGGATTATTCTGCCAAATGATAAGGAATTCTACATGAAAGGCTCAGTAGCCAGTGAAATTGATTTGTGTATAACGTCAAGTGAGCACGAAAAATCCAAACTGATAATGAAAGTGGTTATATCTCAACAACAAGTTAACTGAAAGTTAAATCCTTCATAATACTATAGTGATGTAGATGGGTTAGTACATAAGAGTTAACATTAACAACAGAAACCTCATTGCTCTCACATTTATTTGAAATTCCCAGCACATTAAGAAATGCAGTATTAAGATATATGTGTGTAGGAACTACATTCTTAAATGCTTACTTTTAAACAATGTGCACAGTCTTACTTTGAAATTTATTGATGCTCCCTTCTATTGAATTTTTTGTCTGTTTTCTTGTTGTTAAGCTACTAAGATATATAACAATAAAATCATTCTATGTACTTTGCTGGTGAGTAAAGTTGAGACCAAAATCAATAAAGGTTGGATTCTCTGTGTTAATAAATACTGCAATGCTATTTGCTGACTATCAGAGACAAGACTAGAGTTTTTGCCTTATTAGAACAGGGCCGTTCAGGCTTTGAAATGTATAGCTATGGGATTTGTCAATTTAATACCAAATACACAGTATGAATCAACAGTGCATGGCAATGGAGATTTTAAAATAAGGCGGGAATTAAGAATACAGTTGCCTATTCTATAAATTTGCATTCATTTAAAAGAGAGTAGATGTGGGCTAATCTGAGAGTTTTCCTTTCAGTTTACTAGTTCATGTGTAGGTTCATACTGATTCAGATAGAGATGCTCTGATACAGAGTAATGCCGCAAATGCCATTGCTGAATTCAGCCATTTAAAGTAAAATAAAATCAGGTTTGCTCCTCAAAGATCTGGATAACCCCTAGAAGCTCGGACATGTTGGTTTGGTTTTTTTGGTGATTTTTTTGGGTGGGGTTTTTTTGTTATCTTAGAATGCAAGTTAACAGCATACTGTCTCTGACATCAAGGTATTTATCCAGAGTGATTAAGCATACTTCTATAATCTCTTCCTCAGTCAGAAGCAAGGGCATCCATGTCCTCTGAGGCAACTGAGGCGGTTGCCTAAAAAAAAAGAATTTTTGAAGGATGGAAGAAGAAAAGTCCATAAAAGAGGCAAAAAAGACTTTGAACATAATAGGTGAATGGAAGTGGGCGGAACAATAAGAAAAATAATGGGAACTGAAATGGAGAAAAATGAAACAGACAAAAAGAAGTTTTGGAATTGAGATAAATGAAATTTTGCAACACAAATGTGTCTTGAAAAAAAATGTGGATGAAATAAAGAAATGAAGGCTGAAGGGATGGGGTGATAGAAATGAGCAAAGAAGAAAAGCAGTTTATGAGGAAAGGAACTAAAGGGATTTTTACTGGCAAACCTTAGTGGGGTAAATTGTAGCAAGTTAGTGAAAGTCAATAGAACTAGAATAATTAAAAAGAAAGCTGGGAAACTCTTGAAGACAGACACTGTATGGAAATCCTAGTGTTTGACTAAGAGATCTTCTACCTTCCAACAGGGCAAACTGAAGTAGAATTAGCTGGTAAAGGGAAAAGTTGATTTTCACAAGAGGAATTCTAAATAGGAAGCATGTCTTTGTGAAACATGAAGTCAGTGGAAATTATTTTCTTATAAAAGAATTCTGTCTAAAATAGTTTTCCCTTATAAGTGATATGAAGCTGGTTTTTGCTGATGATTTGAAGCCCTTATTTATAGGTGTTCCTCAATGTGCCAGCCAGAGACAGCTAGGATGATAGTGGATCTCATTTTCTGAATTTTCTGAATTCATCTACAGAAGTTAAAATGCTGGGTTTTTTTCTAAAATGAACTCATCCTTATTTCTTCACATTTTTGAATTACATAGGTTTGGCAAGAGCTGTTTAAATTTCTGAGTTATGATAAAGAATATGCCCAGAACGGTTTGTGTATATATACTGCCTTTGCTTTTTCTGATTTTGCTTCTCTTTTCTTTTTTTTTATTTTGTTTTAATTGTTCTTATTTCAAGAGGATAGATATGTTGTCATTAGCCACAGGCATCGGGAGTAACTGGTAGAATGGCATTAAATGTTTTCTTTGGTTTGCAAAAATAATTTTATTAATAGTATTCATCTTCATTACTACTAAATAATACCATAATTATATAATAACCTAAAAATGCTACTGACATTTAACACATTAGCTAAAATTTAAAACCCCAAGGTAATAGTGAACATTGCTGATAAAATGCAAAAAATTACTGCTTTCTAGGTAGCTGCATATATTGCCTTTGGTAAATTTGTCATGCTGTGGAGGTCCAGTGTGAGGTGTATGAATGACATAAATGTCTATTGAATCCTTTGAATGCTATCTATATAAATCCATGAAAGAGGAGTTGCTTTGTTTAAAACAACAATAAATAAAAATAACTCTCTTCAAAGCTCTGATATAACTCCAAGGTTACATGTTAATCTCGAGAACTAATTCATTTTTTATATAATAATATTTAGTTTTATTTTAATGGCTATTTTTCAATCCATAAAGAACAGATTTTCCTAAAGAAGATTGATTCAATTTTATTTAATAAAAGTGCTTTACTTCCTCAAAGAATAAAATACGCATTTTGGAAGATTTTTTTTTTAAAACTGGCATCCATTTAAAATAACAACACCTTATTCTCAGACACAGTACTGTAACACAGTAACTAGCTAGTGAAACAGCTAGCGAAAAATTATTGCAGGTCTACAGCCTTATCCTCCCTGGCTTATGTACAAGACAGCTTTGGGTCATAATAAAATTTATTTAGCAGTAAGATGTGTTCATGAGTAAGATCCATTAAAATTAATTCTAAGAATCTATCTGAAGAATGTAATAGTATTCTAGTAAACTAGAGAAAGGCTTAGTTGCAGATATTTCTCTTCTTTTTGTAACAACATTTTTTAAAAAGCTCATTATATACTTAAAGTCTTGCTTAAGCCTTGTGTTCCCTGCTTCTTTTTAAGAAGGAAATAGCTCTTTTCATGCAGAAGAAAAAGTAATACAGAATCGACTTTTGCTATATACCTAAAGCTTTTTATTTAGTGCTTCATTTCTTAAAAGAAAATTCTACCTCCTCCAAGCTTCCACAGTAGTGCTTTTTCCTGAAACCTGCAACTTCATTCCAAAATTCCCATCTTCTTTGCTATGTCAGACACTTCTTTTGACCTTTTACCTTTTACTTACCCCATTTCAAAGGGTCTGCTAGGGCAGCAACAGTTTATTCCAGTGTTTGTCTTTGATGCACCATTGTCTGTGAGCTCAGCAGTTCTCAGGGAGCAAAATCCGCCTTCATGTTTTAAAGTTTGATTTCATCAAATAAAACTGGAATATCGTTGGCCTTAAGCTTTGGGGGGTGGGGGGGGGTGGGGGGGGTGGGGGGGGGCGGCGGGGATGGTTCCTGTGTAAACCAAAACACAAAAGCAAAATCAAATCTGGTGCAGCAAGGAAAGGAGCCAAAAAAGACTCCTGATTATGCCCATATTTCATTTTTTTCTCTCATTTTTCATAATTTTCATTTAAATGTGGTGAGGCTTTTTTCCAGCAAACGTGCATAAAATACATTGATCTGCAATATACTAAAATCTTCATCACTAATGTTCATGCTTAAGTTTTTGACAGGAGAATATCTAGATTGTCAGTATATAATGATAAAATTGTCCCCAGAAAAGTGTGCTTACTGTGATTATGAAATAAGGCTAGGACAAATTATGACAATCTTCTCGGCTGACATAATTTAAAGTTGCTAAGGCTTTTAAATACACTGCACTTCAGTGAAGACTTATGTATTTACATGGCCAGGTTCTGGTAGTGAGGGTGGGTGGCTTCTATGAGAAGATAACAGGAGCTGCCCCCATGAAAACAGAGCCCATTCCAGCTGACTCCAAGATGGACCTGCCACCGGCCAAAGCTGAGCCAATCAGCCACAGTGGTAGTGCATCTATGATAATATATTTGCAAAAGGGTAAAAATCACTGTGTGACAGCACTGGGAGAGAGGAGTGAGAATATGTGAGAGAAACAGCCTTGTAGACACCAAGGTCAGAGAATGAGGGGGAGGAGGTGCTCCAGGTGCCAGAGCAGATATTCCCCTGCAGCCCCTGGGGAAGATCATTGTGAATCAGGTTGGTGGAGTAGATGTCCACACTACAGCCTGTGGGAAGGACCACATTGGAGAAGTTCATCAAGGACTGTATCCCATGGGAGAGACCTCACTCTGGAGCAGGGGAAAAGTGTGAAGAGGAAGGAACGGCAGAGACAAAGCATTATGAACTGACCACAGCCCCCACTCCCAGGCTCCACTCAGGGGAGGAGGTAAAAGAGTTAAGAATAAAGTTGAGGCTGCAAAGAAGGGAGGGGTGAGGACAAGATGGCTTTAGTTTTGTTCTTATTTCTTACTGTACAACTCTGTTACAATTAATTGGTAATAAATTAAATTATTTTGCCCAAGTCAAGTCTTTTTGCATGTGAGTGTAACTGGTAAGTGATCTCCCTGTCTTTATCTCAAGTCACAAGCTTTTCATTGTATTTTCTCCACCCTGTACTGTTGAAGGGGAGTAGTGATAAAGCAGCTTGGTGAGCACCTGCTGGCCAGCCAAGGTCAACCTACAAACACAATATTTATCTGAGTCTTTTTCAGTAGGTATATCTTAAATCTTTCAATAACCAACACTTTTATGATTAAAAAATCACAATCAATTAACTTGCATTTTTTAAAAAACAAATCAAATTGTGGAAAGAAGCATGCAGAAGTGCCCTTGCTACTGAAGAAGCTGAAATGAAGATTAGTGACAAAATGTAATAGGATGATAAATAAAACATGGAGGCTGTGGGGTTTGCAGATGGGGAATTTTCACTGAAATGACCCTTGAGAAGAGCTGATAGAAACAAAGTGCTGCCCAGTAATTGCTATAACCATCTTATTTCAAAATATTTGTAAGCATGAACAGGGAAGAGAGTTTTAAACAAAATGGGAAAGGTGGATGTAAGTCCTGAAATACTGGCCAAAATAAATGAATGTTGGTTTACAGACAAAAACAAGCTTTTGCAAAAGCTGACGTACTATAGTTATGCTCAGAAATTGAAACATTCTCCAGCATTCAGAGAAGTATGTGGGTTGCCTGGTTTATATATGGAATATTGCAAGAACCTGAAAGAAGAGATGAAGAAGACTTGGAGCAGTCCTTATAACTTGTGGCCTTCGTTTGCATCTGTGGAGCCACCAGGCTAGTATGCACAGCTATGGTGAAGACGGAAGAATAAACTGATTAAAATATTAATAAGGTGGGTTTTTTTTCTTTTTCCTTGTAAATGCAGATAGAATAAAACCTGTTTTAGGCATGTAAAATAGAATGTCAGCAATGTTTCTGTACTTTTATTCCAGACTTACTCCTGAAAATATTTACTTGACATTGCCTAAGTTCTTGTATGTCTTTCTCTGCTTTTTAAATTTAATAACCTTTAGAATCAAAAGTGTAGATTAGGATTTAATTTAAATGACAGTCAAATAGTAAATCCTTAGAGCACACCCTTTCAGTCCCTGAACCTCTACTTCGATAGCTGCACACACACACTAGACAAAGCCAGTGATCTGTCATGAATTCACCTCTTTAATGTTATGACTGTGCTAGCTAGTACAATTATTTGTAGGTTTATTTTTTTTAAAGTAAAAAGGATGTATAGAAAATTACAAAACACATTTTTATCATTCTTAATGAAAATTAAAATGATAATGTCACCAGTGTAGTGAAAAGATAACATTAATAACTTAACTGTAGCTCAAAGAATCAGTTTTAAATAAAAGAGACTTTGACCTTGCTTAAAACCTGAGCGTGGACACATACGTGAACCTCTGGAGAGAGGCATGAGTTCTCATGAAGAGTTCTGTCTTCTGGACAAACCTGGTGTTGTGGTTTAACCCTGGCTGGCAACCCAGCCCCACACAGCCGCTTGCTCACTCTCCCTCACCCAGAGGGATGGGGAAGGAGAGTCAGGAAGGAATGTAAAACTCAAGGGTTGAGATAGCAATTTAATAGGTAAAGCAAAAGCCACGCACACAAGCAAAGCAGAGCAAGGAATCCATTCACCGCTCCCCATGGGCAGGCAGGTGTTCGGCCATCCCCAGGGAAGCCAGGCTCCGTCACACGTAACGGTTACTTGGGAAGTCAAATGCCATAATGCTGGATGTCCCCCCGCTTCCCTCTTCTTCCCCCAGTTTATATACTCAGCATGGCGTCATATGGTATGGAATATCCCTTTGGCTAGTTTGGTCACCTGCCCTGGCTGTGTCCCCTCCCAGTTTCCCGTGCCCCTCCAGCCCTCTCGCTTGTAGGGCCCCAGAAACTGAAAAGTCCTTGATTTAGTATAAACATCACCCAGCAACAACTAAAACCATCCGTGTGCTGTCAGCATTGTTCTCACATCAAATCCAAAGCACAGCACTGCACCAGCTACTAAGAAGAAAATTAACTCTATCCCAGGGCAGCTGGCATTCGCATAACATGTTCAACCACTGTAGTGAGAAGTACAGTGTCTAATAAGGCTGAGTTTGTGCAGAAGTCATCAAAAGGATGTTGCTATTGCAGCCCTTGGGGCAGTAATCCAGGTGGGTACTGTTGTCCTTCCTCCAGCCCCAAAACATGGCTGCATCACTTTCATAAAGTCCCCAACCATGAGAGAAAGTTTCTAACAAGAGCTAGGAAAAAATCTGATTCTATATTAGTAACCCACACAGCTTCATGTAACCTGAACTCATGTTCTGTAATAAAGCTCTAGGCTCCCCTTTTTTCTTTTCATCCTGAGGACTTAATTTAAAATACTCTTTCTACTTTTTATTTCTTGTACATTAGAAAGACCATGAGCAATAAATCACTTAAGTGATTTATTGAAAGGACAGAAAGGGGAGGGAAAGGGGGCAAGGGCAGAATGACGAGTTATGAACTGATTCCTTTAGTTAATTGCATGGATAGCTCAATGAGCAGCAAGATTCAGTATCTGGAAGGCAAATCCAGATATGTTGTACAACTCTAAGAACTCAAGCTGTTACCTAAAGGTATGTCCTTATGGATATACTTGATAAATGGCATCATTCTAGTATAGTGAAAATGGACTTGAATCATTAAAAGTCACTTCCACTTTCTTATTTGGTTGTCTTGCTGAAACATAAGATAGATTTTGTTTTCAACAGTCACTTGCTGAGAAGTGTTTAAGATTGTAAAAAAAATAGTTTTTGACAAGAGCATTTACAATCTGTATCTCCTGCACTGAAATGCTGCCCTTAATATCAAAATCTACATATTAATTGATTTCTATGCACTTGTCAAGACACTTAGGCAAGACTCCTCTTGACAAAGAGTTAAACGTGTTTACCAAAGACAGAATAAAATCTAATAAAACAAAAACTAATTATAAGATTTCTTTGTGTCGTTGCTGCATCATGAGATAGAGCTGTGCCTGATGAACTGGCAGGACTTCAGTTTTGGGTTTTTTTTTTATTTGGGAACATTTTTCTTTTTTTTTTCTTTTTAAGTAGAGATGCAGCAGTTTATGGTAATTCAGGATCTGGCTCTTGTTTCCAACTTAGATGAGGCCCTGGAGATAAATCTGAGCTCTCTGACCGCTTTGACATAACCCTGTTATAAAGGCAGGCACAGATTGATGACTGGTGCTGACAAAGTGAGGGGAAAATCTGATGGCTGGCACCTGGGAGGTCTGAGCTGTAAAGGCAGTTATGTGAGCACAGAAAAGTAGTTTTTGCAACACTCTTCACTTCAAAGTGCTAGAATGCTTGGCTAGTGAGATGTAACAAAAGTCTTTCCTCAGTAATGGCCACAGCAAGCTTCATTCCCTGTGCTGCTGTTTAAGGTACACATAGGTTTCCTACCTAGACTGCCCAAAACCCTAATTTGTCCCTGAATGGTGAGGGTGAAATAAACTGAACTTGTATAAACTTCATTAGTGAGATCTAAACACTCTGTGTGTGACAGTTTAAAACAGAAGATATATAGAAGACTCTGGGTTCACTAAAACTGAGGAACAAGGTTCTTCACCACAATTTAACTTTTTTTTTTCCTTTTGCTTATTTTCCCTAATATTTTATAGTTTCTTTGAAACAAGGGCACCTGAATGTTGCCTGATCCATCTTCTCTGACAATTTACTAGTCATGGCCATGTCCAGGTTTACGGAACTTTTCATCAGTGCAGCTCTGTTGTATTGTGAAGAACTTAAATTTCCAATTTGAATACAGAATACAGCATTAGCAATAAAACCAGCCTGAGGGACTTGAAAAAGAAGGCATATGAAGGAATGAGTTCAAGTACCATAGAGAACTGACAATACAGCCACTTTAACCTGTCTGAGGATAATCAAAGTAGTAAAAACTGGTAAATAACAGGTAATAGTTTTAATCCTTTAAAAAATGGTTATTTGTCATGGAGATGCATACCTCCAAAAAAACGAAGAGTAAAGGAACTGAAACACAGAACTAAATAGTTAAGTTAGTCTTGCAGCATACTATAATTCTAGGAATTTAATGCAACACACAAAATTTAAATGAAACACTCATATATTACTTCTACCTTAAGATTTTTTTACTCCTTCAAAATATCAGTGTAGAAAGCTCTGTGTAACTGAAATACAGTCCGAAAATATCACAGGACATAATGTGGATGAAAGACTCACAGAAGCTGGCTGCTGCAAAACTGATGTATTCTCAATGAGTTTCCTTGCAATGCAAAATTTTGAAGAATTTTTGTGCTAATTTTTAAAAGGATACTTTATTAACGGAGAAAAAGGAAATTAAAGAACTGTTGCATGGTTCATTATTTGCCTTTGCAGTCTGCCTCCCCAAAACCTGGAGCACAGTGCAGCCTCCCACTAACAGCTACCAAACAACAGGTTAGAGTTTTGTTCATGACATAAGAAAGGGGAAACTGAATTGCAATTAAAGATCCCTTAGGGCTGCCCAAGTTCATATGCCTAAGTTAGTTCATATCCAATTTACAGAAACCCCTTTTACTGTGTGCATCTTTCTTGATGGTATTTTATCTGTGATAAGATCAAGAGTGAAGGACTTCACCTCTTCCCCAATATTTCTTTGAGCAGCTGGCTTCTAAGCTTGATGCAGGTAGGTATCAAATGGCCATTTGGGACTGTATCTGAAAAAAACTGTTGTATTTTTTAGTTTTGCAGAAATTGCATTCCCATTGCATTTTTACCTTCCTTCTTCTGCCATATTGGCTATGGAAGCTGACAGCTGAAATTACTTCTCTTTCAGTAATACTGCTCTCCATTCTATTGGAAATACCAATACTTCCCAGAAATGTACTTTTATTTTTCTAATTCCTGGACTCATTCTTCCTGAAGCATCCAAACAATTAACTGCTAGTTTATTGGCAATCTCCTAACATTTTTAGTTCAGTTAAGCTAATAATTTTTTTTTTCTCTCCATCTGTGTGCATGTATTTCTACTGTGCACAATGCATTTGAAATGGCTTGCATGAAACCCCACTATCTTCACAGTGTGCCTTTGAACGTAGATACTGATAATAAGATTTATTTCTGTGCATCTTTGCTTACCAGAGAGGTCTGTTCTGTCCAGTGATTGTATAGTGAGAAAATATGAAGGCAGTCGATCATGTTTGCTTTTTAATGCCTTAGCGATCATTGTTTCATAACCCTTTCAGAAATCTGTTGCTAAATGTTTGCAATATGAAAACAGTACTGTGGATTTGGGTATTCTCTGCATATCTTCATACTTGGTATGTTGCAAAACCAAAGGGGAAAAAGCTGGACTTTATTTAGAGTTTGTGTAGTTTTGCTAGATTTTGGGGTAGGGAGCCAGGGGTTCATTTTACATGTGGAGAACAAGCCACCGCTGCAGAAAGCATATTCTTTGAACTTACAGTTCAACTTTTCTCACCTGACATTTAATTACTGGAGGTATAAATTGAAGTAGCCATATGTTAGTCCGGTTTTTTAATCTGAAAAATACCTATGCAAGGTACAAAACAGTACAACACAATTTAGACAACAGTGATAAAGGGATTTCATATAGAATCTAATAATGGTAAGTAACTTCATAAAGACCAATTCGTAGAGATCTTAGGCAGATGAGATGTTCACATACTAAAAAAAAGAAAACAAAACCAAAAGGACTGATATTCCAGACAAACTCACTTTTTTCTTATGCTTCTGTATCTTGGGGAAACCTTACCAGCGAGTGCTCTGTTGACCCAGGCTGCTTTTATTCCTGATTAGGTGGATGGCAGAACTAAATACTTGTGAATGAGTACTCACCTTGAAAGTGTCTCTGCCCAGGATATCCTTCTGGCAGCTTGTATTGCCGTAGCAGATCTATGGTTTTCCTCCATTGATGCCAAAATGGCACAGAGTAACTGCTCAGAGATGAATTTTGTCTTTAAGCAGCAGAAGTATCTATTTCATGCAACATTGGGGAGCTAGCTGATTCGCACCAGACAAAATAGCTCCAAAGTTTTCAGTGAAAAGTTAGGTGTTTTATACAGTTTTTGTGAGAGGTTTACATCTTTACATACATACTCATTTGATTTTGACACCTAATCATTCCATTCACAATAGGTGGGATCTAGGTGGAGTAGACCTTTCAGTTTTCTTTGTTCAACGATTTCCTGACTTGATGGTCTCCTTATCTCCTTCAGGTGCCCACCTTATCTTTTCTAATTATTCAGAGTACATTCCTTTCTAAACAGAGCATCACCCAGAGCATTGTACCAAACCATCCTGACTAATCTTTTAAGACCTTGTTCTGTTTCACATAATCTGCAATATACATAAATTCCCAGAACTCTGTATACACAATATACACATGAGAATAAAATGTTTCTCAATGTCTTAAAAAAGACAAAATGGAAACAAATTTGTATAAAATGTGCAAAAATTGTTGTTACGTTAACAGGATCTATTAATTGATATGCAATGATAAGAAGTGCTTGACTTTTACATTTAACCACATAATGTACTACTTGCTGTCCTCTCTCTCATTCATTCAACCATAGCATTAACTCAGCATATCAACTTGTGGTTTGCCTCAATCTTTTTTCTTTGCAGTTTTCTCTCCCCAGTCCTCATAAATAAATGTCACTATGCATATTATTAGTAAAATTATTTATCTCCCCTACTTATCTTGCTTGACTGAGAGAGGGCAGGCATTAGCAGGGTTGTCTGCTAGGTCCCCTCTTCTCAAGGGCTGAAGCATCTCTTTTCATTAAGAGATACTCTAACTCTGACGTTCATGCTCTCAGTTTTTAAACCCTGGGGCCAAATTTTTAGTTAGTATAAACCAAATTTCCCAACTAAATCAAGGCTGGCAGCTGGGGATTTGGCCAGCTCATTCTCAGTCCCTGAGAGCATGACTCTCAGCAGAGCTCTGTGCCATGGTGGGACTTCAGATACCACTCAGATCTGTACCACAGCCTGCATCAAAATACACTGCACAGACAGGGCCAGTGCTCATATTCTCCTCCCTGCAGTACTCTGAGTTGATCCAGAACCTGGTAAAATATTTTCATGCTTTCTTGGATGGGCTGTGACACAGATTCCTATGGGAAACCCTTGCCTTTCCCATTACATGCAGTTGTTACTCATCAGAAGAAAGGTCTTATTAGTTCCAGCCATCCAACTTGCTATCTACATCTCACTTAGTTGCTGAACAGAGTTCAATTAAGGAAAAGATCAGAAAACTCAGGTTCTGAAAGAAGCTTTGCATGCACTATGAGTGTAATATTAGGCTGTGTGTTCCTGCAAAAGGAGTACATAAATAAGCATGTGCCTGTGAATCAGTGTCAAGCATTAGGAATAGTCATGAACAGAGAACTGAAGGTTCCATACCATCCTTCACATGGTAAATCACTACCTGTACAAATCAGCATTGCATCAGTATCTCTAGAAAAGGAATGTACTTCATAATGTACAATCTCTTAATGTTTAAAGAACCTGACTGCTTTGTATCATGGAAAGTGTTTATTACATAATTGTACTACTGAGTAATTTGTAAAAACAATGACAGAATATTGAATTGCAAAACAGTCTTCCCAAAACAAATGAATGAATGTTCATTCTTTGTTGATGGATACAAATTTGACAAATTACAGAGCATGTTAATGGCTGCCACAATTAGTATTCAAGTTGTGACAAAGCTTTCTAGATTATGATGTCAGCTTTTCTGCAGCTGCTATTATATGTGACACATAAACATGTTCTAGCTTTACTTTCAATGCATTCATAGAATCATAGAAGCATTTAGGTCAGAAAAGACATTTAAGATCATCACCCTCAACCATTGACCCAGGACTGCCAAGTCCATCACTAAACCATGTCCCGAAACCCCGCATCTACACATTTTTAAATGCTGCTGTTGACTGACCCATGATCAAAACCTCCAAAATTCAGCTGGTGACACCACGCCTGGAGCCAGGAATTGACCTGTGTGATCCTCCAATTACTTGCGCCATTGTTCCCTGCAACTGGCAGGACAGAGCAAAACACTACCTGACCTCCCGATCTCTCATCCAGCTACCCCAGGGTCCTGAGGTCTCTCTTGATTGCCCTTAGACTTGTTGTTTGGACTTCATCACTGCCCACCTGAGAAAACAGTAATGGATAATAAGGAGAGGGCCATACCAGAGAGTTTTACAGCAACACCTGTTAACCAAGCCCCAGGGAGGTAGCAAACTTCCCTATGGGTTGGGTTCGATCAGTATACTGGGCTCTGTGTTCCTCTTGGAGTAGAGCCACCAGTGACAACCAGACTTCCTTTTTTTTAAACAGAGGTCGTTGTTATGTGTGGGGTTGACTGACTCACCCTAGGCAACCTCTTCAACCCGGACGGACCTTCATCCGTATCATCATTTTGCTGGCCCTCAGGCTCCAGAGCCTCATACCTATTGTAAAAGGGGTACCTGGGAAGGTGAAGTAGGCCAGGAGGTGATTCGCATGCTGCCCCAAGAAGGGACCTGTTTCCATTCCTCCTCATTTCTTAGATCCCCTCCTTCTACCTGGTGGTGAGGGGGTAGGGGGTCCTCTGCTTCTTGTGATGTATCTGCCTGGTGCATTGGTCTCAATGATAGTAGAGTGTATTATACACAATACATTCACAAAGGAGTATATCGTCCTGAAGCCAATCCCAATACACTTCAAAATTTTGTTTCACAATACTAAATTTGGTTTGGAGTTCACAGATAAAGACATAGCTCTGAAGATCAAATTACCATTTTTGAGAATTCTGGGGAGGCACCCAGGCACCTTTTTTTTCAGTAATGTATTTAGTATAGTAATTAAGATGTGCACAGTTCAACACTAAATGCCATCATTTTTCACTGGCTTTCCCTTGACTTTTGAAAGAATTTGTGGCATGACTAATTGCATGATTTTATGGAATTAAAAATCCTGATTTAAATTTATGTGAAGTTCATATTTATGATTTTTGTTTATAATTTTAAAAAATCTCTAACACTTGAGATTTTTACATTTTCTTCTAAACACAACTTCTTATGATACCAGCTATTATCTTTTACAGACTGAGGAAACGAGACGGGAAGAAAGGGAGTGAATAACTGATTTCCAAGCTGCATTGCACATCTTTTTGAAATATTTGGAAAAATGAAAATTCAAGAAAAAGCAAGTTTAAGAGAGCAGAGTATGGCTCCTCAGACCAGTAACTACAGTCAGAATACTGTGAAAGTGGATTTCTCCTTGAGTATTGTTTTTTAAATTTAACTTTTCTGGTTTTTTTCAGGTTTTGACAGTTTTGAAATGTACATTATTAACCATTTAATTTTAATACAAAAAAATTAATCACACAGCTTAACTGTAAAGAAACTTCCAAAAAATGTGAAGATTTATCATTATCTATAGCTTAAAAATGTAGTCTCCTCATGACTGGTGTTTGTTTCAGTGTAGAAGAGATCTAAGTAAACATGCATGAATGCTTGCAGTTAGCAAACCAATATAGTTTTTACTGCATGGTAATGGAAGGAAATGACACTAATTCATACTGTTCAAAGTATTATTGCATTCTTACTGAGGACAGTGTCCTGTCACAGTGCATCCAACCTAAGCACTTGCTCCAGATATGTTGATTTCCTTTAAAAAAAAAAAAAAAAAAAAAAAAAAAAAGGAGCCGTTAAAACCACTGGAGAAACAGCAGAAACAGAACCATTAATAGCACATAGGTCTTTCCAAGTCCCAGTCAAATGCCTCATTTCATCAGCTACACAAAGCTGTGTCTCCCATACTAGTCAATAATAATCACACCTGGAAATAAGCCAAGCAAATGTGAACTTTAGTATAGACAAAGGTATGCAGGCAACAAAACCTTATTTTTCTTACTTGTGATGTAGCCTATCATAATTATGACTACTGAAAGCATTTGTGTTTGATTTACATAGACTTTTCCAGCCAAAATCTGTGTTTAGCATCCCCAAGTTTAATAAAGATGAAGATAATAAAGAAATATACTGGCAAAACTCAAAAAAAAAAAAAAAAAAAGGTCTATCCCCCCCCCCTTTCAAGGCCCTTCCACAGGTTTTGCAACAAATGACAAAGGACATAAGAGTCAGACAACTGCTGTAACAGATAGGAAATTCACAAATGTTCCCAGCCTTTCTAAAAATCATTTTAACCATGAGCTACATGACTTATTTCAGAGTAACAGGATTAGTGAATATCTCTTTGTTGGCAGATGCAAAAAAAACCCCTCCATAAACCCATTTGTCACTCCTAGGTGGCGACTGTAAAATTATGTGCAATAGGAAAACAGCCTATGGAGCAGTGGATGAACACGATACCGACATATATTAGGCCATGTATTATATCTGCATCAATGCTCTTGTGACAATAGGAACACTGAACACAAATCATTTGAGCTTGATCAGCTCAGACACCTGGCCTGTGATTTCTGTAGTATATGATTCAGTATGGCTGATCCTCTGATACAGTTCCACTACAGGAATCTTTTAAATGAAAGCGGTTAAAGACAAACCAATAATGGAAAAGCCTACTTTCATCAACAGTTCTATTTTGTTCCTGCATAAGATCTACCTACCTGCAGTGAAGCATAGGCATACCTTGGCAAGCTGTATAGAAAGCTAGCTTACGTCCTGGAAACAGCCTAGCTAAAGCAACTTTGTCCTCCAGAGGATCTCTGTCCTGTGTTAGCTTGATTTCTGCTAAGCCTTTGGCAAGCAATAAATAACTCAGCTGAAACATCTCTAACTTACTAGTCAGTGCAGACATATTGAAATGGAAGACCAGAGGATGCTGGACTGTGCTGGGTCCTGCTCCACAGTTTCTTTGACTGCCCAGCGTCTGCAGTTAGCAAGGATCCATCAGGCTTCTCTGTACTGTTTGCAGTTCCACCTCAACATCAGAAGTGAGGAAAAGTTCTGCAGCCCCTGTCTGTAACACAATGGTACACAGCCATGTTACCAGGTTTTACCAGTAATGTAAGCAGACATGCAAGGAAGGGATTTTAGTCACTTAGCATCCAGGCAACTTGTCTTATAGAAAATGAAAATGTTCCCATCTTTAAAATTGCATATCTATAAAACCTATTTTAAGTAAATTTTAAAATTCCATGGAATTATTTTTTTCTAAAAATGGTTAGTATGGTCTTTGATTGCATCTGTGTGATGCTTCCTCTGTCTAGCTTTCTGTAAGGGGGGGTGCGGGGTGGGCACCTTTCTCTGAGAAAGCTATGCTTAAAATTACCTTAACTGCAAGAGTAGGCACAAATCTTTCCCACATCTGTCATTTCAGAGAAGAGACTCCTTCCCACTCCCTCAGACTACCTATACCTACCTTTGATGAGATGCATTACAGGAAGTTAGCAGCCACTGAAGAGGAAGTGACTTCTTTTCTCTATGGCCTATTTACAGCAAGAAAAGCTTTTCTATTGAATTGGTTCCTAGAGAGGAATTGATAATTCTAATCTTAAAATTATCTACTATTATATCATTTAATGCACAAAAAAATCATTACAACTGTGTTGCATTTTCTGAAGTTCTTTGCTGTATTATAAATGGAGATATTCCAATGTACTTGCATTTGCCACAATTTTCAGTTTGATTTTTAAGGGCTATGATAATTTGGTCTGATCTTTTTTTTCTGGAACTTTTGATATGAAACCATTTTTCTGTCACGTAAATTAGAAAAATCCAACTGTATGCATTTTTATTTAATGACATAACCCAGACATACTAATATGTATATTTTTATATTTTCAGAACTTTCCCTTGGAAAAGTAAAATAACAATTTTCTAAGGATATACTTCATATAGTGGTTTAGCTAAGTTGTACCAAAGGGTTTAACTGTGCTTTATTTACATGGATAATTTCATTATTATAAATTTATTTACTTGTATTTTCCCTTCTGTATATTCTTTGATTTCCAGTCCACGTGAGGAACTTCATTTGTAACCATATTTTAAAATAGGGGGCATTTTTATGAACCATTTTCTTAAAATGTTATTAAATGAGAAACAAGTGAAGAGAGATGTTCATAACCAGAATCTTTAGATGCAATTTTATAAGTATTTGGAACAACTATTGAAAATTATGAGAGAAGAAGGGAGTGGAATCATATTTCTTTGTGAAACAAGTTTATGGTATTTTTAAGTACTGAAATCTCTCAGAATTCATGTCTAACTTGGCTTTTGGATTGAAGTGTCAGATGTGTACTTTAGAACTTCTGGTTATAAGAGCAGAATACTGGAAGTTGATTGTTCTTCATCCCTGACAAATAATGAGACCAGATTTTGGCATTGCACAAGCCATGTTGTAACTTTTAAGATATGTAATATTGTTAATTATTAACCAGTCACAAAAAGACTCTTTAAGTCACAGTATGGCATCACATTGTACTGTTGTGGAATCTTTTCATTGTTCTATTGTTCTTTTTCTCCTCATTATAGGAAGGCAGTGAAATATTGTTCGTTTTGGCAGCTAAAAACTACTGCTTTCCCATTCTGTTTCCCATCTTTTTTTCTTTGTCGATGAGTAAGAGACAATTTCAAGTGATCTCACACTTAATATTTGACAAGCTGGATCATACACTGATATTTCTGGGAAAATGAGTGCACTCGTTACAGAAAAACCCTCTTTTCTTGCTACTACTTGGCCACATGCACTAAATTATGTTTCTGTCCATTTCAGCACTAAAAGAGAACCCACTTGCCTAGGAACGATCCTTCGCTGATGAGATGATTTGGGAAAATGGAAAGGCAAGTTCTTGATCATTACATAAACAGAAGAAACAGTGATGCCACTCTGTGATGTTGCCTCTCTCTGGTATTGAAAGTGAGGTGCAAGTAAAGTGGATACAAATAAAGCACTGCAAGAAAGGTGTTTTGTTTCAATGTGTTGAAACTAAGAGTCTTTAACTTTCTTTTGTGACTGTTGAGACAGACACCTTCTCATCAAATTGTAAAATACAGAAATGCAGGAACTAAAAGGGGAATGCAATTCCTCTGGAGAAAAAACCCAAAGCTTTTCTCATATGCATCATCATTTATACAGGCATACATCTACCTCTCCTGTGTCACAGAATGGCTTGGTGCATAAAGATGATGAGGGAGACACCAAAGCAGAGCTTACAGACTCTTGATTTGATACATTGGTTTGGCTTTAAGTTCTTGTAGCATTTAATTAGTAAAAGTCAATAGTGCCTGCCCTGTATTCCTGGATATGAATAGTCCAGTCTTCTTATTTAGAAGATTTCTTGGTAGTTTTCTTATTTTTTTAACAATAGTACTATGTGGCAAACAAGTACCTTTATATGAAAAGCAGCACTTAGTGTGGTACAATGGTGGGGAAACAAAGTAAGTTCACATAGGCTCAAGCAAACAGAAAATGAGCTTTCTGATTCATTACCAGGTGAAGACCAGATGCCTTCTTTACTAATAACAGATGCTGACATTGCTTCTTTTGTTAGTGTGAAGTCCATCAGACAGACAAGAATACTCTACATCTATGTATTGTGATTGAAATCTAGGAATATTTTATTTACTATTATTCACTAAGTTATTGCCAGTTATTCAGCAGCGTGTGTAAAGTAACAATCAGAGAAAAAGCATATGAAATCACTGCTGTTGCTACGTTCTGATTTTTCTTAGTAGAAAAAGTCAAGCAAGACGATATTGATGCCCAAGTGACATTAGAATGAAGTGGGCAACAACTCCCATGCTTGTATAACTAGCATTAGTGGAGCACAACTCCCTTGCTTATACGTACTTGCTCCTGAAAAGTAGGCCCTGCCTTGTGTTATTTAATGTTTTTAATGTAGTCTTACCACCCCTGGGCATTTACTGAAACTATGATTCACAAGTTGGTACATTAAGAGCCAAGCTGATGATACATTTGTTAGAGCAGCCTTAATTCCATATGGAAATAGAAGGCCACATCCTTGTTTGTTGTACAGCACAATACATTCTTTGGTTCAAACAAAAAGAAAACACTATGCAACTTTACCCTGTTGAGATAGGAACAAAAAGCTAATACTTCACTACTTATAGGATTTAGTTCAGTGATTAATATCTGATATTTCAGGAAAAGGTCAATCAATGAAAACAAAGGAACAAATGCAAGGGATGTTAGATTTGAACAAACTCTTGAGAAATAAAAATAATTTGTAGTAGTGACAGGGTGTGTGCTGATATGAAAAACAGTGGTGGGAGTTTCATAAGACACTAGAACCGTGGCACTGGTTAAACCAAAGGGCTGAGCAGCTCAGCATCTTTCTAACCATGTTCAGAGGCAGATGCCTACAGAGATTAGCAAGAAGAGAACAAGCACTATAACAACTTTCTCTTTATCTCTCTCCCAAACTCTGACAATGTGTGACAGGTATTTCCTGGGTCTGAGGTTACTCCCATGTTCTCTATTATTCTCAGTCGGTTTTTCTGCTGAACAAAAATTGCTACCATTTTGATGGTGAATAACAGACCTTGTCAAAACTCAGGACTAATCTTCCATGCCAAAGTTGGTGTTTGTTTTAAGATTACTTGGTTGAATCAGAAGAGACAAATGGAAGGGATAAGTTCTTTGATACTGATGTTCAAGATGGTAACGATTGCTAAATTTTAATAATATCATACTAAAAAAAAATATCATGTAAGTTTTATCACAGTATTTTCAGTGTAAACATTTGAAACAAAAGTATTGAAATATTTAATGCAAAGTATAACTAGAACACTTGGATAATAATTATAACAGGATAGGAATCCTGTTGGGGTGGTGTTATTGTTACTACTATTATTATCTTGCAAGAAACAGCTCTGTTCCCACAGAAAGTTTGATTTGTAAATTTTTGGGATTTCTAGTAAAAAAATATAACATAAATTCTCAGACTCTGAATTAAAACCCTTTTCTCCTGATGGCATTCTGCATTCCCTTACAACTACCTTATTTTATCTAAGTTACTGCTTCATTTTTTGCTTTACCAAAAACTTTTTTCTTTTTTTCTTTTTTTTTTTTCCAAAGCATGTTAATATACCACAGGCAAATGGAAAGTTTTTCCTTTCCAATGCCACAGTGTATTGTCTCAGCTTTAAGAACCAGGCTGCTCTTATTCCCATTGATTCTGCCTTTAGGCAACCACTATTTCAAACTTGAGTATAATTTAGTCAAAGTTGAAAGAAAGGTGATTCTCAAAGGTGATTCCTTTTGACTGATTGACTGATAAAGGAAAAGGGAGACAAATTATTGCCCAATGAAGAAAAGAGAGACACATGAGCTCCACCATATCAACACACAATAGAGACTCCTTCTGAGGAAGAAGAAAAGAGAAACCAAGACTTTACATTTGCCAACACTCCATTCTGTTCTGACTGAAATGAAACACTCTTCATTTTCTTGCTGGGGTAGCCGGTATTTTATGCTTCAGCAGTACCACTAAACCTGTTTTTTCTCCCTACTGTGGTAAACCATATACCCTTGCATTTCACAGGTCTGTTAACTCCTTCGTAAGTTTGAGGCAACAACAACAAAAAATGTTTTTTATTCCTGTACTGTTATTTTGAAGATTTGTTCTTAATTGTTACAACAACAACTTTCTGACGAATCACTGTCAAACAACTATTTTTTTTCTTCCAGGTTAGGTAATACATAAGGCCAGTACCCAAAATTTATACAACTGAAATTTTACTTTTAATGTAGATGAATTTACTCTTTCTTCTTTATTTTAAGCCTCACCTCTTCTAGTGTGATAATATCATCAATACTGCTAGTACAGCGGCAAAAATAGTATTGTCTTAGGACAAATCAAAATTGCAAGCACAAAGGCAGGTATATATAAAAATTAACAGCATGATTAATAATTAGATCAAACTATTAGAAGAAAACCTAGATTTCTGTTCAAATTCAGGCCCTTTTAAGCATAAAAAGGTTTTTGTTAGATTAAGCAAGGGCTTAATGGTTCATGACATACAATGTCATAACAATAGCATCTGGTCATAGCCATCCTGCATCAAGGATTATCAAGTTACTAAAAATATAAACTAACTTGTGGTCTCATAATCAGATGCAAATGAACTAAGATGAGCAAAAGCATACTCCCCATTGTCAGAAAAAAAAATCCAGACCTAGAGATTAGTCATTCCTTAGATTCCATACTTGGTGGTAGTTGCTAACACTTCACTATTATGATGAGAGACACAGGCATAACTGGAAGACTATCATATACAAGAGCTAAGGCTCTGGACCATGCTGTTGTGAGAAACTGATAGTCTATGACTGTCATTTCTGTACTAAAGACCACAGAACCAAACTGGCAAGTGTTGGTGAAACTACAGCAGCTGCATAAAAGGTCCACTTCAAGATGTTTTTAGACAGCAAGCAGTAGTGATGGCAAGCAGAAATCATTTTCTGCTTGAAGACCAAGTATGATGGTGAAGGGCTTACTTCTTGGGGCGTCGCTTTGTTGAAGCTATTCTCAAGAAAACCACAACATAAAGTCTGCTTTGAGTGACTTTAAAATTTCAAATTTGTGTAGTCAAATTTGTGTTGTCAAATTTGGCCTGCTATGGCATAGAGGCTGAAAGTTAACTTCTTGTGGTGCTCAGGTAGATAGTGCATCATCTAACTCAAGTGGTCATATTCTGTAAGACGATTTTAACCACAGTGGTGATGTTTGAATTTACCTACACTTCAGTTAACTCTTTGAGGAACATAGCTATCTCCGTTTCAGTTTCAATTTACCAGGAGCCTTTATTAACAGCAGAAGGGTCTTTTTTGTACAGGTGAAATCTCTTAGACATGCTTCTGACACACTTGTGATTTTTACAGTAGTCAATGATTGTTTTAGGAGTTTTAGGACAGAATCTGTCACTACTTACAAACAGTGCTAAGAAGATCATGCTTGCAAAGTTCAAGAAACATAGCTCTCAAAAATTTATAATCCTCAATAGGAAAACAGTGATAAAATTTCTCAAATGTCTAAAAACACTGTTAGAGCCAGCTTTTTAGACTTGCAGCATGAGTCATCAGAATTGATCAGAAGGCACCTTTTTTTTTCATCTTAATAGACTTCATAAATAACATGACTTGTATATATGTCTTATTCTACCCATTGCTTACAACCCCCCCCCAAAAAAAAACAAACAAAAAACCCAACAAAAACAACAACAAAAAACCCCAAAACATAACAAACAAACAAAAAAAAAACCCAAACAAACAAACAGGAAGAATTTTCTGATGATAACCTTCCCCTGTTCCGAGGCTGCTCCTGAATGACAACACAACCAGATCCACTGTGCACGACGGGGAGCTAGCAAAATTTCTCATTCTTGTCACAGTACAGAAAAACTAACAAGGTAACTGACTGTACACTACAGTATACTCTCAGATTTCAGAGGCTGTCCAGTCATGAATATGTTATTCTCATTTTGTGATTGCATTATATTTAAAACTAAATTGAATTAAAACACCATAAACAGGATTACTTGGAAACTGACAGACCAAACCATTTCCTAGATGAGAGAGGACAAAAAATAGTGCTTTTTTTAACTGTCTCACTTCCATTAAAAAAAAATTAAAACACAACCAAGACTGTAATTCAGAGTTTAAAAGTAATTTTCATCTAGCCTTTGACCACTGCAGAAGTACTTTCAACAGTAAGAAAGTCAGCAGATCAGATAAACACTGAAGTTCTTTTTAAATTTTAAATATGAGCATGCCCTTATGGCACCCAGCGGTAACTCTGCCAAATGCATGTAAGTTTATTGTTCAGCTACTGACGGTACTTACGTATTGAAGGATTGTATCAGAAAAGGTTAAAGCCTGACTTGCCCTCTGTTCCATCAGTATAGTACCTGCAGTCAATGTGATTACTCTAGTGTATGTTCTGTTCCCTCTCTCACAGCCTTGTAGATGAGTTCTTGGAAACTTTGCAGTACGCACTAACCCATGCTATGCAGCAGCAGAACTCTTTCTTTCTTACAGATAGGAGAATGAGTCTTCACAGATTGTCTTTCTCACACTCACATGCAAGGTGAGTGACGATATTATGAATCAGACCTAGGATTTCCCAGGCATGGTGAAAAGCCTGGAGTGCAGAAATAGTCTGGGCTGCGATGGACTGACAGACTAACGCCAACACAGCCCCATGTAAAGAATGGAGTCAGACCAGCCAGAATGGATTCACAGGCACCTCTTTATTGTAGATAAAATGGTATAGAAATTGCTGTAACTCTGGACAAATTCTTTGAAGCTGTTAATCCAGAACTTTTGACCAGCCTGACCTCTACTTAACTGTGATTCCCACCCAATTCACAGTATTTGGAAATGAAGCTCAGTATGCAGCAGGAAAATGAGTCAAAATGTAACTTTACCTCCTCCTTCCTGAGATGTAACAATACACAGACTTAGATGACCAAGGAAGACACAATGGTTTTGAAACTACCTGCTTTAATACTGTGTATTTATCATTTTCACCCATTTCCACCATTTTTCTCTGAGTTACCTAGCAAAAGTTGGTATAGAGACTGCTTTTGTACTGAGGCAGAGACAGTCAAAAACTGTTCACAGCTGCTGTGTCACAGTCCTCCTTCCACAACTCTAAAGCACTGTTAAAGTTGAGAAGAGGGTGTAAAGGTCATTGCTTTATGACAAAATGTTAATTAGCAATGGTCTGGAGTAAAACAAGTCATCCCAGATATCATGAAAAACATGGTAAATAAACCATGGAGGGTGGAAACAGCATGGTAGAGATTGAGCAATTACTTTGTAGTGAGAAGAAAAGGGGAATGAAAGGAACTAGTGAAGAGACAGTGAGATGAGTACAGTTCAACTGCAAGTGTCTAGCCTGAAAGATACCACATTTTGTGATTTAAGACAGGCAGCAATAGATCAGCAGAAAGAATGTAGTATGTTAAAGCAGCACAGCGAGAAATGGGAACACAGATACACTTTTCATCATGGTTCAGAAAACATCACTCAGACCAGTCATTTCCTATTTCAGCGTCATGAAGGCAGCAGATGGCAAAGTGGTAACTGCACCAGAAGGCTTCAAGAAATACTGGGAAGAAAGGAAAATAAGTCATAAGCATTTGGGGAGAATCCAAGATTGAGGCTAGTGAGTTATTACTGGGAGGAGAGAGGCCTTCAACCCTTGTGGTACAGAAATTAAAACTACTATAGGGAGGGCGGGGGGAGGCAGGAAAGCTTTTAAGCTACAAGAGGCCCTTGACAGAGATCGTACCATGACTGAGTTCATAAAAGAGACTGAAAACTGTGCAATTAACATTTTCAGAAAACTCATCCATGCAAATGGAAAGCAAAGGAGGGGCCCTGAGGCCTGTAACAAATCAGCTCACGTTGAAGGGAAACCTCAGTGCAGAGTGTGAGCCTTGCAGAACAGCTTTGTCTCACCAGCTATTCTGCTTCTGCTGTTGCTGCATGTCACTCTAAACTGGACCTTAAGCTAGAAGAAATCAATGCAGGCTCTTTGTGGCAACATCACAGGAGGGTTAGAAGAAATCTGGACTGGGGAATATTCCTCCACCTTATGCCCTCCAACAGAATGTTGCTGACGGAAAGGCCAAGAAATGCGTCACTTTCTGTGCCTATCTGATTTTCAGAAGCATTTCACATTCCCTTAGGTAAAAGTAGTAAGTGTTAAAATGCTGATATTTCTGGGCTGTGTTTCCTTACCACCTTCTCCATTCAGTTTTCATGAATCACCACTATCTAACTTTTCAGCCTGAATTCCTTCCTCATGCCTTTTAGCAACGTAGGACTGCAGCTCCAAATTACTTGGGGAATAGCAGAAGGATTAATGCAGTCTTCTATCTATGCAGATACTCAGATCAGAAAACCATACCATCTAACAACTCAGCACTGTATCTCAGGCAGTGGAATTTTCTTTCATTACCTCTTCACCTCTTGTTTCTTTCAATCTGTGTCAACATTTTCACATATGCATACATGGTAAAGAGTCTTAATTTAATGTCAATTAGCTTAATAAAAAAAAAATTACTCATGGAAGTTTGAGCTGCCATACAAAGAATCAAAATATACTGCTTATCAGATACATGTTAGCTAACTTCAACCTTGTCATAATATAATATAATTTAATGAAAATAGTTTGGAGACTATTACTTAAAAGCACTAGGTGTTGGGGGGCTGCTTTGTGGACATTTGTTACTTACAAACAGTTCTACCCATCTGGTCTGTATGTGTTTTCTGCACTCGTAGCCAACAACTGATGCAGGGTACATCTTCTCAGTAGTCTAAAGAAATGCCTGCAGATCTGGCAGATGTACCCAGCGCTGTACTTAAGCTAGCTATGGTCTTGATAGCAGCAGAATCACCACACAATGGACCTTAGAAGAGACTATGCAGCCACAAAGCCTCAGATAAATTTTGCAGTCTATTTCATCACAGACTGCAGAGCTACTAGCAGAGCCAGAACAAGCTGATTCAAAGTTAGGTGAAGTAGGTTTCCATAAGCCATAAGGATTCTTCTGGACTGCATGGCAGAAATGTCCCACATAGCTAACAACAATTACTTCTAAAGTCTTTTGACAAATTCTTCACTTTTTAACAAGCACTTTTGGAGCCACCATGATTGTTGGTGCAAGGAGCAGAACAATATGCCTGGGGAGCTGGTCAATGAGGAAAAGAGGTCTGTTTCAGGCAGGTAGTTCAAAGAAATCTTTACTTTTGGGTCTCTTTTTCCTGGCAAAGACCAATAGCATATGCTGACAATTTCTTCAGCTGTTGAATTAACCTTTTTGCAGGTTGTGTTTCTTTTTACCCCCCAACTTTTCCTTAGCAAGGAAACAGAAAATCAGAAATGACAAAAATGCTTAGTCAAGAGTCCCACCACAGCTGCTTGGGTAGTAAGGACAGGAAATAAAAACATTTTCTTTATTTAGAATAGGGAAATTTAAAAAGAACTGAGCAAACTGATTGACTTACTGTGAAAGAGGGAGGATGGGATGGAGGAAGAATGGGAATGACTGCTTTATAAATTATTCCTTTGGATAGAAGTTATGTCAGGTTTAAAAGTGTAAGACAAGACTGTTTAAAACAATGATGAAACGTACTTAAAAATAAAATCTCACTGAAATATATTATTGGATGCAACATGTAAGGTTTCTAAATGTTACAAATATTTCATATATTTTTCAGTAGTGGCCTTAGTTGACCAATCTTAGCTTTACAAAAAGATGACAAATTATTTTGTGGATTTATTCCTTCTATGGCAAATCATTTTATCTGAGAGATATTTTCTACTTTTTTACTGTCTGTTCTCTTACTTTGCCTCTGCAAGTATTTAGAGCACTGAAAAAAATATATTCTATGTTTTGTTGATTTCCTTATATTTTGTGATTTTCTAAATCTCACGCTAAAGGAGGAGGAGGCATCCAATTTGTTCATGCCAATAATGTAACTAACTGTTCTATGCAGCTTTTCTCAGCAGAGGTCTTTATGTGCCCCTTTAGTAGGCTTTGATAATTGTCACAGTTTAACTCCAGCTGGCAACTAACTACCATGCAGCCACTTGCTCACACCCCCCCCACCTTCCCACTGGGATGGGGAGGAGAATCAGAAAAGATGTAAAACCAGTCAGTTGAGATAAGAACAGTTTAATAACTGAAATAAAATTTAAAAAAGTAATAATAATAATGTTGATGACAAAGGAGAAAAAAAAAAAAAAAAGAAGAGAGAAATAAAACCCAAAGGACAAGTGATGCACAATACAATTGCTCAGCACTCACTGGCTGATGCCCAGACAGTGCCTGAGCTGTGATCGGCCCCTCCCAGTCAACTCCCCGCAGTGTATATACTGAGCATGACGTTCTATGGCAGGAGTCCTCAAACTATGGCCCGCGGGCTGGATACGGCCCCCCAGGGTCCTCAGTCCGCCCCCGGTATTTACAGACCCTCCCGCCCCCCGCTCCCGCTGGGGGTTGGGGGCAAACCAAGCAGCCGCAGATGGCTGCCTGCCGCTACATCCGCGCCGGCCCCCTGGTTAAACAGTTTGAGGACCCCTGGTCTATGGTATGGAACATCTCTTTGACTAGTTGGGGTCAGGTGTCCTGGCTGTGCACCCTCCCATGTTCTTGTGCCATTTGTGGAGCATGGGAAACTGAAAATTCCTTGACTTAAGGTAAGTACTACTCTGCAAAAACTAAAACATCAGTGTGTTACCAGCATTGTTCTCATACTAAATTCAAAACCACAGGACTTTACCATTTACTAGGAAGGAAGTTAACTATCTCCAAGATGAAAGCACAATAACCCAGGTGCTTCTGAATCTTCAAATACTTTGTGTCTGGAGATCTCCAAACCCTGATATTTGCATAGAAATTCATTTTGACATGAAGAGTTTAAGTGAAAGCTGTGTAAAACAAGGATCAGGACCTTGTTTTGTTATGAATTTCCTTTGGTCCATTTTTTGACATATAAATTATGATGGAGAACATAAAACTTAGTTTGACATAAAGGAGTACATTAAGTAATTGTTGCCTTTACTACATTACTGGTTTTAGAGATGTAATATATTTTCCACAATTAATAAAAGACATAAAAAAATTACATTAGAGTGACAAAAGCTAAAGAAGACATTCAGATATACAACAGAATACATGGCCTAGAAATTCTTGCTGTGCTGGGCTATGTAAGAGGTGAATAAATTATAACCATCAGTGCTTTCACTTTGAAGTATGTGTCTAGGTTGGCATTTATACTACCTACTTTCATTGAAAACAAATTGTATGCAAATTTTGTTAGACTAGTATTTTGAATATTAGGGGTAAAGTATACTTACCACCAATATACATCAAGAAATATGGGACTTGTGTGACTTTCAATAAAATTAAGAATCTCTTTGGCTGCTGTATAGCCTTTGAGTTTCAATATTTGTAAGTGGTATTTTAACTTCTGCAGGTATTCAACCTCCATTGAAGTACTTTGCTGTAAATGGCCAAGAATGAGTGCACTGTTTTATTAAGCAGGATGAGAACTTCTTAGGCTTTAGCTTTCCAAATGTTTTGCTTGCTTTTTTTCCCACTTTTCAAGAACAAATGGTGTTGTAAACCTAGAAATAGTACTAATATGTTAGCAAAAATTCATGCTGTTCGTATTTTCTTTTGCACAAGTAATAGACATTTAATGTCATTTACAGAGAGTCTAAGAATCAGGT
This sequence comes from Falco rusticolus, assembly GCF_015220075.1. Lineage (NCBI taxonomy): Eukaryota > Metazoa > Chordata > Aves > Falconiformes > Falconidae > Falco > Falco rusticolus. Next base: position 15,214,499 of record NC_051210.1, on the reverse strand, counting down.
GCAAAACTTTGACAGTTGATGGAAAGACCCCCCCAAACTCCTACATATTTTGTGTCAGGTCATTGCAGTAACATGCTGTTCATTTACAGGAGTGAATCAGAAGTAAAAATACTATTTCAAAGCATGACTTTGATTATTGTTACATTTTAATGGCTTATCAATTTAATAATAGTTTGTGATAAGTAGCTTTAATACAAGGAATGCTTTGTAACATTACAAAGACTGAAAGGTTATCATGATAGTCATTCCACATAGTTCCTACACAGCTGACTCTGAGGATGCTTCCTGCAGTTTACTGTTAGTTATCATAAAAGAGTCTCAAAGCTGTAGAGGGGCTGTGTATTAGATGATTGTTCATATGGCTTTGTTGTATGCTACAGCAAAATTTCTCAGTTAAAAAAAAAAAAAAGATTTGGTAGTTACTCAGGATTGAATGAAATATTTACATATGTACTGTGTATCAAAACCAGATGTGCTGATCTTTGCTTAGCTTGGACAGCAGTTGCAAGAACTGACATTGTACCTAGCACCAAAGGTATTGACTGCCTGCAAATATAAATATACTAGATATCAGCAAACAGCATAGCAAGTCTTGCAGTAATCTAATTCTGTAAGTTTATTTTTATTAAATCAGTAGGCAGAAGAGATCAGCAAAGATTTTGCAACCTCTGAACATGGTTGCAACAAATGATGCCAGGCTGCTTGCACTGTTATTAAATCATAGAATCATAGATTCATAGAATGGTTTGGGTTGGAAGGGACCTTAAAGACCATCTAGTTCCAAACCCCCTGCCAGGAGCAGGGATACTTTCCACTCCACCAGGTTGCTCAAAGCCCCATCCAACCTGGCCTTGAACACTGCCAAGGATGGGGCATACACAGCTGCTCTGGGCAACCTGTCCCTGTCTTTCTTATATGACCCCTTTGGATAGTGGAAGGCCGCTATAAGGTCTCCCCAGAGCTTGCCTTCTCCAGGCTGAACAACCCCAACTCTCTCAGCCTGCCTTCACAGAAGAAGTGTTCAAGCCCCCTGATCATCTCCATGGCCCCATTCTGGGACTCACTCCAATAGGTCCACATCCTTTTTATGTTGGAGCTCCAGAGCTGAACACAGTACTCCAGGTGAGATCTCACAAGAGCGGAGCAGAGGGGAAGAATCACCTCCTTCGACCTGCTGGCAATGCTTCCTTTTGATGGAGGCCAGGATATGGTTGACTTTCTGGGCTGCAAACACACATTGTTGGGCCACATTGAGTTTTTCATCCACCAGCACCAAGTCCTTATCCTCAGGGCTGCTCTCAATCCATTCCCTCCCCAGTCTGCAGTTATACTGGGAGTTGCCCCAACATATGTGCAGGACCTTGCACTTGGCCTAGTGAACTTCATGAGTTTTGCACAGTCCCACCTCTCAAGAAAGCCTGTCAAGGTCCCTCTGGATGGCATCCCTTCCCTCCAGTGATGCACAGCTTGGTGTCATCAGCAAACTTGCTTAGTGTGCCCTTGTTCCTAGTGTCCATGTCACTGACAAATATGTTGAACAGTACCAGTCCCAGCATGGACCCCTAAGAAATAGCACGCATCACTGGTCTCCACTTGGACACTAAGCCATTGACCACAACTCCTTGAGTGCAACCATCCAGCCAATTCCTTATCCAGCAAGTGGTCCACCCATTATATCCATGTCTCTCCAGTTTAGAGACAACAATGTTGTGCGGGACAGTATCTAAAGCTTTGCACACAAGTCCAGGTAGATGTGGTGATTTAAGGAGAACTCTGAATCTGAGTTTATAACTACAATGAAATGAATCAGGAAGTATTAGAGCAAAAATGAGGAAGGGAGAGCAATTTGTATGTCACTGTTAGGGTGTTAGTCAGCTATTACAGTTGCTGGTCTTACTCAGTGTGTTCCAAAGCTTGTTATATTTCAACATAATCATCTTAAAGAAAACCTTAAATAAATACTAAATACCGATATGTGGTTTATAATACTGATCAATTCTTCAAATACTGTGTTTCTAGAAAAGATTTCACAAAGACCAACAGCAACAGCTGAGAATGAATTTATGGTAAAATATGAATAAGTAACAAGATCTCTTGACCAGATCATGAAGATACTTTTTTTTTTTTTTCTTTTTGGCTTTTGAAAACATCAGAACACTTATTCTGTACTTTTTTAGGTGTTTTTGTGCCAGAAAATAATTATTTCATACAGGTTCTTGACTCCAATATCATCCAATAAAAAAAGGAGAAATAGAATTTCCCAAAGTGGTAATGTTCCAGTCTAATTTTCACAATGCATGCTTGCTGAAAAATGTGCAAGTCTTCAAGACAGGCGTTCCTGTTTGCAAATTCTGTTGAGTTATTCAGTCAGAAATTTTTAAACAGGCAGCAAGTATCACTGTTTTCACTATACATACTGCATCAAGAAAAGCTCCTCCAGTAACTTAGGGTTTCATTTCTCAAATTGCTAGAAAAAGAAATACAACACAAACCTTTAAAGGGTCCTACACTTTTTTGAAATGTCCCTGAAGGTGCAGCAGCAGCAAACAGAACAGAAAATTTTATATTGTCTTGTAGCAGAAGCAATATCTGTTGAAGTGGTTTCTGCATGAGTGTTTGGTCCGATGCTAAAACATACAAGTTACCTCCTAAGACCCTGCAAAAAGTATTGGTGAACAATCAGACATGCAGCTGCTGAGATTAAGGTAAGTTTTTTCTGTTTCATTCAGTGGGTTCTTGCCCTTTTTTTGTGTGTGGGCAGGCAGCTGGTGAAGCAGTTAGCACCCCAGAACATTGCATGCTTTATTTTAACTACTTATTTTACAAAGCAGAAATTCCTCAAGATGATGGATGCATTAGCTCTGAACTGTAGGAGACCTCTACAACAAAGCTAGCTAAATATGCTTCAAGGAAAGGACTGATGTTGTTTGTCATGTTTCCAGGCAAAGGAACTTCACGAGAAAATCTCTTGATTTGCCTGTTCCAGTATTGGTCACCACCTAGATTACTTAAAATAAAGATTTACAATAACATTTTTTCTACAATGAGGGAAGTGAAAAGTGCTTTATCACAGGTACCTTTCATGAAGAAGATGAGTGCCTGCAGGTAATGTAGAGACACAAGGTCTAACTACAGGGCTAACCCTCCAGCAGGATGTTCCCCTGATTTCCCCACTGAACGTCTGGGTTTCTGCTCCAGCAGCTGAGTAGCCTTGCTAAGCACTGAGTGGTTTTGGACTGTGTTTGTTATCGGTAGCTGTAATATGCTACAAATACAAACGTAACAAGAATTGCTAATTCCACAGTATAATGAGGCATAGCAACTTCAGGTGAGAAACCCCTCAACTTAAATGAGAAATTAATCTTCTATTTTCTGATTATCTCTCAGACATACTGGAGGCCTTCATACATATCATATTGGTGTTCCTGCTACAGATGGTCTTCCCTCCTTTGTAGGAGGAAGACATTGGAAGTGATCTATAACAAACAGTATTTGCTATTACAAAAGTTACAAAAAGTTACAAAAGAACCCGAAGTTTCTAAAAGTTGTTGGTTTTGTTTTGGTTTGGGTTTGGTTGGGTTTTTTTTGGTTTTTTTTTTTTGTTTGTTTTTTGTTAGAAGCAAGGAAACAGCATTTAGATTATCCTTTGTTAAATATTAGCCCTATTTGCAGTTTAGCATCTACAGGCTTAAACTCCAATAGCTAAAATAAACTGTAATTTGATAGTTTTTTTCTCTTTGTTAACACACTAACACTTGAAGCATAGTTTCCCCCATGAACTAAGCAACTTCTTCAAGATTCCTAAAAAAGATCATTACTTGTACATTGTTTTCTGCTATACATGTTCTAGAGCTACTGTGCAGTGTATATATTTTTAAAAGTCACAATAACAATATTCATCTTTCTCTAAAGGTCTTGAAATTAGCTACTGCTTGACAATATGTGAGCTAAAGTTTTATGGAAAGGACATTATTAAATTGTGTTTAATATTTACAAAATTTCTATTAAAGCTCTTTCACAACTTTGCTTCACAACCATATTTTATACAATGTTTTTTCCAGAGTAGAGGGAAAAAAGATTATCAATTAAGACATCTCATCCTGTATGTGAAAATAAATAGTCATGTTTTGAAAATTAAGGCTACTGCTATGGGTTATGCTGCTTGTTTCTCAGAAGATTATTAAATGAAGAAAATAAAATATGGAAATAATATTTGTAGTTTAAAAGAAAAAAACTAAGCCCTAACCCTACAAACATACTGATATACAGTTAAACTCAATTAGACCTGAGCTAGAGTTTGGTACATATACACTATCAGAGTTATTAGAGTGGGTAATATTTAAACCCCCATTTATAATATAACTTTATGTATGTCTGAGGGAATTACCTGTTCCCAAAACCATTTATATATATCTCAGCAGTCTGATAAGAGGAAAAGATGCTTCCCTACAGTGCTCATGACTGTTATTGAAAAAATGGGTCTCTTTTGTGATCCAAAATAATTGCTCAGTCAGCTGTCATTTTCTTTTGTCCATGGGTAGATTATTTATCTCTGCCTATCCCAGACACTCCTTATAACTTATATATTTACTTAAAATCTGTTTACTGCCTTTGCATGGGTAAAGAAAAGAATATTTTCAACAAATAATTGTAAGAAAAAGCTAGATGTTATGGTTATTATTGTTTATTGTATGCGTACATGAAAAATGCCGCAAAAGTTTCAATGTTGAAATGCTATTGTTCACCTTTGACTTTGAAGGAGTGTGTAGGCTCCATCTCTCTCTGCTGACATTAGCTGATGCTTTTTTAAGCAAGATTTTCTTTGGCACACTATCATGATAAAAAAGCATTTTGTATCCTGTTATCTTCCCTCTGAAAGAATATTTCCTTAAGCAAGGACAAATAGCAAAAATAAAGCACTTCTTTGTTGTTGATGAGTATACTTTGATACTCAAATGGGCATTACTCCAAACCAGCTGAAGTAGAATCTTAGTTTAAGATACTATGAGTCTGAAGTCACCACAGAAATGAAGTAATTATGAAATTATTCACCTTTTTTAGTTTGGCAAAGTCTTCATCTGTCAATATTTATAAAAAATGTATTTTGCATCTTACATTCATTATGTTTTTAATACACAAAGTAGTCCAGTGGTTAAGACAATGAAAGCTTTCTCTCTGGCAAAATAAGGGAAAAAATTGTTAACCTCACCCTATATAACAACTTGAAAATTAATATAAAGTTATTATTTCAAGTAAATGCACAATAAGACAAAATAACCGGCTTTTGTATTTGTTAATAGGCTTCATAGTCATTTCTATTTCTGCTGTTACTTTGAAAGCAGTTAACCAATTAAAGTTTTATATTAAATCCAGAAATATTTGAAAAACAGCACACAAAACAGCAAACATTTTGGCAAATTGTAGTGTTTAATTTTAATTTTAAATTGTGATGGAATATTTTATTGAAGAAAACATTTTTTGCTAGTGTTGACAAACCAATTCATTTCAAACTATTGTGAGTAAAATTACTTGTACTTTACAGTGCCAAAATGAGTTGAATGAATTAATGGCAGAGTCAAATAATCCTCCATAATTCTCAGTCTACAATCCAGCCACAACATGCAAACCAAAAGAAAAAAGGGTTTAAATATATTAGGTGTCCAGCTGATAGTTTACAAAACCATAGTTGCTATTCTATATTCTACTGCTGCAGTACTGCAAAACATTCAGCTTAAAAATTAATCAAAATCTGATTTTTGAGCTTTCTTCAAGCCGGGATATCCTCTGTGAAAACTTACAGCTATAATTATCAAAATGGGATTGCCTATAACATTAATCCTGGTAAATATCAGTGCTTTATATAACCAAAAAAAGATTAGAAATTTTGCCTTCAGATATGGCTGCAATCTACATTCAATAATATATGTTTGATAGTACCTCTGGTTTGAAATTTAATGGATGAATTTTTAGACACCTGAATACATGACCCTCATTGCCTCTGTAATTCAGCCACCTAGTGTTGTAATTATATGAAGTTAGTAAAAATCCCGTAACATTAGCCCATATTTAACATTAAGTATACCTGTCCAGGTATGTTCAAAGTTTGATTCAGCTAGACTGTTGTGGGGGCTTCTATCATAAGTAATTTAGGATGCATACTTATATGCAAGTAAATAAGTGAGCTCAGGAGGATAACTCCTCTTATAGTCGCACTTCTACAGCATGAACTGCATGCCCAAACAAAAATATGGCAATGTTGATTGTTATCCTTCCTTAAAAGCAGTTCTCAGAATATACAGTTTGTACCGGCATTTTCAACATCAGAAGGAGATTCAGCACAAGCACTACCTTGAGGTCACTGTCTCCATCAGCTCAGGTAAGGTTGCAGGATCAGTGTTATCAGCTTCATAATGATATATGTATATCTGACCTGTGCAAAGTTGCCACTGAAACTGACATAGCTGCCTGGGACCTGAGCAGGCTTGTCTGCTTCAGGGCTTCCCATATTCCTATATTTTTCAGAACAAGCAAACAATCCCTCATCCTATTCAACTAGTAATTTCAGAGAGAAGTCAGAAGACCTGCTCAGCTGGTTTATGGCGATAATAATTTCTCAGGAAATACCCATTTAAAATCCGTATGTCTCTGTTGCTTCTCTCTTGGAATTTCTGGCAAGAGAAATTGTCCAGAGTTTTATATGGCTCTTAATAGATTTTAGGTTTTCTTTATGGAAATTTTTGGAGGGGTTTTCAGTTGGCTGGCCACATTTCACAGACTTAGCACAACTAATCTCTCATTCCTTAGTGAGTATGAAAGTTTAGTTAAGTATGAAAGTTCTTCGGTTTTGGAAGTGTTCTGCTTTTTTGTTTTCATTAAACAACTACAAAATTGTTCCCAGTAACCATGTAATTTGGGTATCACCTATTTTTAACAATCTTGTTTCAGCTGGCATAATTTTATTTTTCCCTTGTGTTTATGGATTAGTACAAAAAAATATTTGTTTGCCTTGAATTACTTTCCTAAAGACCTATTAAAGAGGACAAAAATATATCCCTTGTCTGCGTCTGATATATGATGTAGAAATTAACATGACATTTCACAGCAATATGAATTTGTTGAATTTGTTTAGGGAGATAATTCTGAACTGAATTTGAGTTTTCAAGGTAGATAGTATCCATTACAATAAAGGGAAAAGATGCATGTACATTCTCTGGAATGCTTTGAAAAGCTCAGCAGTAATCATTTTTACTAGACCAATATTTGTGAGAAGACAGTTGTCTTTTGTTAATGGGTCACAGCCAACACAGTCCTCATACGGGATACAAAAGCTGCTTTTCATCCTTAAGGTGGGCTTCTTGAGGAACTGTTTCAAATAGCATTTCCAAATGGCATGCATGGACATTTCATTGTTGCTTCTGTATTTATAGCTGTGGTATGAGAACTTTATGAACCTGAGGCTCTGAGTTCAAAGGATCAAAGGAGCTAGAGAGTGTCATTGCCCATCTGAACATTGTTTAGTATTGCTCTGAAGCAGGAGCAATATCAGGTCTTGCTGCTGAGTTAGAACTGTTGTTATTTTCCTTTTAGTTTGCTTGCAAAAGAAAAATGGCAGCAATTTTATTTTTCTCTGAAGGCAAATATTGCAAGGTTTTGACAGTAATACAGGCAGGCTGAGTAGTCTCAAAGGTCTGTGAAGAAAGGAATGGATTTTGCTATTCAATTAACACTTTAGTTTTTTTTTTTAAGTCTAATTACCTGCAGAACCACAAAACCACAAAACAAGCAGAAGCTTGGAGACCAACTTATGACTATGAGCTCACATAAAGAATGACCCAATGCACAGACCTGTTTTAAGTGCATTAAAGAAACAATGAAAGTGGAGTTGAGCCTCTCCTCTACCAGTATGCAGAACCCACAGAGAACTGAATAATCGCAACTGACTAGTGGGACATAACCCTCCAGTGACTTAACAAAAAGATGAGATTTCCAGGCTCATCAATATAGCAGTTCAATTAGCTGAGCATCCCAGCGATTTCAGTAGCCTGTTTACAACAGTGGCCTGTACCTGATCACCCACAGGCAAATGTATGAACTAATGCAGCACAACGTTAAATGCTAAACTGTCCATAATGTCTCTCTGACACTGCTCACACTCTGAAACTTGAGGCAAGATGCATTTAATTATTTATTTTGAAAATGCAACTTTAAAAAATTCCTAACTATAACAACAGACGCTGAGACACACAAAGCCTCATTACATATATTCCACTGATGGATGTGTTCTGCATGTAAGAATGAATTTCTGTCCCACTGGAATTAAGACTATTTCAGGGTTTTAAACAACGTGAAAACTGAAATGCTACATGTTTCTGAATGAGTAATGACTGTTCTTTTTTTCTTTTTTAATAAGGCTGAGTTAGGGCTTATGTGGCTCAAACCAAATATTATAAAAGTGAAGGGAAAAACCGAAGATGAGTCTCCTGGAATATACAGTAAGCACTGAAATACAGAGGAAAATATGGCATACGGAAGAAGTTTGCAGTGTAGGCAGCTAAGTAGAAGAGTAACATTTCAAATCATTCTTTCCTTGAGAATTCCCTGAAATGGACAGGCACGGCTATGATCACTGATGATACATTCTTCTGTACTACCATCCCACACTGGCACCCATTCAACTTTCCCAATGAAACATTATAGTATCACAGTTCCCAGTTTTCTTCATAATTAAGACAGTAGTCAGGATGTCACTCATATAAATTCGTTACCCACTTCACGCTAAAAGACAAGTCCTATAATGGTCTGTTCAGAAATGTCAGAATCAAGTTATTAGCCATAAAAATTAACTACCGCAGCTTGTCTGAATTCTTGCACACAGATGTGCACACTTTTAACACAGCTACACAATAGCAGAGGCGATGTACAGAAGATACTATATTGTTATAGTAATGGATAAATCCACTAAAGTCAATAGAAACAGCCCCCTTAAAGATGCATTGTTACTGCCAGGAGCTAAGGTACGAGATATTGCTGAGAGGGTACCACAACTAGCAAGAGCACAACTGACACTGCAAGCCAGAACCTGGGCAGAATCAAGGAACACTATCAAGCCAAGGGGTGCAGGTGAAAAATTTTGGTGCCCAAGTTATTTTCCATTTTATCAGCAAGAAGAAGAGTGCATCCAGAAATCGACATATAATGCACATCAACTTCTGGCTTCATGGCTGGTGCTGTTGTGGGAGGTTTGGCTTATATGACAATGGGAAATTCTTTGACTATAGCCTATTAGTGAGGGATGGGATCCCCCTGCCTAGAAGAAGCAAGGGAACCTCTGGAGCAGGCTGGCCAGCTGGTGGGGTGGCTGTTAAACTGAAGGACAATGCACGGAGGGGACCAAAGTGGCCACACTCACACCATCACAACCAGCTAGGGAATAATCCAGGCCAACTACAGCAGTGATACATGTTCCTTAGCTGCCTCCCAAGATGAGAACCAGCAGACCAACCACCTCGAGGGTGTGCATGGCTGTGGTGGACCCTCTTGCACCCCTCCTGGGAAACCCAAGTGCTTGACCAGCTCTCTGAAATGCCGGTACCCCAAGGCCGGCAGCGTGGGGATAAACAGGAAGGATCAGAGATCTGTGTGCGGTCGCAGGGCCACGATCTCACTGCAGTTACAGGGACACGGTGGGGTAGCTCGTGTGACTGGAATGCTGGCATGGATGGCTGTGTGCTTTCCAGCAAAGCCAGGCCAGCAAGGCGAGGTGGTGGAGTTGCTCTGTATGCGAAGGAGCAACTGGAATGTATGGAGCTCTGCCTAGGGGTGGATGCAGAATATCTTGAGACCTATTGGGTAAAGATCAAGGCGCAGGACAACATGGGTGACACCGTTGTGTGTCCTTACTTAATTACTTCCAGGCCACCTGATCAGGAAAAGGAAGTCAGTGAGGCCTTCTACAGACATCTGAAGGCAGCCACAGATCACAGGCCCTGGCTCTCATGAGGGACTTCAGCCACCTTCATATGTGCTGGAAAGACAACACAGCTGGGCTCACACAGTCCAGGAGATTCCTGCAGAGCGTTGATGATAACTTTTTGATGCAGGTGGTGGAGAAACCAACAATGTGAGATGTGCTCTTAGACCAAAAAAGAGTTAGCTTCACAAACAAGACCTGGTTGGGGATGTGAAGGGTGGGGACAGCCTTGGCTGCAGCGACCATGAGGTAGTGGAGTTCAGGATCCTGCGTGGATGAAGCAGGGCAACAAGCAGCATTGTAGTCCTGGCCTTCAGGAGAGCTAACATTGGCCTCTTTAAGGACCTTCTTGGAAGAACCCCATGGGTTCTGGCTCTGGAAAGGAGGGGGATGCAAGAGAGCTGTCTGATACTCAAACATCACTTCCTCCAGGTTCAAGATCAGTGCATCCCCATGAGTAAGAAATCAAGCAAAGGGGGCAGGCGGCCTGCATGGACGGGCAAGGAGCCTCTGGCAAAACTCAAACAGGAGAAGGAGGTTTATGGGATGTGCAAAAAGGGACAGGCCCCTTGGGAGGAATATAGGGATGAGGTCAGAACATGCAGGGAGGAAAAGAGGAAGGCCTGTCTGGTGGAGATGTCAATGCCAGCAAGACGGGCTTGTTCAAGTACCTCAGCAGGAAAAGGGTGACTGGGGAAAATGTGAGCCCACTGCTGAATGAGATGAGTGCCCTGGTGACAAACGACACAGAGAAGGCAGAGTTACTGAATGCCTTCTTTGTTTCACTTTTACTGCTAAAGGCAGGCCCTCATGAATCCCAGACCCTGGAGCCAAGAGAGCCAGTCTGGAGAAAAGAAGATTTTTCCTTGGTCAAGGAGGATCACATTAGACATCACTCAAGCAAACCTGACAGCCACAGATCCTTGGGCCCCAATGGGATGCACCCCCAAGTGTTGAGGAAGCTGGCAGATGTTATTGCCAAGCCACTCTCCATTATGGTCAGGAAGAAAAGGAGAGGTGCCTGAGGACTGGACGAAAGCCAATGTCACTCCAGTCTTCAAAAAGGGCAAGAAGAAGGGCCCAGGAAACTATAGGCCAATCAGCCTCACCCCTCTCCCTTGAAAGGTGATGGAACAGCTTATCTTGGATGTTATCTCCAAGCATGGGGAGGAAAAGAAGGTTATCAGGAACAGGCAACATGGAGTCACGAAGGGGAAGTCATACATGACCAACCTGATAGTCTTCTGTGATGGAAGGACTGGCTGGGTAAATGAGGGGAGAGCAGTGAGTGTTGTCTACCTTGACCTCAGCAAGGCTTTTGACACTGTCTCCCATAACATCCTCACAGGCAAGCTCAGGCAGTGTGGCTTAGAGATGAGGGGACAGTGAGGTGCATTGAGAGTGGCTGAATGGCAGAGCTCAGAGGGTTGTGATCCATGGCACAGAGTCTGACTGGAGGCCAGTAGCTCGCAGTGTTCCCAGGGGCTGGTACTGGGTCCAGTCTTGTTTAATTTATTCATCCATGACCTGGGTGAAGAGACAGAGCATACTCCCAGCAAGTTGCTGATGATACAAAACTGGAGGGAGTGGCTGACAGACCAGAAGGCTGGGACTGATATGCTGGAAGGCAGCTCTGCAGAGAAGGACCTGGGAGCTCTGGTGGACAGTAAGTTGCCCATGAGCCAGCAGTGTGCCAGGAAGGTCAGGAAGGTCAATGGGATCCTAGAGGGCATTAGGAGGAGCGTGGCCAGCAGGTCGAGGGAGGTGATCCTCGTCCCCTACCCTGCCCTGGTGATGTCCTATTTGGAGTGTTGTGTCCAGTTCTGGGCTCCCCAGTTCAGGTGAGAAAGGGAACTACTGGAGAGGGTCTAGCAGAGAGCTATGAAGATGATGAGGGAACTGGAGCATCTCCCTTGTAAGGAAAGGCTGAGAGAGCTGGGCCTGTTTAGCCTGGAGAAGAGAAGGCTGAGAGGGGATCTTATCAACACATACAAACCTCTCAAGGGTGAGTGTCAAGAGGATGGGGCCAGGCTCTTTTCAGTGGTGCCCAGTGACAGGACAAGGGGCAAAAGGCACAAACTGCAGCACCAGGAGTTGCATCTGAATATAAGAAAAAACTTTTTTAATTTGACGGTGAAAGAGCACTGGGACAGACTGCTCAGAGAGCTGGTGGAGTCTCCTTCTCTGGAGACATTCAAAAGCTGCCTGGATGTGACTCTGTGCAACCTGCTCCAGGTGAACCTGCTTTAGCAGGGGATTGAATAGGATCTCCAGGCATCCCTTCCAACCCTGACCTTTCTGTGATTCTGTGAACACCTGCCCTTGTCATGATCAAGAGACATAGTGTAGACTGTGATTCTGTGATTACATTACAGTGCTGAGGAGGAATGGCAGCGTGGTGGGAATTTACATTTCCATCCATTTCTTCCTCAAGCATCCAGTCTTCAATGGCCTAACTCTGCTTTGCATCTTGCTCAGTGCTGGAGGAGAAGGGAAGCATGCTAGTGGTACTGGTAGTTACATAAATCCAATTCTGATAACTACATCTGATCAGGAAAACAAAGCTGGCAGGTATTTCCAAAATTCCTATTCTTTACACAGTAATTTTTAAAAGACATGCCCTAGAAAGAACCAGCTCAACACGAACTTCTAAAGGTAAGGGAAGTAGTCATTTCTCTTGGCTATTATGGCAACCAGCACAAGCTACAGAAAATATATTAACAATCTTGACTGTCAGTATTTTTATAGACTGTATTTACCTCAGCAGTTTCAACATAAAAAGACTCATGGGTCCAGCACTTCCCTCCTATTACACCAAAAAATTCAGAACATATATTCTCTCAACACTTTCTTCAGAGAGTATTCCTGGAACAAGAACTTGACTTTATGTCCTGTTGCAGAAAAAATACATATGCTTTTATGTCAACTGTGAGAAACACATGCTTGCTTAAGTCCATCTCTATTCATTTACCACCTTTTAGTATGACTTGTAGTTAAGGGGTATCCTGACTAGTTCACCTTTTCAAGAAGCCAGGCTGTCTTCTGATAAGAACAATATCGGAAGAATTATTGATATAGATTAAGTGTATCTTGTGAAACTCACTTTGCTTTAATTCTAAATTTAATACTTTGCTGTTTATTGCTATCATTTCATCTCTTAATCAAGGCACTACCGATTAATAAGAAATCAAATCATTTCCTTTTCACTTGTTCTCTCTTCTTTTATCTTTAATCAAATGTGAACAATAGTAGTAATTTTCTGCATGTTCTTTTCCATTTCTTCGTCTAAGGTTTTTAAGTCACATTGTTTAGAAAAGACATTTCACTCTGAAGTTTGCTAGTCAGATTTTTATGAATCCCATAGCTTGCTAAGAATTATCACACCAAATATTCACTTGAAACAAAATTGTGTGATTTCACAAATGCAGACTGATTGCACCATCACCTACAAATCTTCTAGACACCTGCTCTTGATTCTCTATCACTTTGTACCTTGTGTCATCGTTCCCAGTGACACTGGAAACAAAGTGCATATTAACACACAGTCATGAAGAACTGACCCAGAATTTCCATCATTCCCTCTTCTGAGGTACAAATAGGAATAAAATAAAGTGATCTGACGGTCATATTGATCTGGGACAGGGGAAAGAGGATCCAAAGAGAAAGGAGAGAGAGGTTTCCAACAGAAACCTTTTGCAGAATGTGTCTGAGTAGACTGCTTTTTACACTAAGTAGAAACATGTGAAGATTTTGGTTAGGAATGAATGGCAGCATGCTTGCGCAAACTCACCGTAAACATTGATTCACCTCTGAAGAGTTTTTCATGAGTTGTTTCTCTATTTTTGATGGAAACATCAGAAGTCAACCTATCCATTATCATGAAAAATTGTAAGTTAATTTTTTTTTGTATAGGAAGCAACGGCAGTACCGATCAGAAATATTAAATTATTAAATGTCTATAAAGTGACCTCAGTACAAGTTTTTCAGGCACGATTTTACTTCATATTTCTATATACATAAACTTCAGTGGAAGTATTCAGTAAATGGGATTGTCTGCTTTAAGTCTCTGCATTTTCAGTTCAGGTGTATATAAGTGTGTGTATCTGTCTAAACAGAGTTTGATTTATTTGATTTGGTTCAGTATATGCGATATATATATTTCATGTTATTTGTGTTTATACATAGTTAGATCTATAATACATAAATGTGTATTAATGATAAGGTAGTAAACATTAGTGCAAATGTTACTTTTGTACATCGTTTCCCTTCCAGTGAACAAAGACTTTTTCTATTGCCCATTCTGTTTTAAAGTTTTGCTTTACGTTTTAACCCAAGGAACTAGAGGCATTATTGCTCAGAATTCCTTAGGCCCACTAGAAGCACAGAACTTATAGACTAATTTAACTGTTGTCATGAGTCTATGAACTGAAGCCCCACTCTGCCAGAAAGGAAAGAGACTGAAAAGAAGGAATCATTACACAGTGGTACTCCGTGCCTGTGAGACTGTAACTTTGTAAGAAGTAGGTTTGCCTGTACCTCTTCAGTGTCCTTTATGGCAAGCCAGTCCTACATCAAGCCCCATCATGTATCTGTAGACCCACAGGCCAAGAGGATAATACCCCAATTTCTGTGTGGCAGAAGTTTTATCTTGACATTTCACCCCCCTGGTTTTCTGGGAAGAAGTTAATTTTGCCCTAGCATTTAAGCTCAGAAATGACTGGCTCTGATTCTCCAGCAATGTTACAGCAAATCTGTCGTTAACAAAAGGGAGAAATGCACTATTTCATACTATTTAATAGGTCACATTTCATCATCCCTTAGGACATTTTATTCAGTCCATTAAACATTTCCAGTTTTGTTAGGGTCCAGTGTAATAACAAAAAAGTCCTTTTTGTTATCACTGCCTTACATCTGTGGACTATTCTGTATTAGGAAAGCATTCAGCACTATAACTACTGAACACTGAAAAATGAGGTATCAGGGAAATATTGCCATTGTTTTAAACTCACAGAATTGAGGTAAAGCCTGATTTAGGAGAATACTTTCAGTCAAGCCATCACGGTACCTTCTTACAAGGGCCAATTTTAACAATCTATGTTTTCATTATAGCTACCTGTGTTTGCATATATAGTATAAATTTGTATCATATAGTATGAACATACTATACCTGGAGTATGCATATAAATGTGTATATTTTTATGTATGAACGAATGTAGACACAAATACATTTGAAAAGCAGTAAACGTGCAGAGGAATGAAGCTGGGTTAATTAACATTGATAACATACAGCTGTGGGCTGGCTTCAGGGGTGGTGGGTTGGCTGATGTAGACAAGGTGCAGCTGTGGCTGTTCTGTTAAGAGATTGGGCAGCCAGTGAAGAGAGAGCAGCCAAGGAGGAGAGAGGAGGAAGAAGTAGAGAGAATGAGAGTGTGCCATGGATGGTGGAGACTAGGAGAAGGCAGCAGAGGGACTGTTGTGAAGAGTGTGTTGGTACGTGATGGTAAGACCTTGTTGCAGCCGTCTAGTTTGGAGAGTGCTGCGACAAACTTGGAAACCAAAGCTGTTGATCCAGTATCTGTTAACTTTATCAGTCAAGAAGCATAACTTTTGTTTTTCACATACCAAGTACATATTATAGGCTTTACTATTAAACAGGAAAGACAAAAGGAATAGAGAACAGTGTAGCAGAATTTGTAGGAAAACTTGGAGCAAAGATGGGTGTATGAATGTGATAGAGACCTGTCGTGGTTTAACCCGAGCGGGCAACCAGGCACTACACAGTCACTTGCTCACTCCCTCCACCCATCCTTGACTTAGTATAAGTTATTACCCAGCAACAACTAAAACCATTAGTGTGATATCAACATTGTTCTCACATCAAAGCCAAAACACAGCACTGCACCGGCTACTAGGAAGAAAGTTAATGCCATTCCAGCCAAAACCAGGACAAGACCGCAAACTCTGCTGGAATTTGCACCACATTTTTCTAAGCTTAATGCATATACATGCTTGATTATTGTAAGGTCTTATTGGCACGGTGTTATTTTTATTATTTGTTATTTTCTGAGTTGTGGACTTAATATCTTTAACCATTATGTTGCTAGGAACTTCACAATTCATGGTTAACAAAAGCTTTCTTAGATGGTTTGATGACAAACATGCTTGTCTGCATTTTATACTTTCTTTAATGAGTGAACTTTTGTGGCAGATATATTGCTGGACTAAATCAGGAAAAGTAAATTTGATCATAGATATTTTAAAATTTGAACCTGCTCTGGCAGAATAGGCCTGAATCTCATATCAGTGACACATCCCTACTGTGACTTTTAATCAGTTTTGGATGTAAATTTGAAACACTGGAGTCAATTCTTTTGATGCCAATTTAAATTATGCCAGCACGGTTTTTCCTTACTATGAAGATAAAAAAATCATAATTTTTTTTGGTGCAGCTTGGAGCAGAAATTTGGGGTTCTTGCTCTGTGATTAAAGTTGCCTTTGCATTTTGCCATGTGCCTCCAACAGCATCACATTTATTGCAGAGCCACAAAAGTGGCTTCTCTCATATGGCTGGAGAGTAGTCTCAAATGGCTTGTGCTAAAGCACTACTGTTCATATTTCTTTAGTACCTCCAAAGCTACTCAAAGTGTTCAGACTTAAGTAAAAATTCTGGTTTGCCACTGTCTTGATGATATTCTAGCCTTGAAAAACATGGACTCCCAGAGACTGTGTTTTCACAACTGTCATTCTGACAACTGGAAAATGAAACTTCCAGAAATGTTGCTGGCTAAGTGTTTGCAGTTTAGGGATTCTGCTGAAATATGAAGGTTTTTACAGGTACAAATATGCAAATCTAAGGCTTCTTGAGGCATTACCTGCTGTGTGCTGGCAGGCATAGGACCACTGAAGCTGATGGAACTATGCCACTCCCACCACTTCAGCATCTGACCAGTGGGAAATTCACTGTACTGGAAGTTGTTGATGCACAGCCACTGATGTACTTGTATCATGGCAATTCTCAGTGGTACTATAATCAAGGAAACTTACAATTTTTCATGAGCTGAGCTTTTCCCTACTTGAACCCTAAATGGATTTCAAAGGATGGCCTAAGGAATGTATCTCCTTATTTCCATTTGTGGTATACATGTACACCACAGAAAGGTCATAGAATTGTGGGTTTGGAAGCTGTTTTCTTTTGTGACCCATACTACAAGCAAATTACTTCCTTTTAATTAATAGTTGTGTAGTATTACACACCACTATCATATGAGCAACTCATCATCTCCCCCAAGTGGATCCTCATATTATATTACCGATAGACTGTTCTAGGCCTATTTTGAATGTTCTTATTTATTCTGTGTTCTGATTCAATATGAAGCTTGCATTAATTAAAGTGTTACATGTCAAAAACAAATAATCAAAAAATGCAAATGAACTTATCACTGAAGAGAAAGTGGTTCATTTGCAGATTTTTTCAATACAGCAAACTTTACCTGCATTCGTGCATGTGCACATACATATATATTAAAAGAATAAATGGTAGACAAGAAAACAAGGATAATTCTTTTTCTTCATAAAATTTCTTAGCTTATACTATATTCAAACACAAGAAGAGGCACAATGCTCCTGAAACACAGTAAGTTCCTTCCAGCATTTCATACAGTGAGGGTGACTGACACAGGCTTCCTAGAGAGGCTGTGGAGTCCATCCCTGGAGATATTAAAAAGTCTTCTGGACATGATCCAGGCAACCGACTCTAGGTGGCCCTGCTTGAGCAGGGGGCATTGGACCAGATGACTTCCAGAGGTCCCTTCCATTGTCAACCCTTCTGTGGTTCTTTGATTCTATGAATGTTCTTCTCAGCTCCTTTAACCTATAATAATGTGTATAATTGATTCTAGAAGGATATGTCACTGTTATTAAAAAGTGAAACAGTCTTAACTGCACCACATTAATACATCAGTCCTCTGCTACCTATACCTTTCTCACAGAGCTATAGCAAAATTTGCATCAGCATATCCTCCTGATACTATCTTTTTTCCATCTGCCAGTGCCCTTTGGCTTAGACAGTGCTGGTTGGAGCTGTTGTATTTTATCTATCTCTCCATTATTTTTCTGAATAATTTTCTGGCTGCTGTCAAAGGAAACTAATACGTGTATCTTCTTCCTTGCACAAGACATCAGACCAGGAAGGCAGAATAAGAATACAGGTAAGGCAGCTGCTGAAAGATAAAAAAGCCATCAACAAAGAAGAACTCTGCTGTGATTAACTGGCAGATGGATAAAACTGTCAGGTGTCAGGAATGGGGATGTTGTTAGCAAAAAATAATATATTAGGATTACAGAGTTTACAGTACCAGGCATTGCTGGCAAGTAAATACAGCACTTATTAAGAATCTTCTAAAGAAATCCTAGATGTGTGGACAAACATGCTCTTCATGTAGACCTAAAACTATGTAACAATGAGCTATCAATCTTGTTGTCATGAAAATGGCACCTGAGAACATTAACTTGAGATATAGTTGAGGTTTTGAAATTTTAATCCTGGAAAATTATTAAGAATTGCTAATGGCAAAGAGTAAGCAAAGTGTAGCAGTAGAAGCTTGTTAGTTTGGGAACAGATAAAGATAGGTGGTATACGGAAAGTATGACTGTGGTGGAGCTAAAGCGTGTTGAATTATATGGAAGAAATAATTCTTCTTACTCAATTTTGGATTAGACTGCTGTTGGCTGAGTACGTCCCGGTAAAAAAATTAAATGTCATCCCTTACTCCTTCTGAAACTGAAGTACCCCTCACACACAAGTGGACCTTACAGGCTGAAGCTGTAAGTGGCCCTCGAAGACTGCAGACAATCTTGTGTTACCTCACTTTATGTACTACATTTTCTCCCAAAGTGGCAATCTAGCACTTTCTCTGTGGTTTCACATTTGTATGTAATTTGCACTCACTGAGGGTTTGGAATAGTGAATAGCAAACTGGAGCAGCAGAGCTTGCATGCGCTTTCCTCAGCTGTAAATGATGACATAAGGCAGTAAAGACTTAAAAGCTTTGTTTGAATACTACTGGGAAAAGGAGAAAAGGAATGTAATCCTGAGTTTTGTGTATGACAAGCATAAATTAAATATTATGTAAATAAACCTTAACCTACCAAAAATAAGCAGATTACATTTGCTACTTAAAGTTACTAAAAAGTCTTTTCACCTCTGGCAGACAAGGAATTACCAGTTCAAATCTAGAAGCTTTTTGCTGAAACCTTTTTGTTTCACTGTAGTTAAGGATGTAAGTGATCAGGTGAGGGTGGGTTTTTGCTTTTTCTTGAGGCAAAGATAACTGTTGTCTCAATGGATACAACAGGACAGAGAGAGAGAGAGCGCGTTCAGTGGTTTTTTTCTGCAGTGGAAGCTAACCTGTTCACCTCTTAGTACTGAGCATTACCATGGGTTTTGCAAGTACAACAGAGGTAGCAGATTGAGAGGCAGAATAAACAAATCTATGCTGGTGCCAGATTGCTATATCTGACTTAATCACCTCTGCACTACATCACAGATGTGGCAGTAGCTGGAAAATTGACAAAGCCCTTTTATTCCTTACAGCAAGTCAGGCTTCCATTGTACGTTTGTATTTATTCACTTAAGATGATGGTCATTCCATTCAGTAAGAGAAAATACCAAAACTCATTATTTGTGTTCAAGCTGCAGTGTTGTACAGTGGCTGTGGTTCATCTTCCCGTTGCACCATCCTTGCAGAGATCTCTCTCCAGACTAGGTTTGGCATAGCACAAGGCTTTCTTCTCAGCACAGCAAGGACTGTTTGCTCAGTTAAAATATTTATTTCCACAGGCAGCCCAAAAGAAGCAAATGGTTGACTAAAATCCATGGACCCCTGCAACACTGTTTTGAAGCAAAACATATGGTCTTATGGGGTGATATTTAGATTGGGATTTCAGTTATTCATACAATATAGATATATTGTAGAAACAGTCTACAGTCTGTTATTAAAAAAGCAATTCTTCATTAAAACAGTCTAGACAACCTAACCTAGTGTTACAGACTGCTCAATCATTGCTTTTCAACCATTTTGGGAAAAAAAATATCCTGTTCTAGCATAAAATGGATAAAACAGATATGGATTTCCTTTTCAAATTTTGTCTTTAACAGTGGGAAGTGAAGCAGCACATCATTTGCTTTTGAAGGGAGATAGGAAAAAAAATATTCTTTTAAAGTCTGTATCCACAATAGACTGACGATAAAAGCCAGATTCATAGTTTTGGGGGATTTTTTTTCTTTTCCACAGGTAATGTCTGTCCATCTGTTAGACATATAAATGGAATATTATCATGAGTTGTTTACATCCAGCAGGGATATTTTTCATAGCATTCAGTACTTCTTAAATGGCAAAATGACATGGTTGCTGTGGTCAGAAAAGTAACAATGACAATTCTGTGAGAACAGATTGACTCTCTGGGTTAGATCTTCCTCTGGGGAAACTTTATGTAGTTAACTTGACTTAAATTGACTTATACTGATTTACATCAGTATTAGGCTCTCTGTGTATTCAAGTTATATCAATTTTTTAAACTGATAAAACCAAATGTACTTTGTAAAACACAAAACAAAGCTGGACACAAAATCATGTGAGAATGATGCTGAAAATCATTAGAGATTCTGTAATTAATCCACTTTTCTTCAGCAAGATAAGACTGAAAAATCTTGAATTTATTTTCTGAGAAAGAACAGGACCAGACTCTTCTGCAGCTAAAACAGTAACTGTCACATCAACAGGATAGCATGGGGATTTCTCAATAGGGTTAAAACTGCCTTTCTTATTGAACAGTGTTGTGCTTTGTGGTTTGCTGTGGGTTTTTTGTTTTTGTTTTTTTTTTAAACAGAAATTGATGCAATTAAAAAGTTCCTATTATGAAAGATCATTCCTGACTGATTTGAGTATATGTATGTACATATATAGAGGTATGTGAATATGCTACACTATCATCTGTATAGCAGTAGCATTATACATACAGGAAAAACATACAACTAAGAATAATCAGGTTAGATGCTGAAAGTTTTATTGGGCATTGCTATTAAGCATACATTTTTTTTAAAATTCCATATCTATAAAATATTTTTGTATGACAAGTATACATGAAATATTATATGAACACTTTAGAATTTTTCTAGAATCTATATGTGATTATATGGAAAAGTTTATATCAGCTTTATTGTGGAATAGTATATTAGTATATTGCTAATTCCAGCTGATTTCCATAGTCTTTCCTTATCTTTATATTAAACAGTTTTCTTCCTTCATCTAGCAGAAAACACATATTCAAATTAAAAAAAATAACTTTCAACTGTGAAAATCAAATTAATTTTCTATTCCCTTGAATTTAAATAAAGAACACAATCCAGCAGACAGTGGAGTTGTGCCATGGCAAAACAAATGTTGCCCACAGACTATCTTACAACCACTTTCTGATGAATACGCAAATGTTAATGTGCAAGCAGTTTTGCTAAGAAATACTTCTTAATGCAAGCAGAGGTTTGATAGTGCCAGATCTGAAGAGCTCTGTATGAAATCAGAAATAGTAGATATGGCAGGTGTTTGCTGGTTTTTTTTAACTTAAAAAATATTTAATAAGTGAGGCAGACATTTGAAAAGTTTAAATTCCCAAGGGATAACATAAGCAGATGTTTTCATATTTATGACTAACTTCAAATTTGCCCTTAAATTACCTTTCTATCCATTTTACCATATGTGACAGTTCATACATGTACTTAACCACTTGGATACCAAACAGCCCCAGTATTATAGTGGTTCTTTCATGATATTCCTTCATGATCAAGATCTATATTGGTCAGAAAACATACCTTGGGAACTAGCCATGCAAAGACAGGCATCTGGCAAGGAGCAGGGTGGCCCATTTAATTTCACAGTTGTTAGAAACCACAGAGTTGATTTAGATCTTCCTTCCTACAAATGGATCATTTTTTTTCTTGTTGGAACTTCTTTCCTTCTGTTTGACATCAGACATTTTTTTATTTTTTTTAGAAATGTAGATATTGTTTTAATTAGTTAATCTGGAGAAAAGTTTTAATAAATAACCTCTAAGATGCTGCCAACATTCAACAGAATTCAGCAGAATCAGGTGAAGTTTTATTCGGGGACTTCTCAGCAGATAACACAATTCACTCTGAAAGAAGCTGAGAGGCACACTAGCAGTGATAAATATTGGCTGCATGAACCCCATCATCTGTGTAAAACTGTGGATAATTCAGTTTATCACTCTTCTCTAGAGGAAGGGGGACAGAAGTGGAAAAGCACCATCCAGACTATACGACACAGATAATATAGGGAAAGAAAAAAAACCCGTGATTTGAGACCTGTACAAGCTTGAAACAGAGGTGCTGGATCCACTCTTCTCTCATGCTGTGCATGGTCTTGCTTAGGGAGGAAAATTAGTTTTATATATTTTTAAGACCTTAAATGTTTGTAAGAATTTCCACCACAGGGTTTCTTTGAATTATGATGAAATAAATGTTCTCACTCCCAAAACGATTTGAACAATCTAAACTTTGAAACCAAGTGTCTTTAAAGTGCAGAAAATTCTCTGAAAAGTTGTAATGAATGCTGCTCCTATAATCTGCCTCCAAGAAAAGAAGACAGGGATTTTGTTAAGCTGCCTAAATGTAGTTTTGGAGACAGCTCTTCATTTCTTTGTTCCAGCACTTTCTTCTCACAATGTTTTTAGTTAATTTCTTCATTCCTTTCCCAACCTCTTTTATGCAAGATGGGCATAAAAGCCTCCTTGTTCTGCCACTCTTTTTTGTGGAGATGGAAAGGTTTTGTGGGTAGGGAATATGCCTTGTCAAGTCTGTTTTCTAGTGAATACGTAATGTCATGAGGTATTTGCTACAGGGTCTGGTGGGCTAGAAGCAGTAAGACATTAGTATCCAAAATTAGTCACCTGAAGTGTCTTCTCCAGTAATAGTCAGGGAAGAGCAGAAGCACAGTGGATTCCACAGAGATGAAAAATTTCAAGTTTTGGAAGAGCAAATACCTTTTCCTCTCCTTCTTTTCACCCTTTCAGTTTTGAAAGCCTTACCGCTCTTGTTTATTCTGGATTTAATTGGTGCAATGCAGCCCTCAGTTTTGTAATAATGCTTTTTTAGCTCCTTATATCTGGAACTACTGTTTTTATGACAACCTGTTTGTCAACACTCCATACTTATAGCATACTCAACATGGCAAAATAGTGATAATGCATTGTGCAGACAACACAGCAGTATCTCCACTTGATTGTCAGTTAGAATCATAACTAATATTAGCCAGACTTATTCATAAATAATGAACCATGCCTAAACATACAAAACATTCAAACTAAACATACACAAATCTTGAAGTTCTGGCAGTTAAACGAAGATTATACTTTCATCAGGGTTTTTTTTTGTTTCTTTCTTTCTTTGGGTTTTTGTGTGTGTAAGAGTAACGGTTGTTTTTATTAAATGTACTAAATGTACAACATTTTTCTATTAAGGTTCTATATGCATGCTGAATAATTTCTTTTTTTCTTGGCTACTATATTTGCTGGAGTTCTATTACTTTTTGCAAATAGGTCCCATTTTGCAGAATTACTTGGAAAAACAACATAGAGCAGCAAACAGCCAAAGAGATTTGTAGGTCAGTAGAAAACAAATTAAGTCATTTTTTTCAGCTCTTAAGATCTGACATTTGCAGTCAGGATTTTTTGCTGTCATGGAAATGAATCACAGTGTGATTCTTCAAGAAAGTACCATGTGTGATGTAGCATCTGTTACAGTAACCATGCTTGTTACTGACTATTGAACCTGATACACTTGGTACATAAAATACACATTAAATGACTGTGTCTGTACTCCCAATAATGCCCATGGACTGCAATAGCACTTAATTCCCGCCTTTTTCCAAAGCATTGCCAGATATTTTTGCTTCTTTTCTAATCTGTATCTTTTATTTAAACATGTACATATTCATAAAATGGTTACGCAACGTAATACTGGTAATTTGTAAGTTGACCAGCTGTGAAATCCTAATCTCTCAGAAGTTTTTATAATATCATTCAGGAATACTCTGAGAAGATACTGTTCGCTTGCCAGTTTTATTTTTAACCTGTCAGCTGGAGTCTTACCTCTAGACATTAAAATCCTTTCAGGACTTAAGAAAATTAAACATCTCTGCTTTGTGGGGAAAAAAAACCCCAAAAACCCCACCAAAACCAAACCAGTAACCAGGAGTTGTGAGTTAGGCCAAAAGTAAAATCCTACACAAAGAACTGGGAACACATGCAACCGATAAATTTGAAATTACATAGTAGGAGACTTCAAGAATTGCATATGTGGATTTTCCTCCCAAAAGATGTGGCAGAAGGACTCACTGGTTTAGATTCAGAGGACACTTTTTTTTTTTACTATATCTTTTTTATCAACATTTTCTTTGTGTTTATTTACCTGCAATTGTTTTATACTAAGAGATTGTTAATCTTTGTCCCTGAAGTAGTTCATTACTTTGTCTTCAGCAAGAAAAGATGAGAAGGAGCACAGAAGGTGTAAACACTATGGCCATGTCAGCTCCTTCCATCCCCAGGATGGTCTTTAGCACTTCCTGAATTCCCATTGGACACTGCACAGATCTAGTGCTAAAAAAACAGATGGTAAAGGGAAGACCAGACATCAATGAAGAGTTTCAATGGATGTTTAAGATCAAGTTACTTTAATACTTACTACGATAACCCAGGTGGAAGTGTGACAAGTTCATGTTAATGTCATTAAAACCTATGTGAAAAGATTAGATAAAAGTATAGTTATGCTATAACTAGAAGGATATATTAGATCAAAGCACAAAACAAACACCGTAAGGTACAACAAGCACCACAAGGCACAATGCAAAAAAATTACAACCAGATACAAAACTAATATTTTAATAAATAACTAGGAAAATTAAGAAGTTAACAAGATATTAGAAGGCTGGAAAGCATGAGCTACCAAGGAAGTCTAAAAGAATGTGGGTTTGGGGTTATTTTAACCTATAGAAGAAAAAACCAGTAGGAGTTAAAATGACTTTTTGACTGTGTAAAATATTCTTGCAAGTAAGAAGAAACTGTGCTGTTCCCTGTGCACTATATCTTGAGGACCTATGGGCTCAAGGAGAAGAAAAGGAAGCTTAGGGTAAGTGCAGGAAAAGTGTCATAGCTAAGGATTCTTAGAAACAATTGTAGGTTTTGCAAAATGAAAGACATATATTTAAGGAAAATCCAATTCCACCAAGGTCAACTTTAAAGGTTGAATTTCAAGGCAATTTCAAACAAACCTTGTTTGTATTATTTTTTAACTGCTGAACTACAAATTATGATGTTTTAGAAACTGCAGTACATTGTGCCATTAAATCTAGTCTGGAAAAGTGACATTTGATTTTGCTAAGCCAAAAATAAACAAACATTTTAAATCTTTCTAGTGCACTTTAGCAGCTCAGGGAAATTTGTACTAGATGTTTATTTTGACAACAAACACGAACTTTCTGTTCAAGTTGTATCAGGATCACAGTATATCTGCTGTTTATTTGAAAGATTAACCTGACGTTAACACTCATTTTCTTTAAATGACACACTTTATATGATGCACATTATCAGGGAATTTCACCAAATCGGAAGCTTTTACAATAGAATGTGTTACAGTATTTTGACAGAAAGGATAAAAGGGCTTCCGATAGATTTACAAATGTGCCTTTTTATCATATACTGTAGAAGCCTTCCTTATACCTGTGAGGGGATAACCAAAATCTTGTGATATTTCTAGGAATGTTAATGGGTATTTCTAAAATATTTCCAGCTATTTGCTATTAAAAGAAATACAAATCTATCTATCTACATATAAAGGTAAGTTAAAAGTATTTATCCTGTGACCCTAACAAGGAGGAAACTAAAAAGAATAAGCAAACAAGCTACTGTATAGAGCATGGACACTATAGGAAGGTAGGTAGAGTTGGACAGATTTTCAGAAGTAATACAAACCCAATCTTATTTGGATGAGAAAAACATATACATTGTTTATTTTTAAAATGTCTGACAGAAATGATTTTTTAAAACTTATTTCACTATCACCTACTGAATGTTTAAACATCTCCTTGGTTTTATAGAAACAGGATAGAGCTATCCAGAGTTTGTGGTAGAAATTCAGCAAAACTATTTGTCTGCAAACTATAATTTGTTGGGGAAAATTATTGTCATGTTGTGTGCTTAAGCACGGTCACAAACCATGGAGTGGAAATCAGCTATCACAATACCAAAGTAAGCTTTAGAGGTCCCAGTAGTAGAAGTACTCCCATGGTTCACTTGTTCAGTTCTCAGCAATCAATGTCTCACTGGATGCCAAAGGGCCTCCAGTGCCTTTTCCTTTCCAGCTATATGCTCCAATGTTACTTCCTAGTGCATGATCAAATTTGTAGCCTGTAGTCACCTTCAAGATCCTTGATAGACCATTCATACCTTAGTGATTGCAATGGAAACCTCAAAAACATGAGCAAATATGGCACCTGAGAAACACGGAAACAGTATGCAACACTGCAGCACAAAGACAAAATATATATATGCTTCTGTTTCTGTTGTGGGTAATACTGATCAAATTTACCTGGCCTGTGGCCAATAAGGGGAAACATATTCCAGAGGTTATTTACTGCTGTCTTTTTGCTGCCTAATTTTATTAGAGCTTCTCTTGCAACATCAATTCATTTCTAAATGTATGCATGAAAATCTCTTCAGCCATGGATAAAAGTATCCTAATGAATACCAGGCACTTAATAAAGAGAAGGGTTTTATTTGTTTGTTTGCTTGTTGGTTTACTTTTGTAAAGAGATCTAAATTGAAGGAGAATACTAAATACATATACACAAGGTGGAATTCATAGAGTAACCCTATCAGATTTTTCTCTTTTCCATATGAGGAAACACGTGCATCAAGGCAGAGATTTTGACTGATACTAGATATGTATGTGCACGTGTGTGCTGGGAGGGGGAAGGCAATTAGCAAAGAATTACTGACTTTTGTTTGTCTTGCAGTAATCAATAATTAGCAGCATGGTTTCCTAATCAATTCAGACTTGGCATTAGCCCTTAACTTTCATTGGCCAGCAAATAAATTAGAACTTTTCTAGAAAGTTCTAGAAATGAAATTAGTATTAGAAAGTTTTATTTCACCAGTCTGCAGATTATTCACTCATATATTACACATTCATACCCACTCTTCAGTGATTTAAACACAACAGTGACATAGAGCAAACCAGAAAAATATCTCACTGTTAAATACCATGTCTGAACACAATGAGGAAGGCGTGAAGAACACAGAATAATTAAGACTATTTTGATTGTAGCTGAGAAAAGAACATAAGACATTGTGATGCTAATCTCATTAAAAACTTTCTCGGACTATAACTCACAAACGAAGCAATATTTAAGCCCATTGTGTCAAAGACCTGAAAGGAAATTTCACATTTCATGCAACATAATTATTAATTAAGCAAATATTAGTAAAGCTTCCTGAGTGTGAACTTTATAATTTAAAAGAAGAATGAAGCTAAAGTAGCTCAGTTTTACACCTTGCATGACAACTTCTCATCTTCCTTGCAAGGTAAGATGTATGAGTGGTTCTTCAACCTTATTTTCCGCACTATCCGTGCTATGTGGCCCACACCATTTGTAAGCTTGAATAAGGAATGTTAGAGGTACATTCTTGTCCATACCTTTTAGTATTTGCTTATGGATCCTATGAATTTGTCTAATCCTTTCCAAAGTTTCTGACAGTGTCTGTCTTCAGCATCCAGTCTACAAATTTACAAGTTCACTATCCACTAAAAAAAAAAATAAAAAAATAAAAAAAAATAATTCTTTCCTGCTTTAACAGGATTTCATCTAAGTCTCAATAACTGGTGCATCATTTTTGGTGAATAACAATTATGCATTCACATAATTTGCTGCTGTAATGATTTTGTAAAACTCTGTTTCATGGTCTCTTAGTGGGATTGCACTTGTTTCCAGGTGGGCTGATAAACTGGGGCTCTTGAAAAGGCTTTAGAGATCAACTGGAGACTATTAATGGCAACTAGTGGAGTTTCCTCTACGTATCCAAGTGTAATAGTTAGAGGTAATACATATTTTCTTTCCCAGATGGTCAAAGGAGGAAATTGGAAGTCATTGTTGAAGGTGACAAAGATGTTTATTAAGACTTTCTTCAAAGCAAAGCAGGAGACACTGGAGAGAACGTAGCCTCGGTCTGCTTTACTGTTGTGGTTGGTTTCAAACCTCTAGGTGGACATGAAAGAAAATACATTCAGCTTTTCACACAGCACAGAAGAGAACAATTTGCAGTTGTTCCATGTTTTACAGAACTAGTATGTTTATTACTAAGTCTTCCTTCTTTATCTACCTGAGTTTTTATATATGCTTGTCATACTGTGGTACTGAGTATGGATTTAGTACTGCATATCTGGGGTCGCAAACGTATTCATATTACTGTAAGCATCAGTCATGTTCATTGTTGCAATTCTGAAGTGTGAATAGATAACATGAGAAAAATAAGGTTGCTATGATACTTTCTGGTGGAAATGTCCTCCAAGTTTTGTTTTTTTTTTTAAAAGAATGTCATCACAATGACACGGGAGATATATTTTTGATGTTACTTCAAATTTGTTGAGTTATT
Organism: Falco rusticolus; assembly: GCF_015220075.1. Taxonomy (NCBI): domain Eukaryota; kingdom Metazoa; phylum Chordata; class Aves; order Falconiformes; family Falconidae; genus Falco; species Falco rusticolus. The sequence goes on along the minus strand of NC_051210.1, from coordinate 15,185,809 downwards.
ACTGAAGGGTTTCCTCCACAGTTGCTTCTGGCTTTTAGGAAATAAACAGCTAGTTTAGGTTGATGGTGGTGATAGAAAAGGCAAAGATATAAAAATTATTCAATATATGAGTATCTTTACTCCTTGACGTCAAGCAGCAGTATCCTGTGGCTGCAGATTAGTTTGAAGTGCCAATATCTTAAAAAAAAAAAAAAAAAAAAAAAAAAAAAAAAAAAAAGGCTGGTTGCAAGCCCTCTCTTCAAAGACAGAGAAGAAATGCCTAAGAAATTGTATGTACTATGAACAGATATTTTCAAGCCTTTTAAACAAAGTTTTATTATACTCAGCTTCCACTTCCTTCCATGTACTGGTTTTCTGTATATGCTCCAACAGTTGGTTTGTTTGTGAATATCGGTTCATCTTCTCACTCATTTAGTTGTTAATAGCTTAGTACTCTCCTACAGTCAAAAGACAGATGAGATAAAGGATGTCATGACTATAGGAGTGATATTAAAACATATGAAGTTTTATGTTAACCTCTACCAAATGCATGAGTACACATACTGTGAATTTACGTTAAAAATCCTCAGGGCAATCCAAACAACCTGTGGCTTAGAGCAACACAGACAAGGAAATACTTTTTTTAATTCTTGCTGGAAGTCACCCCAGCTTGGCCCTGCCACTAATAACAAAGTCTGTTACAGTCACCAGATTTTGAGTGTAGAGTGATTTGTTTGGATTCTTCATAAAAGCATAAGTCATATAAAGTTTCATATGACTTAAATACCATAATTGGAGAATCTGGATGTTGATTGCATTTTAGCTGCCTGAATGAAAATTGAAGTCTTAGGAGAAAAAAAACAAAAACCCCCCACCTGATTACATCATAGACACATATGTATACATACACACACATATAGTTAGATACATACACATAAACATGGATTTTTCTCATAATAAATTTATCATCTGCAAGGGAAGAACTTTAATATTTGCAGTAGGCTTATGCAAGCTGTATAGATTAGAGAAAAAACAGAATTGGTTTACTTTCAGTTCCTTTCCTGAAAATTAATCCTGAATTAAGTTCTAAATTTTAAAGCTAACATTATTAGAGTTTATTCCCTCAGTTTTGTACCTTTTTAACATAAAAGTTGGCCTGAAATTCTTTTAACTCTGGTTTCTTTCTGTGAAATTTCTAGTGTCTCTTGATTTTCATGTATTTATTTTATGTAAAAATGGAGAGAAGAATAAATGTTCTTAAGATACATCCAAATAAAATTTAATTCTGGAATGATAATTTGTCCCAACAAAAAAAGGACGACTAGGTAAGTGTTCTATTCCTCATTTCGTTAGGCTTTTTTAAAATACATTTTTTTTCTCTGTAAGCCTTTCAAACTAACTTTTGTAAACTAACTTCTGCTTTATCTGCAAGTAATTTGTAGCACATTTAACTTCTTTTTCACTCTACTGTTTAAGCTATATATTCACTGCAATCCCTGTAATTGCTCTTCTTTTTACTGAGTCACACAATAGACAAAGAAAGTTCAGATTTAGTACAAGAAAGTTACAGTCCTGTGCGGTTGAGAGTGGTATGCTTGCATTCTTCCTCCTCTGCTAATGCAAAGCTCTGGGTAGTCCTAGAGTGCTATACATTTAGAAAAGGAGAGATTTATTTACTGGAAGACTGGACAGCACTGATATAAACTACTTTAACTTCACCTTTCCAAGGTGAATGGACCTGTCCAGCCAATTGCGAAGTACCAGTAAAAGCACAATTACGTGTGTGCTGAATCTGAACATGCATTTTCTCTGCGAGTTTTGCACATTTCTCTCCTCTAGTTTGATCTGCTGCACTTCATAAAAACTGAACTAAATGTGAATTGTGTCTGACTAGTTACTCCCTTGGGGATTAGTTTAATTTTGAAAAGCTGTGCTTCTCCTTTGAGAGTCTCGTAGCACAGGAAGCACAGTGAAGCTTTTCTTGAAAAAGATGACTGAATTAATGTAAACCATGTCAGGATTCATATTGCATCTGCTCTTCCCTCCCTTTTTTTTTTAATCTAGAAGAGGTTTACATATATCTGTTGAAATTCTGCTGTATGTAAGGTTTTGCTACATTTTAGTTCCATTATAAACTTTGTAATCTGCTGGTTTCTAAAATCCTTTGTGGATACTTTTTAAACATTTCACTACATTTGTGTGCATCTTTGCAGAATTTGAGGGACTATCCTCAGTGCCGCTAGAAGGAGACAAATCCATGAATCTGTTGGTTTCACTCAGATAAGTCAGTCATTCACAAGGCATCATGTTCTATTACTCCTGAGGTGCATAAAATTTAATCCTTTCTTGAAATGTAAATATGTTGCTTTTGGAGTGCATGCTTTCTGCCCTCTGTGTGTAGATTAAGTCCCATTGATGTGTAGGTAGAAATGTATGTACTTTATAATTTAGTAACTGGAGTTTTTAATGTAAATTACAAGGCATTAGAATTTTAAATGGAGTCATCTTGCTTTTTGACTGCTTAAAATCAGCTACAGCAGGTCATCTGAAAAGATATTTTTTCCCCTCTTTGGTTCATGCAAAAGATCTTTTTTGCTTCCAGAATTTGGATAATATATTTTGTCATTTTACCTGGAGAAATTTTGCTTTCTCAGAATACTAAAAATACTTGGTTGTTGCAGTGTCCAGACAATATTATAGTTATTGCTTTATAAGAAATAGCTCAAAAAATTAGATAGCTTATGTTTGAAAGTCTCTAAAACTACGTTGCTGCTAGATCATTTCCCACTGACTCTTTATTCTAACACCCTTTTTTTTAAAGCTACTTTCATCAAATTGAACTGCAGCCCAAGTGTAAAATATACTTGCATAACTGTTTGAAGCGTTAGACACCTACCTTAAAAAAATGTTTCACTTGTTTCTCTTAATTTATAATACGTGTACTTCATCATCTCCTAAGTACAACCAGGCAATATTCCATTGACACCATATTTGTTCTGCCAGTAAGCTTACTGTCAAACATTTGTAAAGAGACACTTGCAAGTAATGAGATTTCATTATTAAAGCTCTGATTTTTTTGTGCTGAGAGGTTTTGTCTCTGATATGCGGAAACCTGAAAATGCTTATGTATGTATGAGGTAATTATATTCATGTCAGCAGTCCCATTGAGTTAATGAGATTATTAACAAGCAAAAAAAGTTTCTCCTATTCAGGTGTTTTCAGAATTAGACCATACTGTCTGTTTCTGTGTTTTCAAAATCTTAGAAGCTGTGTAAACACACTTTTTCCCCCTGGATTTGCTCATTCCTAACTGTTAGACCTATATGTTACTGAGAAGCGGTATCCAAGTCCTTTAAGCAGCTTTAAAGATCTAAGCCTAATATACTTGGTATATGCCTATGCTAATGTCATCACTTTCCCTGTCTCTGTGCTGATTTTCATAAGCATTGCTAATCAGAATGACAGAACAATAAGTTGGTTGGTTTTTTTTACTCTCAGGAGTTCTTAACGTGTTTTATATGTGGTCCCACATTGTAACACACATAAACCCCACCACGATTATCTCCCTTTTCACAAAGAATTTTTCTTGTATGTGTCTGATTTTTTTTCCTAGGTGTCTGCTGCTGGCAGAAGTGGGATTGTGTGGTTTCTGGTGTGATCCAATACAAGGTGTTTTTTACCCTCGTTTTTTAAGGAGGTCTTGCAATTTACAGATCATTCTAAAATTCTCTGTTCCTTTTGCTGGCTGGATACCCATTCAGCATAATAGGCCATAATTACAAATTCAAGGTGCAATTACTTCATGGTGAATTTGCAAATTGGAAATAATATCCAGTATTCTGCAATCACTATATTGTGGAAGATCTATGCTTCAAATACCCACAGTTATCACAAAAATTATACTTTTATTATTAGTGAAAAAAATTGGATTTTTTCCCCATACAGAAATAGTGACATGATCACAACTTACATAACGAATAAGAGAATGCTGTCTCACTGTGATACATTAGCTTGCATCCCTCAATGCTTTAAAGATCAGTGTTGGTTAGTCTCTTATTTACTGCTTACAGATAGACACTTTGGTACAATTTTATTTTCTTCTGCCTACAGACGGTGCACAACTCCTTTCACCATTTTCCCTTCATTAGCAAGGTCTCCCAGGCACTTTTTCTAGAGGCAAGGTTCAAGAATAATAATTACTGGTGATGGAGGAGGTCCTGGTTAGGAATCACGTGAGAAAATTCAACCCATGCAGTTTTATGGGACACAATGGGCTATACCTGCGGGTGGACAGAAAATTTGCCAATGTCCTTGGAAGGCTGCATTCTATCAGTTTTGAAAGGTCGTGGAAACTGGGGGCGACCTGCAACAATTGGAGAAGGGAAATGTCACGTACATATTCAAAAAAGCCCAAAAGGATCATGCGGGAAAGTGATCAGTCAGCCTTACCTGACTTCCTGGGAAAATCATGAAGCAAGTGCTCCTGGAGCATATTTCTAGGCACGTGAGGAACACAAAGGTGATGTGAAACAGTCAGTTTACCAAGGCTGTATCATGTCTGACCCTGTGATAAAATGGCTGGATTTGTGGATGAAACCAGTGGATATAACCTATCTCTATCAGTTTGGGATGTTATGTTGTAGGTGTGTGGACAAAGAGAAGCCTCAAAATTAGCTGGCTTATTGTAGCAGTTACTGGTTCATATTCCACCTAGGGCATAGTTACAGGAGAGGTTCCTCAGGTCTCTGTCCTGGAACACATGATGTTTAAAAACCTTAAATCAATGTGAGTGAGCTGATAGAGTACACAATCAACAAGTTCACATATGACCCCAACCTGGAGGAACCAGTCAATACACTGGAGGGCAGGGCTGTCATCCAGATGGTCTGACAGGCAATGAGGAACAGGCCAAGAGGAAGCATGTGAAATTCATCAAGGATAAATGCAAAAGCATGCACTTGAAACGGATTAGCCTTCTGGAATAAACCAGCCAGAGACCAGCTCTGCGGCTCTGGATGTGATAAAATTATCAGCCAGCAGTGTATCTGGACAGCAATTAAGACTATTGTTGTCCTGGGCTGCATGAAAGGGAACACAAGGAGGAGACTGAGGGAATGGATTATACCCCATTGCTCAGCACTGGCTAGACCCTACCTGGTTACTAAACTGAGTTTTCAGTCTCCTAGCATGGGAAAGATGTTTGCAAACTAGAGGAGCTCAGGGTGGTCATTGGGCAGCAGGGCTGGAGCACTCACCCTGTGAGGAGGAGCTGTGGGGTCACAACTGGTCCAGCCTGGAGCACAGGTGGCTTCAGAACATCTAACAGCAACCCAGTGCCTATGGGCAGGGGATCAAGGGGACAGGGATGCATTCTTCACAGAGGTGCCTGCAGGGAGGAAGAGAGACAGTGGAAATAAATAAATATGGGGCAGATCCCAAGAGGACATATGGAAAAAATTTTAAATAATTAAATATAATTAAATAACTCTAAATATAATTACGTCTGAAGCAGGTTTTCAAGAGGGGTGGCAGACTGTCTGCTCTTGAAGATTTTCAGAAATGGATGTACCTTGGTACCCTGAGTACTTTGGTCTGAATTTCTATTGCTGATCCTTCTTTATTACAGTTCTTGCATAAAGACAGACTCTGATTCTCAGATTAAATAAATTTGCGGGGTGAAGAGGGGAGGGAGTAGGTTTTTCTTCATGGAAAAAAAAAATATTACAGAGCATGATATTCTGGATTAGTGTTGGCTGATTCATTGGTGTGTAATGAGAATACTATAAAATAGAATACTGGAAGTTGGGTAGGTCTTTTGGAGTTCACATAGTTCAACCCTCAGCTCAAAGCAGGTCCAGATAGATCAAGTTGTTTAGGCCATTTTTGAGTCATACAATTGACTGAGGCAAGATGCCAAACATGTAGTTTAAGCTATGAACAGTGTACCACTACCTACCTATGTTAAATAATAAATAAGAGTTCTAACTGCAGATGATGACAGTGAGTCATCATGGCCCAGTTTTGGATATCTTTTGAGAATTAGCATTTATGGTCATAATGAGTCTGCATGGTGTAAGAGTCGGTCCAAAGAGAACAATATTGTCTCAACACTATCAACAGAGACCTGGAGATGGAATGTGGTCCTCATGGACACCAAGACACAAAGACCCTGGGAAAGAGAACTGCACGGTACGAGGAGTACTATGCTGCTCCCTGCTACCTGGGACTGAAAGGAACAGCTACACCTTGGGAAGGAGAACTGCACGGTACGAGGAGTACTATGCCATTCCCTGCCACCTGGGACTGAAAGGAACTACGATAAGGCCGCATAACCGCTGTCCAGAAGATGGATCACAACCACTGTCATAGCAACTAACTAGAAGACATAAAGTTCAGGTGAACTTTCTTCACTATAATATCATTATAATACAAAACCACACCTCCTGGTCTGAAGCCACCTGCCTCTAAGGCAAACCACACCTCAGGCACTTGCTCCTCTTTGGACATGCTGGTAACCTGGCTCGAGAAGGCGGAGACTGGCAACAATCCATGGGCCAGAGGAGGAGCGAGGTGTGTTGCTTGGCATAAGAGACGGCTCCTTAGCGACTGAACTTTGGAGATCTTCCCCACCAAGGATCATGACGATTGGAAGGACCAGTGGGACGCTGCCTGGACCTGGGGCCATAGGCATGCTTTGGACCCATGTTGGTAGCTATAATCCTCTTTCCTTTTCTTTTTACTTTACATTTTCTTCCCTTCTTGTCACTCGATCTATTGCACACTGCTTTACGGGCAAACAATAAAGTTGTGCTGTTTGATCAAAGCATAACCCCTTGGCGTGGTTGCCTTGATTTTTTGTGCTTCGAGATCATAGTAAACGAACCATCACGAGTCCACTGAGTGGAGCATGACACATGGGACCCCACTGAAATCAATTCATCAATCAAAACTTCTTGGCAGGTTGGAAATACAATATCAGAAAAGGGTCTGTAGTCACAGATAAAGAAAAATAAGCAGTACCTGTCTCTGAAACAGAACTGCTCTCTTACCAAAATGCAGGAGTAACTCTGATGCTTTATAACAGATTTTGGTTTTGATTTCTGTATGTTTTGCTTCTTAAGAAGGCCTCGGACTAAATTTTTACTAAGTGAAAATGTGGTGGGCAGATTTTATTCTAGCAACAGTAGGAAATATGATCTATATTTGTCTGGGAGTTTTAGACCCAACAGAAGAAATTACAGGAAAGATCTTTATTGGCCTTTGCAATGTATCAGACAAAACCATTAAAACAGCCAAAGAGATACAGGACTGTAGTAAAAATCAGCTTTGAAAGATGCCTTTCCTTTCTGCTTAGGAAAGAAATAGGCTTTAGGAGACTGCGGGAGAAGATCTAGTCTAGCCTTCCTGGAAGAGCCAGGCAAAGGATCTTCCTTGAACACCTACAGCAAGCAAGCATTCAGTCCAAGACAAATGAGGAAGAATCATGTTGTTGAGGTTATGCAAAAAAAAAATGTTTACAAAGAGCAATATTTCTTCTGTGGAATTCAAGGCACATTTACACTTTACAGTAAAAATTTTGCACTTCCTGGATACAAAATAGTACCTTTATGGTGTTTAGCATGCATTATGAGCTAGCTTAAATATCTTTAATGCTGCATTGCACGTTTTAACCTTAGCCTCTCTTGTTTAGAATTGATCCACTGAGATCAGACTAGATTGTCTGTCTACTTTCCATCTCTGCCTTTTAGTTTACGCAGTTATTCTGAAATATCAGTAAGAAGTTAATTGAGACAAGACGGTGCAGCAGTGCAGGAACTGATTGCTTGGTCTGCTTTAGAAACAATATATTTAAGATTTCCCCAAAGGCTGTGGTTTTCAGTTTGAAGTCTGGAAAAATGGAACCAAAGCAATGAGGACTGCCTGAAAAGAAGTGCCAGTCCATCTTGAAACAGCTTCCTATTCCTGCTCGACAAATACAGTTTTCAGCCTGCATATGCTTGGAAATTGCAACTTTATTGTACCGTTTCGCTTACCAGCTACTTAGGAAATAGAAGAATTAGGGCCATTGTGAATATTCTGTTTTCTTTTTAAACTGGAGGTCTGAATCTCACTAAGGAGCAGTTAAATTTACCTCTTCTATTATTTTACCATGGCTTTATATGCTGTTTGAGTAAAACAAAGAAAAAAAACCAAATGAGAACATAAATGGCTCTTTTGATAATTTGCCCTGAAAATAAAAGTCCTAAGTACCATCCACTAGCCAAAAATCAAGCATTCCTGCAATTCATTTCTTTAGCTTTATGCCCACTTCAGTTCATGGTCTTATCTTGCCTGTCTAACTATTGCAGATCTTGGATGCCTACCGAGTAGATTTTTCCCCACAGTAGTTCCAAATTCTAATTGGCTGTTAGCATCTGTGTCAGAGATTACTAATTATGTGCTGAAAAATAGGTCAGACTTCTTCAATCTAGTATTTCCTAATGAAAGCAAATATTTTTTAATCCTCCCCTCCCAGAATAAAAGGAATTCTGACTAGCAAAGAAAGAAAGAAAATTATCTCAGACTAAAGCTGTTCCTGGATATTGAGGCACAGTCCAAATTCATTATCTTGTCTTTCCCCGAACATCACTTCAAGCTCAGCTCAACAATAAAATCATCTGACCTTGGCAAACGAGGGAGTAAAAGTCCTAGTTTAATGGAAACAGTGACTTGTCTTGCACTAGTCTTTAATTAATGAGCAGCATTACCAGTGATTTATGCCAAATCTAGAGATGGGTTATGGTGAAGGGCCCAAACCAATGACAATTACCAGCCTGGTTCACAGAGATGCCATCAACACGATGGATAAGGAGAACAAAAAGGCTGCAGTAGAGGTAAGAAAAGAAGAAAAGAAAGAGCAGTGGAGGGCTAGGGAGTGAGCCTTCAGGAACTGGGAAGGAAGGTATAGAACGAAAATAGCAAAGAGGTGCACAACAAAGCAATAGATGCAGAAGCAGCTGTCAAACCCACAAAAAGTTTGTGATCCACTGATTTATGAGAACTTAGAAATGTGTTTAAAGGGGTTTCACCATTTATTGTGGCTGCATGATTTGCAAGGGTTAATGTGCTTTTCATAGTTATGGCTAACTGTAGCTCAGACAGTAGAGTTTCAAAATCCCTGCTACCTATGACTCAACAATCGGTAAAAATTTAAGACCTACAGGTATCTCATGATTTTGCTCTTTTTTCAAGGATGACAAAAGAGCCATGACTCAAATCAGTTTCATCATTCAGAGGATTTCATGGGATTTCAATCACATCTCTTAAACACTAATGTGAAAATGAGGTGTTACGGTGACCGCTTTTAGTTCTGTGTTATAGTCAGGTCTTGTTTGAAAAAAAAAAAAAAAAAATTCATGCAGAGTTCTAACATCATGTTCCTAAATGTTATGGATCTCCACAAAAATCTGATATCTACCCTGTACAGTTTCGTTTGCAAGAGATTTGCATCTAGTTATCCCTTTTTAAGTTCTCTGGACCTGTTGGTTTGGGGTTATTTTCTGCACCCAAGTAAACTTTCATTTGTTTGCAGTCATAACAGCACAGAGCTAAGCTTCTTCAGAAAACCCCAGGATTCACTGTATCAGTAGTGTTATGGCAGGAGGCCCTTGTCAGCAAAAAGCAAGCAACCAACAGAGAAACTGTATCTTCTTTATGACCTCATAAGGGGAGATCACTGAAACGAAGGGAAAGATACAATAGGTTTAATTAATTTCCAGTGGTGTATTTGGCAAGATTTTTCTTCCTTTTCCTTTTGTAGCAGCTGTGCCACCAGCCACAGGTAGAGGTAGCATACAGATGCACTAGGGAACCACCGAAGTTTCTTTCACAACCATATGGTAAGAATAACAGGGTTTTCTTTCTTTAGCCTTTCCTTCATATTCACCAATAACAGCTGGCCCCACTGAGCTGTGCTCTCTGCTCTCCTGCTGCCACTTATTTCCAGCACTCCACTCTGCAAGTTCAAGCCTGTGCCATTTCTGCAGTGGTTTTCTTTGCTTCCTGGTCAGGCTAGAGAAAGAAGCTCATGAAGCCTGCCATGCAACCCATCAGAAGGTAAAAGCACTCACCAGCTTCTCTTTGCAATACTGTGGGGTATGATGCCTCCTAGAGATGAAGAATCCAAATAAAGTTAATATGGCTGAAAAACCTCAGTCCAGCTTTCTCTTCCCATTTTTTCACCCAGTCACATCAGGTGAACATCTCCACATTCATACATGCAGTCAGTTGAACTTAGAATTAAAAATGCCCTACTTAGAAGACTTTAGAATTGAAATGAAAATAAGTCTGCTGTCATTGTATCATCCATCATCTATGCGTCCTTGGCAATTTTGGTTAGTCACATGTCAAAACTAAGTGAATCAGAAGGAAATTGAGCTAAACAAAAAATAAACTTGAATGAGAATAACAAAAAAAAAAAAAAAAAAAGAATTAAAAAGATTTAAGATTAAAAGCTTAGAAAAACTTGCATGGCACTTCTTTTTCCAGTGTCACTTGTTCCATAATTTTTTCCAGTGTCACTCTACTGTTTCTAATCTAATCTGGTTTTATATTCAGGACTTTTGTCTCTGTTTACTACTGAAATACTCTGACAATGGCTAGATCACAGCACCATCCCTAGCCTCACTTTAGTAGTTAACATAGGAGATTGTAGATAGATTGAATTTATCTACTACAAGACTCAATACTGAAGCTGAGCTTTCAGGGCCTTATAACGTGTAATTAAAGTTTATATCAACACAGACGTTTTTTCTCTTTCACTCTGCATGAGTACACAGCAAAGGCTTGAGAGTACAAAAGAGACATTTTCCCCAGATCCATTTTTTATTTCCAGCATTGCTAGGCTTCTTGTGGTGGAGAAACTGTACAGGGAAGTCCTCTGACTCCCTCACTGTTTTGTGTAACTGTCCTTACATGTTAGATTTCCATAGGCTCTTTTTTCTTTCTGCTGTGATCTTGAAAGGTGACTTAGGGAACAAGATCACCGCATCTGTCTAGTGACGCATGATCTTCAGGATGACCAAGTTCCCTCAAAGATCACTCACTCCTCCTTAGAAAGTTTCATGCACTCTTTTTACTACTACCTGTTTGCTGCTGCTTCCAGCTGTCAATATAAATTATGTTTTGTAGGATCACTTCCAGTGCTACCCATCACAGTCTTTTCAGTGTTCAGGCTAGATACTCATTATTGTGTCCCACCCCAGACAGGTTCTTGCTTAAAGAGTTAGGCCCTTTCAGACCTTCCTAGACAGCAAGAAAAAAAAAAAAACAACCTTCTCAGGAGAAAAAGATGCCTATCTACCCTTTCCTGGTAGTGACTGTCATATTTGCCAAAGTACAGCCTACCCTCAGCCACTGACCAGGGAGAGCAGGTGGGGCTTCCCTCCCATCCCACGATGGCCTGAATGAGGACCAGCCTTCCTGCTCTGGTGCCTCCACTGCTTTTGGCAAGAGCTGTGCATGTTTCCTGAGCTGCTCTCATTTAAAAGTGAGGTATCTTGACAATTAAGGCTCTTACGAGGCAGTTTAAGATTGGAAAATGCAGTCATTTCACCCTGGTTTTTCTGTGACAGAGTCAGTGGGCAGGTGTTGCTGCAAGGCTGGACTTGATGTGAAGATATAGACCTCTGGTTCTGAGAGGAGATGTGAACTCTGTGATCAGGCCTAAAGGAAGCAGTATCAAAATACCTTATGAACTACTCGATCTAATTTCATGTAAGTGTGTACAAGTGTGTATCCATTGCAGAAGTCTGATGCTGGACTGAGGGGGTTCAGATAGTTAATTAGAGTTAAAATTAATTTTGTGTGACTATTGGTATGCCACTGCACAGACACTTGATGCATCCTTTTGTTAGTGAACAAACAAAATAAATATCTGAGTAAAGAACATCCCTTAAAAGCACTGAGGAATTCAAGAATTGGCATGAAAGGTGCTAGCAGGGCAACAGGTGTAAAATTTCTTCCAGTCCAGGCAGTGGAGGACTGGGACACTAGTTTTAGCCCCTAACTCTGGCAGAGAACCCATAGCAAACTGCACACGTCATGGAATCCCCTAGGCCCAACCTTTGTTATTTATAACAGGAAAAAGAGATTCTGTATCTTTTCACCTGTATTGTTCTCTGCTACATGTCAAATGCTTTGGGATAAAGGCTTGTGTTTGCCATATGTCTGTGTGCTGCCTAGAACAACTGGATCCTGGTCTAGATTTGCCCTGTAGACATTCCCATCATTTGTACAATTCAAGTATTCCTATTTTTTTATTATTTTAATGTGATGTGTTCCCTTAGGGGAATTTATACTGTTGTATTTCTCCTTCCCATTGTGGCTCACTCTTAATCCATTTGAGTTTCACTCTCACCAGCAGTGCATTCAAAGCCACAGATAATTACATCTAACAATGATGTGCTCTTTTGCCTACTGTTTTCCTGTTTCTGGATTTATTTAATTTATTTTTTTTTAAGACTGTGTGATCAAGTTAAAAAGAAACTAATAGCTAGAAGTCAGTGGCTGTTAGCAGGAGATATGTACCTATCCTTCTCTGCAATGGAAGAAAACTATGTATCTGTGTTAACTGTTGCTTAGTGACTTTTATGGTTGTAGCAGGGAAATATGCAGTGCTCTGGAGCCTGCAAGTAAATAGATTTACATATTGTACTGTCAGGTTATGCAGTTTTCAGCTGTTCTATGCCTGCAGCTGGATGCAATTACTAAATAGGAAGTAATTATTTGGCCAATAAATCTTAAAACGTATGTGGTCCTTGCATAGCAAGTATCTTTTCCTCCAATATAGGAAAAGGTATTCCCCATAATGAGGACATTTTCTGAACAAAATGGTATATGGTTTGCATGGAGACCTTTAAGCAACAGCAAACCTGCTTTGCCTCTGGAGCATCAGGAAGGGCTGAACTCTGTATCAGTAGCTGAGTTAATGGTTAATGGTATGGTGCCCTCAACTGCTGGTTTAAAACACAAACCTGGAGGAAGGGGACAATCATTTGCTGAGATAAGCACCTTGCAACAAGTTGTAGAAAGTAGGTCATCAACACATGGTTTGACATGTTTTTAAGGCTCACAAATTGTTGGGTTTTTTTTTTGTTTTCATTACCCCAAACAGTAAATTCTCAGCATTGCTCAGAGAGTGAGTGTGTAGATTTCAATGCAAACTAACAGAAAATGAGAAGAGACTAACAGTCCGAAACCAGCACCATTCTTTAGCTGAAATCCCTTTCTGAGGTGTTAGGAGCATTTCTGACTCCTACAAACAGATGTTTTTTCAGATGAATAAACACAAATTATATCAACTAGGCCTCAGAGATGGTGCTTGCATTTCCAGTTGGTCTGTTTTTAACCAAGTGTCTGATATGACAGAGCCTCGTCCGTGCCAAGGACACAGTTTCTCACATGGGTCAGCTTGCACTGGCCAGGCAGGGCTACTTTTTGGTTCCAGCAGCATGTACAGGTGAGAACATGGTGTCAGGGTCACTGTTTCAGACCCTTCCTTAGCTGCCAAAACTAACTCTTAAGGTTCACAAGTAGAAGAGACACTGCAAGGCTACCTTCCGTCATGATTTTGCTGAGGAAGTAGTACTATGATGAAAGTGACAGTTCCCAGAATTTCTCTTGTGAAAACAGAAGCTGGAAATGATGATGGGGATCACTTTCCCTCATGTTTGATTTCCTTGCTATATTATAGATTGTAGATGTCTCTGAACTCCTGCAAAAATAATAAGCCTAGACATTACACAGGTTCTAAATGCCAAAGCAGGCACTAGAAATAAAAAAAGGAAAGAATTTGTTTTTAGTATATGATGCAATATTTCACCTGAATATTCCCGTTATCTTTCTTACCAATAAAATATAATCTATGTCTGTCTGTCCTAGAAGAAATTATGTATTCTTTTTTTCCCCATTTCATAAACTATTATTTTTCAGTGGTTCAGAATGATGTCTGTATACAACTTTAACTGTTTGCCACATACAGATAGAAGCTATTGTTTAAAACGATTACAAGAAACAGGTGGTAATTATTTCCCACCCTGCTTATCTATGATTTTCATAGTCTTTCACAAGCCACCAGATAATTCAAACCCCATGGTACTCATGAGGAGACAAATATCCCACTTTCATGACATATATGCAATTAGTTCTTTAGCAGGCTTCTGTATTTCACACACACACACGCACACACGTGCACCCACCCCCACCCCCCACACCCCCCAATACTTGCCATTAGCATGCTTACTCCAAATGAGCAGCAGTCAGTTACCAGACTAATGTTGGTACTGAAGTGTAATTTGTAATACATTGATGACTACTTTGTTTGAGGAGGTAGGACAAATTAGCCACAGGGGTGAAGTCAATATGCATAAGTTACAGCCTATTAAGGCTCTACGTGTATTCTTTCATTCAGAAGGAAAGCAACCTTCACTAGCCTAATCCCTAAAGATTTCAGCTCTACTGAACTGAAGCCATGTGACTTCCAAATTAAAGCATCTACACAGGGATTCAGTAAATGCCTTACAGTGGGATTAACCTCTGGTGAAATAAAGCATTAACTACACTCTTTTCTGGAGGATCTCCGTGTAGAAAAACCCTATTATAACTGCAGACAAAACAAAACAGGACAGCAGAATTAGGCTTTCAAATGACTGGTGACATAAATATGGTCAGGCCCTGTCAGTCAGTAAATTGACGATGAATCCCATTCCTTCATTTATAATTCTTCTAAATTTGAAGTTTCCACAGAAAATAAAACTCAGCAAAAATGGCTTCGCATTGCTTAGAATTATTAAGTTAAAGTAGGCTGAAACAAGTAATTTCAAAAATGTTTTTAGCACTTTTTGTGTATCCATAAGTGATGGCAGAAGCCTGCTGTCTTGAAAACAGAAGAGGAATAAAATAGAAATCACAGAACTATAGGGACAGGGGCAAAAAAAGTACAAACTCTGTGACTTGTTGTAGGGAGTAAGTGTCATATCGTAAAGATATTTGCCATCACAATTTAAAATATAAACCAAAAGTAATGCAAGCAGCAGAATACCCTAGATATCACTGCTTACTGACTGAGGTTTGAAGTCACAGAGTTCTATGTTGCATCACTACAGCTTCCAACTCATTACAAATCTGCAAATTCCCAAGTAACTTTTACTAGAAAAAGTTATGAGGTGTGAAATCATCAACAGGAGTTGCTTTTAAAAGTTAAATAGCTACATGCTAGCCTATATAAAAAATAAGCACACTTTCTAACAAGTTGCAGTATAATCTACTCAGACCCATTGCCAAGGTGTGTGGTCCTTTGGCACTTGTTTAGAGAAGATGATTTTCGTGTCATTAGGACTGCAAATAAAAATGTGTCTATTCAAATAAATAAATAATTTATCTGCAATTAAACTTAAAACTCTTTAAACTAACAGAAGCTTTCTTGTTGCATCCAGGTGCGTGCTATAGCAAAAATAAAAATAAATTAAGAAGCAAACAAATAAACAACTGTGTAAGGTAAGATACTTTGCATATGGTCTTTCTAATAACACAGAAAATGAAGTTAAAGCATTCTGAATTCTAACCTATCAAAACAGACTTACTTTTGCCTCATTTTCCTAGTAATGTATGGTACCGAGGTATCCTACGGTGGGTTTTTTCCATTGTAAAAACATTAGCAACAGGTTTTGTATGCTTTAGGACTGATTGAGCTATGAAATGCTAGCAGCACCGTCTGTGTTCCAAAGACTGATCAAGTTCCACGATGAATCATTCTAAAACTTTTGTTTACTGCAGATGCTAACGTTGTCGAGTCTTCATAGGACCAGTACAGTGCTTCAACTTTGTTTAGATAAACCAGAGATATGTTTTGGGTAGATCACATCCTAAACAGAGAAAATAGATGTTTTCTCAATTTATATGATTTAGAATTGGAGCTGAACTGTCCTATAATGTTGTGAACAAACTAGTCTTGCTCACACCATTCAGAGGAGCTGGAACTCAAGACAAGGAATTTGTGAGTATTCCAGCAAAGACAGAGTTTATTTGTCAACAGTCCTTTACAATGCCACATTGGGAATGACTAGCTGTGGATGTCTAAGCATGGACCTGCAATGATTTGCACACAGTTCTGCTATCCCAGCCAGTTCAGAAAGCCAGGCGAAATAATCAGCCACTGGCAGACTACAGGACCTGGTGGTCTGTGATAGAGATGTCAATCCATCAGTTTCACACACCTGTGTGTTGAAACTGCAGCACACCAGGAACAAAAAGAGCAGCCCCAACTATGAAATCACTCACCATGTCCTGCATGTCTCCCTAGAGA
The DNA here is from genome assembly GCF_015220075.1 of Falco rusticolus. Lineage (NCBI taxonomy): Eukaryota > Metazoa > Chordata > Aves > Falconiformes > Falconidae > Falco > Falco rusticolus. The sequence goes on along the minus strand of NC_051210.1, from coordinate 15,169,488 downwards.
CATTACAAGATGCCTGCAGCTCATTTTGGTGGAAACAAATCTGCACCATCAGCTGACCATTTCAAACTTGATTACAGTCATCTGAAGGCATTTTTGTGCTGCCCTGCACTGCTTCATGGAGAGATCCTCTGCCCAGCTGGGGCCAAGCTGGCAGCAGGAGCAAGAGGCTAGCACCCTGAAACATCATGCACGTGATAACCAGTGCCAGAGTGTCACACTGACACAGCTGCTCTGCCTTCACAGACCCAAGGTGGGCTTTCCAGATGGCACATCTTTATCAGCCATGTGAAGCATCTGTCTTGCCTAGAGTGAGCTGGAGGATTTCTGCACCAAATCCCATCTTCCAGGTACCACCTGAGAGCACTTCTCAGGGCCTTACAGCTCGTGCAGACATGGATGACACCAGCTGAGCTGATAGCCCAAAGTGCGCCTCCAGCTACTCCTGAAGCAAGGCTCAACTAAGGGGTTTAGGGCAGCAGCAGCACTGTTGAGTGACCTGTGTGTTACTGAGGGGAGAAGGGTGAAACATTCTGCCTGGCACCTCCATGATGGTCTTTCCCCTGCTGGGTTGCAACTTCAAAGTAATGAGTTTTAGTAACATTTATTCTGTCACAAAGCAGGCTCTGCCTAACCTCTGTTAAGCACAGTTAATAGGAAAAGGTAACATGAATTGCTGAATTAAATACTAAAAATATGTGAAAACTCAAATTGCTGCGGTTAAGAGGGAGAGATGAATGTGGTCTGATTCAAATGCATGTATAGGCTTATTTTTCAGCCAATTTACTGGGTTGTACAGGGATCACCAAACAGGAAATTTGGATCTAACCCAAAATCTTGCGTCGTACTGCCAAAATTGTTGACTATATTACCAATAATTAAATGCTTTTTTAAATCATAAAAATATTTAAAATTTAGAACTATTGAGCATTTTACTTACAGTTCTGCTGACTGAATTTTGCATCATATTTAAAATTTATATATCTAAAAGATGACTGGATAGTAACATGATAGAATGAAAATTCAGCTCAATCTTTTGGGAGAAAAGCTTGGAATTTTAAAAATACATTGACATGTCCTATTGACTTTACCCAATAATAGTACAAAGCTGGCAAGGTGTGCCCACATAACAGAATAAGATCTAGCTGCACCCAGTAAAATCTGAATAATGTTGTAAACCTCATAACACTGTAATATCTAGAGAAGTTAATACTGAAATGTAAAGCAGAACGTGTTTCCCCAAAAGTTAACAGACAAAGCTTTAAGAAAGATGTGTATTCAAGCTGCTTCGTTTATCTATCTATTTTTTTTTATTTTTGCCACTATTGTGGTAACTCTGAAAAGGTACTTCACTTCTTCATTGTTTATTTTTTTGATAATGTGTCGAGTCCCTTGATGTTGGGGCATTTATGCTACTAATCCTATTGCAACTAATACTTCTTCTAGTAAGGTTTGGGTTCTTTCCTGTAAAATATGGAAAATACCTATTCTAAAGCAATACTATAACTTTTCCTTCTTAAAGAATATTTGCAGATATTTTTTGTTGCTATGTGAAAATTTCAGTTGAACTGACACCAAGCAAATTATACTTTTTATTTGTATCTTAGTCAGGATCAGGAATTTCCTCTCTTCCTTGTAAAATCTTAAAATTAATAAAACCAAAGCAAAAGGTTTTGTACTTTTTAAACAAATGTCAGAATTAATAGAATCAAACTGCCGGTGTACTTGTATTGCTATGTGCTCATTATTAAAATAACCTTAAGAATAAACTATAATTTAGACCACCTGTGCAAGGAAATTGCATTCTTCAGAAATTCAGAAATTTGTACGAGCAAATGTTGGCATTCTCACCATCAGTAACTTAAAAGTCACTTTAGTGAAAAAGAATCTAAGAAATATAATCTTTTTATGTTCAAACAGGATCAGACCCCAAAATAACTGAAGCTTTTCTCCTGTACATCCAGTTACCCTCAAATATTGAAGATCTCACCAGGAAATAAATTAATTATAACAACAACAACAACAATAATAATAATAATAATAATAATAATAATAATAATAATAATAACAACAGCAACAATAATACAATTAATTAATAATTTTTTGAAGCCTAGTACCAGAAAAGTTTCATCCCCAGAGTTGATTGTCTGTCCACTTAAGCACAGAACTATGTGGCTTAACACTGCGTGGGATAAATACAGTAAGTCTTGAAATTTTAGGACAGTACCAAAAACCCCTGCTTTACACACACTTTCAGTGATAAATTGAGGCTAAACTGAGTCTGTTGGAGGAGCAACCAAGCTACAAGAAGATGAATTATCTATTAACACTCTCACAAGAAAGACTGCTTAGTGCAAAAGATTAAATACAGTGTAATATATTATATGACAACAATTCATCCACAGACTGAAAGGCTGAAAAGTATTTTTGCAGTGGAATTTAGCACTTTCCATTAGATAAACACTGTTAATTGATTTGGATTTGATAGGGTCATTAGCATCTAGCCTAATTCTATTACTTTTACATCCTTATTTATCAGGATTAAATCTAGTCAAGTCAGTGGCAGTACGCTGCATTTTCAGACCCCAAATTCAAGTTACAAAAGGTGAGTTATTAATGGGAAAGAAAGAAAATTATTCATTTTTATTACTGGAACCTCTGTCCCAAAGAATATGAAATGTGTGAAAGACCTTCTGCATATGGTTTGTCCAAGAACATTTGCCACTGAAAACTGAAGAAATGAAACGTGTAGAGTCTGCCATGAACTGGACCTTAGTTCTGCAGCTAAGATGTGATTCCTTGTAGTACGTGACTCATAAGTCACCAGAGACAACTAATGGAAAAATGCACTAAATTAAAGTGAAGTGGTTTTAAAGAAAAGTCATTCTCAAATTAGTATAAAATTATCTTCAAGTTTTTCTGTTTTGGAATGACTAGTGCCATGGTTTAACCCCAGCTGGTGACTAAGCCCCACATAGCCGCTCACTCATTCCCCCTCAGTGGGATGGAGGAGACAATTGGAAGGGTAAAGGTGAGAAAATACACAGGCTGAGATAAAGACAGTTTGGTAGGTAAAGCAAAAGCCGCACACACAAGCAAAGCAGAGCAAGGAATCCATTCACCACTCCCCATGGGCAGGCAGGTGTTTGGCCATCCCCAGGGAAGCCGGGCTCCGTCACACGTAACGGTTACTTGGGAAGACAAATGCCATAATGCTGGATGTCCCCCCCTTCCTTCTTCTTCCCCCAGTTTATATACTCAGCATGGCGTCATATGGTATGGAATATCCCTTTGGCTAGTTTGGGTCACCTGCCCTGGCTGTGTCCCCTCCCAGTTTCCCGTGCCCCTCCAGCCCTCTCGCTGGCAGGGCCCAAGAAACTGAAAAGTCCTTGATTTAGTATAAACATCACCCAGCAACAACTAAAACCATCAGTGTGCTGTCAGCATTGTTCTCACACCAAATCCAAACCACAGCACTGCACCAGCTACTAAGAAGAAAATTAACTCTACCCCAGCTGAAACCAGGACACTCTAGATTTCAGTTTTGAAAATATATTATTGCTTTCCAAAGCTATCAGAGTGGGGAAGACATATGCAAGGGTGCGGTTTGATTTCCATGTGAGTAATGGAGTTCACTGCTATTTTAAAGAGGAACATGTTATCTTGATTTTGCGGGGGGGTGGGGGTGGGGGTGGGGGGTGTGTGGAGAGGGGGGCGGAGGGGGGAGAATAAATTAACATAAACATTAGAAATCACTATTGTTAGGTTTCAGTGTTAACAAATCATTTGAATGGATAAAATAGCTGAATTTCTCAAGCCTTCAGGCTGCGTACATACTCTGGAAGCCTAGTTATGTTGGTTTAGTCTACTTCATGAGTTGTGAAGAAAGATTTGCAAAACTAGAAACCAGTTTTTCTGGGAGATTTTCCTGCAAAACTAATGCCTCCCAAGAAAGGGATGATAGAATAGATGTGTTGCTAAAAGTATACAGGTCTGTTTCCCATTGTTTCAGAACAGCTGGTCATTCTGCAGCCTGCCTGCCAAAATACTACAGGTAATTACATAATTAGTGCCAGAACCTGCCACCATCAATCAAGGTATAATGCTTTACATGAGGAATACCTCTTCTGTCAATACTCATTGTTGCTGAGGATCAGTCACAAAACCTGGATGTAATTAACATGAGGCAAAATCCCAGTAGGGGTGGGAAAAGTTGGTAAATCAATGCATAAAATGTATAACTATAAACACAGAACCAATCTGAGGACTATTAGAAATCATTATTTCACCAGCATGATAGAGACTGCTGAACAGTCCAAGTTCCGCTGGTAAGCTGTGAAAAAGCACAAAATAAAAAGAAGTCAAGCCCAGACAACGCAAAGGGACAATGCAGACTGTTCCACAATCCCTGCCCTCCTGTGCTTCCTGTGATACCCAGGAATTAAATATCCTAGAAAACTTTATGAATAATACTACAAAACTAAGTCCCTCATGATAACCTAATGTAACTTTTTTCACAGTTTCTGCTCCCCTTTTTTCTCCCACTAAATTTCAACCTTTTCAGTAAACAGAAGTCCACCATAAGACATATGATCTCTGTATATCTGTATTTTCTATAAACTGCAATTTCAAAGCAACAACATATAGAAGTATTTAGGGAAAATGCCTGTGGGATTTTTTTTTCATTACTTTATCTCTTCTTTCAAAGAGCTTTTACTAGATTTAATGTACTAGGGAAAGCAGCACTTTTGTTTTCTTCTCCTAATAGACTAGCTGTTTTCTTTCTCACTTTTAAAAATATTTATATTTCAATAGCTGCCTGATAGGAGGGCAGCCAGAGAGATACTTTTGCTCTAGACCTATAAGAGGCTTTTACTACCTTTTTATAGATAACACTGGATATTTGTAAGTGGGGCAGCTTGCTTGCATAGTCTGGAATGACCCTAACATTCAGCTTTCCTGGCCTGCTGGCAGCTTGTCAGCTGTGCGTGTGGTCACACCTCGAATCACTGTAGGACCATTTGGTTCTAGTCTTGTGAAACAAAGAGGTGGTGGCTGATGTCTGCATCCAGGTTTGAAAGTATCTGGATAAACCTGGTGAATACACTGGGGCCACTTGATATGGTGGGGCGGTTTAGGGAATGTAGCCTTGTGGAAGTGTGCCCTTCTCTTCCCACATTTCTTTGCATTACAGAACTAAGAGATGCTTTGGTTGCACGCAGCTCATTTTCACTGGTGCTTGTGAGATGATACGTAAATTGTCATGTTGCTGTGGGTTGGTCGTGAAGCCCACTTTCGTGACCACCCACACTGCCTTCACTTTGACTCCTTGAGACACTGTGAAGTGCTCAGCAAGAGACTGGGGAATGGGGAGATAATTCAGCTTGAGCTGGTGCTTTCAGGACCCTCCAGTACCTGTGGACGAGTAGCAATGGGCTCCTCACATGTGGCAGTGGTATTTTTCCAACACACAGTTGCTGTCACACACAGTCTCCTGTGAGTAACACTTCTGCCACGTACCCTTCAGCTCAGGCACCCTTCCCAGACCTCAAAGACCTGGTGACTTAACTGGACTGCCGCTGTGGCACAAGGGTGCTTACCAAATGGGAGTTCTCCAGTGCTGCAGAGGGATCTTCTGCACGGGATGATTATGCATGTCCGTAACTCATTCTGGGACTGTCTCATCAGTTTAGTCTTGAGCTTGGATGAGCACCTGTTTCCTGGTCATCTTTCCTACCTGACCCAACCCTACATGGCTACTGACTAATAAGAATAAATCTGGAGGTAATAAATGGAGAAGCCAGTGCGTGACATCAGTGCCTGGCCAGCCACAGCTCTTCAGAGTGCTTAGATGTCCTACATCACATGCAGATGTGCTTGATCTTGCCCCTCAGCTGCAGGTGGCAGCTACTTCGCTTTTCTAGAGCCAGGAGCCTGTTACCTCTGCAGCCACTGTTTTTCCTAAAAAGGAACAGAACCTACTGCCAGAATGAGCAGACACACAGGTGCATGTAGAGGGGAGGAAAGTTAAACAAAGATTTTAATTTCTGTGCATTGCATAGCTTGCAATGCACAATGGTGTGTGACCATATGCAGTCCATACATGTCTCTTCAAGCAGTGCCTTGTTGTGGGGACTCAGCAGTGTCTAAATAGTTACAGGGTGACTTGGCAGATTCCCGGAAATAAAAACACCAAAAACCACTGGTCAGGTTTACTCCCATGATTACAGAAGACTCTTACATTCTTCAGCTATTTCACTGCTTTTTTACTGGTAAACTGTCATGTTGCCTATATTTGACCTCCTTTCTGTCTAGTTTGGCTTTTGTATCTTCAGTGGAAAGGCAGCTTCAACTTTGTCACTGTCCCCCATATTCAATGTCAATACCTGGACTGGTAGTGCCTTTGCTGTTGGTTTTTCACAGTGTGGTTCTGCATTAAAAGATGTTTCCTTTCATTGAGAGAGCTGCTTGTTTGAGTCCCAGCATAACCGCAGCCTCCCACAGCCCAGCCCTGACACTTTGAGGGAGCAGAGGGGTGTCACAGATGCATCACTGCACCGGAGTGGCTGCATGCAAGAAATCACCTCCTCTCTGCTGCTTGGTTTCTTGGAAACATTACAAAAATGTATTTTACAGTTGAAGGGAATAACAACAGATCTCTTGTGCTAGCTTTCTGAGTCTTTCTCTCCAGATAAAATACTTTTTCCCAATTAAATACCAAAGTCTGGCTTTAGAGATTAAAGTGGCAAACTGTAGTAATGCATCTTGTCCTGTGTCAGACAGTGATGATAATGATCAAATACAATTGGTATCAACAATTAAGGAGTATCTGTCAAAAAACCCTGGGCAGACACTCTTCTCTTGACATTGCTTGCCTTTCAAAGAATGAGTATCTTAGGTTTGGCCCACCGGGCCGTTGTTAGGTGCCTGGCTTCAGACTGGAGCAGAAGAAAGCATCTCCTTAGCCCAGGGTTTACACAGCTTTCAGAGCTGCCGTGGTTGCAGGGAGTGGAGTGTCACTCATGGCACGTGCAAGCATTTTTGCTTGGGGCAACCGTAAGAAGATTGGGTTTTTGCTGTGGGCATAATAGTTTTCTTCTGATGGTCTAGCTTACGTCCTAGTTTGGTGTTTGAAGGGAATCCCTCTGCTATCTATTTTATTCTTTGTCTTTCCTTCACGCAAGACTTTGCTAATGTCTGCTCAGAACATACAAGAAAAATCTGGAAACACACAGACAGATAACTTATGTAAGTACTAGAAAAGCATAAACTTAGAAATAGTACAAGTTGAGTGAAGTACTCCATCACACAATTCTGTCTGAAATTGACATGAAATACGTGAAGCTACTGCTTTAAACACAACAATGTCTGTCATAAATAAATAAAGGATGCTCTCAAGTAAGTGCTGAACTGTTTTGTTGGGTTGGGACTCTCAATGCTAATTTCTCTGATTTCTTTAAGTTTCATCATGTCACCACAGCTGTTCTACTTTCATTTGTTACTGGCTATGATGCAATTGGACAACTGGACAATGACAGGCACTCTGTTAGATTACAGGAAAGATATCAGGTCTTCCCATGATTTGTGATGTGCCAAGAGAACAGGAGTTTTCTGTTTGCTCAGATGACCAATTAGACTAATTCTGCAGAATAATGCTGTGGGAAACAGTGTCAAAGGCTTTACTAAAGTCCAGGTAAACAGCATTCACAGCCTTTCCCTCATCCACTCAGTGGGCCATCTTGTCGTAGAAGGAGATCAGGTTTGTCAAGCAGGACCTGCGTTTCATAAACCCATGGTGGCTAGTCCTGACCAACTGGTTGTCCTGCACATGCCACATGATGGCACTCAGGCTGATCTGCTCCATAACCTTCCCCAGCACCGAGGTCAGGCTGACAGGCCTGTAGTTCCCTGGATCCTACTTCCCTCCCTTCTTATGGGTGTCACACTGGGTAACCTCCAGTCAGCTGGGACATCCCAGGTTAGCCAGAACTGCTGACAAATTATTGAAAGTGGCTTGGTGAGCACTTCCACCAGCTCTGTCAGTACCCATGGGTGGATCCCATCTGGCCCTATAGACGTATATGTCTAAGTGATGTAGCAGGTTGATGACAATTTCCCCTTGGATAATCACAGAATCATAGAATGGTTTGGGTTGGAAGGGACCTTAAAGATCATCTAGTTCCCAGCCCTCTGCCATGGGCCGGGACATCTTTCACTAGATTAAGTTGCTCAAAGCCTTGTCCAATCTGATACTGAAAACTTCCAGGGAGTTTCTAGGTAACAATTTCTCTGGGTAAATTTCTCTGACTGTTCACTGTCTCATCACCCTCACAGTAAAGTTTTCTTCCTAATAGCTAATTTAAATCTACCCTCTCCATTTAAAACCATTACCCCTCAACCTATCACTACACTCCCTGAAAAAGGGTCCCTCCCTTAAAGTACTGAAATGCTGCTATAAGGTGTCCTTGGAGCCTTCTCTTCTCTAGGCTAAACAACCCCGACTCTCTCAGCTTGTCCTTACACCGGAGGCACTACAGCCCTCTAATCATCTTTTTGGCCCTTCCCTGGACCCACTCAAGCAGGTCCATGTTTTTCTTATGCTGTGGCCCCAGAGCTGAATGCAGTACTTCAGGCGGGGTCTCACAAGAGCTGAGTAGAGAGGCACAATCACTTCCCTCAACCTTCTGGCCACACTTCTTTTGATGCAGCCAAGGACGTGTTTGGCTTTCTGGGTTGCAAGTGCCCATTGCCAGGTCATATTTGTTTTTTCATCCATCAACACCCCCAGGTCCTTCTCCTCAGTGTTGCTCTCAATCCACTCATTGCCCAGCCAGTATCCATGTCTGGGATTACCCCGACCCAGGTGCAGGACCTTGCACTTGGCCTTGTGAACTTCATGAGTTTTGCACAGGCCCACCTCTCCAGAAAGTCTGTCAAGGTCTCTCTGGATGGCAACCATGGTCGCTCTAGTGTGTCAGCTACACCACTCAGCTTAGTGTCATCCACAAACTTGTTGAAGGTGCACTCAATCCCACTGTCCGTGTCCCCAACAGCTATATTAAATAATACTGGTTCCAATATGGAGCCCTGAGGGACATCACTCATCACTGGCCTCCACCTGGACATTGAACCATTGACCAGAACGCTGAGTGTAACCATCCAGCGAGTGGTCCACCTGTCAAATCCATGTCTCTCCATTTTAGAGACAAGGGTATTGTGTGGGACAGTATCAAATGCATTGAACAATTCCAGGTAGATGACATCAGTTGCTCTTTCCTTATCCACCAATGCTGTAGCCCCGTTGTTGAAAGCCATCACATTTGTCAGGCACAATTTGCCCTTAGTGAAGCCACTTGGGCTGTCACCAATCACCTCTCTACTCTCCACGTGCCTTAGCATAGTTTCCAGGAGGATCTGCTCCATAATGTTGCTGGGCACAGGTATGAGAGTGACTGGCCTGTTGTTCCCCAGCTCTTCCTTTTTTCACTTTTAAACAATGGGGATTACGTTTTGCCTTTTCATATCGCTGGGAAATTCACCAGTTTTCCATGACTTTCCAAATATGATGGATAGAGGCTTGGCAACTTCATCTGCCAGTTCTCTCAGGACCCATCAGATCCCATGAACATGTGCCTATTCAGGTTCCCTAGATGCTTTAAGCCTGATTTTCTCCCTGCCTTTGGATTCTGTTTAATTGGGCAGCATGGCTAGAGCCCTTGCTGGTAGAAGACCAAAGCAAAAAATGTATGGAGTACCTCAGCCTTCTCCATGTCAGTTGTAGCCAGGTCTCCCATTTCACTCATTAAAGGAGACACAGTTTCTTTCACCTTTCTTTCTTGTACCTGAAGAAACCCTCCTTGTTATTTTTCATGTCTCTAGCTAAGTTCAGCCTTGGCTTTCCTGATCCCCTCCCTGTACTCTCAGGCCTTATCCCTTTAATTTCCCCAGGACGCATATCCCTGCATCCACTGCCTGCGCATTTTGGTTTTGTGTTTTAGTTTGGCTAAGAGATCTTGACTTCGCAAAGCTGGACTCCTGCCTCCCCCTCCCGACTTCCTGCATGTCAGGATGGAGATCTCTTGTCCCCTAAGAAAAATCTCTTCAAATATCGCTCAACTGTCATTCACTCCTTTACCTCTGAGGGCAGTTTCCCAAGGGAACCCACACACTAGCACTCTAAACAGCTGAAAGTTTGCCTTTCTGAGGTCTGGGGCCCTGACTGCTTTTTACCTGTCCTGTACCCCTTAAGATTGAGAATTACACCAGGGTATGATCACTGCAGCCCAGGCTACCTCCAGTCTTGACCTCACCAATAAATGCTTCTGCATCAGTGAGCAACAAGTACCAGCAGTGCCTCTCCTCTGGTCAGGGTCTCCATCACCTGCACTAGGAAGTTTTCTTCAGTGCACTGCAGTAGTTTCCTGGACTGCTTGCAGTCTGCTGTTCCACTTTTTCAGCAGATGTCCAGGTGGCTGAAATTCCCTCTCAGGATCAGGGCCTGTAAGCATGATGCTTCCTGTATCTGAAGAAACAACTCTTCTTCAGCCTCCTCTTCTTGATTAGGTGGTCTTTAGTAGACACCAACCACAAAGTTTCCTTTGTTGGCTCGGTCTCTAATTTTCACCTATAAGCTTCTGACCTGTGCATTGCCATTCTTCAAAGATAGCTCTGTACAAACAATCTCATTTTTGACAAAAAAGGTAGCCCCCCCACATCTCCTTCCTTGCTTGCCACTTCTAAATATTTTATAGCCATTAATCACAGCACAGGGGCTTCATTCTCCTCCTCATCTCTGTCTTCCAGTTTGGGGGGCTGGGCACCCTGAGAACAACTGGTCTTACTATTAAAATACTGGGGCAAAGAAGGCGTTAAGTATCTCAGCCCTTTCCTCGTCCTTCATCACTATGATTCCCCCTGCATCCAACAAAGAATGAAGACTCTCCTTAGCCTGTCTTTGGTTGTTAATGTTTTTACAGAAACATTTTTTATTATCTTTCACTGCACTAGTCAAATTAAGTTCTAGGTGGGCTCTGGCTTTTCTAATTTACTCCCTGCATAACCTCACAACATCTTGATAGTCCTCCAGAGCTACCTGCCCATTCCTCCAAAGGTGCTAAACTCTCCCGTTTTTTCCCCTGGTACCAGCCAAAGCTCTCTGTTCAGCCAGGCTGGTCTTCCCCCCACCAGCTCATCCTTTGGCACACGGGAATGTCCTGTTCTTGTGTTTTTAAGATTTCCTTTAGAAGAATGTCCAGTCTTCTTGGACACCTTTTTCCTTCAGGACTGCTTCCCAAGGGATTCTGGCAACCAGTCCCCTAAGCAGGCCAAAGTCTGCTCTCCAAAAGTCCATCGAACTTTAATGAAACCATCATAGGAGTAGAAATTATTTTGTCAGCTGTCCTGTGAAGGACCACTCCTAATGGCAGCAGTGGGTTCAATCTATAATTCTGTCTGTCTGACACTCCTTAACTTACTCCGTATTTTTATACTTTCTTCTTCACTGCCAATTTCATGTGCACTTCCCTCAGATTTTAATACAAACTTTTATAGGTAAAAGGGTTGAAGAAGTGCTGTTGTCAAGGGTTTTCTGTTCCCTTGGACAAGTTTCATGACTATGAACTACAGATTTAACCTTTTTTGTATGTAGAAGAACTTTTTATCTGAAGTAGTAAGAATAGTAATTAAAAAGGAATAGGACTGCTAACGTTTGCAGAAGTGTCAAAGGAGTTGCTCACTGACCTTTTGAAGAAATACCTAACTTTAATCCGAAGGAAAAAAAAAATTAAAAATCAGAGCATCACTCAGTTGCTTCATGTAAGAGGCTTCTTACAGTAAATGAGGTAAACAGTTGTGGCATAAAAGAAAAAATACTTAATTTTACAGATTATTCCTTTCTCAACTAGCTGAAGGTAGACATTTGATCCTCATGAAAGGAAACTATTTTTTGAAACAGGGAGTGAAGCACAGTTACATAATCTGTTAGATCTGTGAATCTGTCCTTTTAAACAAAAAGCTTTTGCTCTTCATAATGTAGGAAGCAGCTTTGTAAAACCCAAAATTACATATATAGGTTTAAATTTCTGAGATACATGCATTTTAATAATAAGTTTTGAGTCTGATTAGCTATTGTGAGTTTAAAATGGAAGGAAGTACCTAGAACTGTAAAACACTATTGTGCTAATCCAGAATGGTGTATATAGTATTGCTTCTCTACAAAGAGACATTTATGAACTGCAAACATTCCTGCAAGATGGAAACTACAAAACACCAGAAAGTATGCATAGCTAGGTAGAGATCGGGTAATATAAAAGCTAAAAAAAATTCTCTTAGATAAATGTCCTACAAATGCTCTAAATCACCATTTAAATAAATCTACACTAACTTTCAAGTCAGTGTGCATACAATGGCATCATGACAGATGTCTACTAAAGAGTTTCTCAGGTGCAATGAATGCCATTGATACGTGATTATATTTGAATCACAGTGTTGCTTAGTGATATCTTCCTTTGCTGTTCTTGTACAAACTGAAAATACTTCCCATACAATGTTTGCTACAGGACTGACAACTATGTCCACTTTTAAGACCCACAGCATTGCACCTGGCAGGTGTAGGTGTTGACCTATATGTTTCTCTCACCTCGTAACCAGTGGCAAATGTCTGCCGATCCTAGTAACTAGCATGAGACTCTGCACGAGAAACAGGGCACAACTAATTCCTCTACCTTAAGTCTCATATCAAGTCATATTCCCTGAGCAGTTTTACCACAGCTGCAACATATTCTTCCATATTGCTGCACGGCATTCAGATTTATCACTTCTAATGCTGTTCTACATTAAATGCAGACTTGAAAGCATCTGCTTAAAATCTTGCTGTAGCTAAAAGATACCAGGTGGTGATACCTGGATGGTTGCATGTGTTCAGTGTTGTGCTTGTTTAGGGCTTTTGCCTTTAGAAAACTATAAAAGCTCAATATCTATGAAAGTTCTAATTTAATTACACTTCTCATAATAAAATTCTGCCTGAAATGCTTGTATGTTAATCTCTTCTGCAATGTCAATAGGACTATTATTTTTCTAATTAGATACTGTATGTAAAATTGCTTATTTCAAATCTATCTCTTTGTTTTCAGGTTCCTCTGTATCTGATAAGCAGGCCATGTTTTGTCACTTGTGTGTTTGCTGGAGTTTTCTAAACAAAAATGTGTTTTTTCAAGCTTTATATTTTTCCTCATATGATGTGAAATCAATAAAGCACAGAAAGTATATGTATATTGCGTATTTTACACGCTGAATGTTCACATTCTTGTTAAATCTAAACTATTACTTAAACCTTAAAGGATATAAATCCAGTGTGAACATATGGTTTTATTAAAAATACACCTTGTTGCTTTATATCACCAGCTCACAGACAGTACACTTCATCAGACAGCTGAACCCCTAGAAGAGAAAACTGGCAAACCTAAATCTTGTGTGGGTATTCCCGCAAATGTTTGTGCAGCTGCCACCCGTTATCTAACAATAACAGTCTGATACAGCTGATAAGATTGTGTGTGAATATAATTATCATTTCACTGAGTGTTTGAATTGCAGGAAAACTGTTAATGGAAAAGCAAAGTGATTAAACACTTCCACAGTGATGTACATAGTGGAAGAAGAGCTGTATCTACTGGAATTGTCATAGAGGAAAAGATCACATATTTGATAAATTTAGATATTTACATAGCCTATTTCATTTTTGTGGCTTTAAGAGGATTTTGTGCTTGTCTATTGCAGCATTTATTCCTGGAAGAAAAGAAGCGCAGGTAATGAAGGTAAGTAAGGTCACACGAGCTAACTGGTATTGATCTCAAAATATACCCTCAGGCAATCAGAATAGATCAAAAGTACAATTAGCCCAGGGACTCAGATATATGCACTACCATAACTTGCAGCTTGAGGAGAAGAGCAAAAATGAGCATCTCCACTTTCTCCTCTGCAAAAGAAAGACAGCACTTGTATATGCCTACTTCTCTAGGGATAGTGGTTGTGGATTATGATAGTATAATTAATTGGCAGCAATGTACGTTGTTTAGTATTTTTTTTTCAGAGGGTTCTATAACAAAATCATAAAAAGCCTTCATACAAAAAGCAGTTATTTAGCAAGACCACCTCATGTGAGTCCTCAAATGAACAGTCAGCTGAAGCTGCCAGCTTGCACAAAAACTTATATTGCAAGATTCAGGGCTAGTTGTCATAGCCTTGAGAGTTGTGAGTCTTTTCTATGCTTTGAAGTGAAAGAAGGGAGAAAATAATTTAAACATAATGAAGTATATTCACGTGATCATGTGATATCACAAGACCATCTTAGAAAGTGATCCACAAATATTCTGACATTAGAGGATGTTTTTGTCTTTAGAGAATCTCTTGTATTACTCTTAATCATTAATCATTAATTAATCATTAATGACAAAGCAAAAGTGCCATTTACTGTACTCAAAAACCTATTTGAGTAAACATATTCCAAAGATGTTCTATGCCTATACTTCTTAATCCATGTTTTCTATTAAAAGGTGTATTGAAGCGTTAAAATTGTAATCTCAAAATGAACCAGTTTGTTTTAAGAAGTGTGATTGTATTAAGAAATTCTTGTCAGGAGGCAGAAGTAAGAATTAATTATCTGTGCTTGGCAGAGATCCAGAACAACAAAATTACCATAGCAAGAGGGGAGATTTTAGCATCCTTACACACAGACATTAGTTTTTGCAAAGCCATGCCTCAAAAAAGGAAGGCTAATACGTCTTCATGCATTAAAGGGGATACATACTGAACCAGTAAGAATGATGTAGATCCATGGTCTTGATGTCAGCAGGGTTGTGGAGTTAATGATTACTGCATTTTCTTCCTAGCACGTTTCTGTCATTTTATGTAGCCTTTTTTGGTTAAGCCTATTATTTCTAGAAAGTCAAAAATTTTTATGGTGATAAGATTCTTTAACACAGTTTTAATGGGATATAAGCATGCGAGAGTGGCAAAAAAATAGTCTGGCTCAGACTGTTCTCCTGAGACTGTTATAAAATGCTCAGAATCTGAATTAATTTCTACCACACTGTTATTCAGAAGGGCCACTTCTTTTCTTACACCTGGCAGTAAAAACTCAACATCTAGAGAATGCTGATATATCTGCATCTATAGATGCTTCCAAATTAATAGTATTTCATAGCAATTCAGTCTTCAATTATTTTAGATAGGGAAGAAGGCAAGGAATCTTGGGTAAAGACTGCTAAGTTAACCTAAACGTATGACAAAAGACTGAGTGAAGTAATATGAAATGTTAGTTTTAAAAATTGCTTTTATAAACAGTGAGCTGCCTACATTTCCAGGTACAACCTTAGAGGTGAGTTGCCCTTTGTATAGGTTTTAAGTGAAGTCCAAAAGTGCCAGAATGCATTAATCTACATACAACTTTCTGATCTTCATCTCTGCTTCTTCTTGTACATGGGCTCTGGGCTCAAAAATCTACTGAAGTCAAGACTGTGGCCTTGTTCACATGTTACCTGTTTCAGAAAATCTTGCATTGACTTAAATATGTCTGGTTTTATTTGGATATTGAAATCTTGTGAAAACCTAATGTTGTAATCAGTTTGTGGCTATTTGTCTCCAGAATATGCAAATGGAGCACTCAGCTGGAAAATTGGACAGTATCAGGGTTCCCAAGTCTGAATGTGAGAAAATTTAAACAAGAACGCTGAAACTCAGTGCACCAGTATGCAGCTCAGAGACAACTGGTTTCCTGAATTTGAAACTATTATGCATGACTTAAGATATATTGCTCTGTGTGTTCTACAAATCAGTCCTTCATTCATTAATATGTTTGTGTAGCCAGAACACAGAAGCAATGACCTTATAAATTCAAGTCCTACTGTATGATGCAGAAGAGTGGAGAATTTTTTTAAAAAAACCCACTAATCCAGACCTCATGTGTTGCCTTGACTATCATCATTAATTCCTTGATGTCACAGTACTCATGTAACAATCCTCCCCCTCTTCAGAGGGATGCTAGACTGAATTCATTACATGAAGCATTTAGCTAGAACACCTGTGAGTGTGTCCTTTAGTGAAATGAAAACTGGATAATTGCTTACAATTCTGCAAAGGGTCAGGAAATGCCCTCTGCAACTTAGGCTTTTTATATCAAGCTGAAAGTAGAATAATGCAAAAATTCTTGAGATTCTATCATTCTATTCAAAACTCCATCCACAAGAACTACAATTTGATTTTTAGTCCCAGCCATTAATTAGCTTTTTTTTCCCTCAGTGTTATATGCTCTGGGTGAAAGCTTAATATTTAGAACAATACTGTGCAAAAGTGATCTTTTTGCAGTCAGAGTTTTAAGATTTTAGGTACTGCCCATTTGAAAGCACTGCTGTATCACACTGGCATAAGTAGAAATACAAAACATCAAGAAATAAAATACCCCTTAAGTATTACATAGCAAGCAACTGTATTTCTGAAAACGATAAGCAAGAAGAGATGATTTTGGTTTTGATGGACTGAAAAACTGTAGTGCCATGTAACACTTGTCTGTTGTAGCTGAAATGTAATTCAGGCTGAGTCAGCTAGAATTCCTCTTCTTTGCATGTATTGGAACATGTCTTTTGCACCTTCTTCTGAAAAGGATGAATGATGCTCTTTGTCTCCATAGTGGTCAGTTTTGCAGATGGGGATGGAGCCATGACCTTGTTCTTTCCCTTGATGTCCTCAGACTCAGGACTATACTGGAGTAAAGATACCAGTGTTCATTTACATCCTGAAAAACTCATGTAGAACCACAAGAAGCAGTGAAACTGTGATTTCTGTGTTTTGGGCAGCTTCTTATTGTATTTGGGTTTGTTCAATGGATAAGTAAATGATCTTTTCAGATTGTTGAAATGTAGTCTCTAAAATGTGTTTTAATGAATACTGACATGCTGGTTCACATCCATCTTGCTTTGAAATACAACTGGCAGGCACAGAAAATTTTCAGACTAGTGGTCAAATCATGATTTCTTTAGCTACCAACACTGCAAAGTCAGGAGGATTAAATCTGGTTCAAACATCACCATCCACAGCAAGGATTTTTGTGGCTGTAACCAAGGTAACAACATTAATGATGTGTAGCCACAAAGGAGTCCAATATGTCTCCCAAGCCTCTGCTCTTAAAATCTTGCACAGAAGTATTTTGCATTTGCTTGTGTCAGGGAAATAAGCATGACTAAATGCAAAGTATTGCTGTGCTGCCTTGATTCCTAACCATCCAGGGCCTCCTGTGTGTAATGCTGCATGTAACAGATTCAAAATGAAGGGCACATGGAAAACTTTAACAGTTTCAAGATTTGTACCTTTTGTAGATAATGTGTTTTTTAACATCTCTCTTTATCCTGCAATTCTGATATAAAACTTAATATGGTTTCTATTGCTTTGATTACTATTAATTCTTATTTTTTATAGATTGTACCCTTTCATATGGGGTAAAGCCATCATGATAGAGTATATAAAATTTTAAAATTATTTTAAAATGCAAGTAACTCTTGTCCTTTCTATCCTCAAGCAATATTTTTAACTTAGCCTTTCTTGTAAAATAATTTTTTATAATGTTACAGCTTTTTTATACATTTCATCAACCTGAGGCCTCACTGAGAAAAATTCATAAAGCAAATCTGCAAAATCTACAGGGTTCTTTCTTATGCTATGCTGCTGGAGGAGAAAATCGGCACAACCCTACGTCTCTTATAATCAATGTAAATGATTGTTCTACATGAATTCCTATGAACCTTTTCTCAAAGTCACAGAACTGAAATAGAGGAAGTGTTTGAGTGATTTCTGTGCTTTTGGTGTGATAGATCCCTTTTCAGATAGTGGTAAGTCATTCCTGCTAGATATTAGTTTCTCTGGTGCTCCTCAAAGGAACGTTTTATTAAGCTGGGACTTGTGATTTTTGGGTTTGGGGTTGGTGGCTTGGGGTTTTTCTTTTTAAAGGATGACATCAGAGATACTGTGTCATCCTCAGAACATTTTCAGATGGAGGATTTGGCCCCACAACCTCTCCTTCTCACCTTGTGCAGGCTCCTTTCAGCCAGTGCAGACTAATAACATTTTATTCAGTCTGCTGGTCAGTCATAAAGAATGGAGATTTCTGTCAAAAGCTTGTTTGAGGTTGATTTGTCAAGTAGTAGTGTTGCTTCCTTAGTTTTTATTTCAGTGGTATTTACCACATAGTTTACTTCATAGAATTTCCTTTTTATCATCTTTTTAAAAAAATCCTGTACTCAGCTGAGCTCCTGTGAGGCAGGCACAGGACGCATGACACAGATTTTTTGGTGCTAATCCATATACCCCAGACCTGGTTGTGCCCAGTGCTCCCGTTCATCCTGTAACTCTATGTGTGTTTGTGTGTATGTGTGTGTGAGTGTTAAAAGCATCCTGCTGCCTGATGGTTTGGAAATTAAAGGAAACAATATGGTAGTGTGTTAATTCAAACTCATGTTTATAAATTACTGGTCTCTTAGCAAATGAACAAGAAGACAAAGCTACTCTGTGAAGACAAGTATATAAAAAAATGAGTGTACAGCAGTTAAAATTGTTTGGTTATCTCTTGGCTGAGAAGAATAATTTCAGTTAAAATTGAAAAAGCTCAACTGGAAGCTGTTTTGTGTTGATCAAATATGGAAAAAGCAAAGAAAATGATTGAAAACAGATCTATTGCCATTCAGAGTTAGCATCAGTGAACATAAATATGTTTTTTTAAAGTTTTTTTTTTTTTTTTTTCTTAATTTGGGGTAAAAAAAATTCAATTATTGAAATTCTAGGCTGTGAGTTTTCTTATATTATAGGTGTCATTCGATTAAAAAGTAACACAAGTTAATCAAAAAGATTTCAGAATTGGTATACTTGAAGAACAAAGAATTTTTTTCCAGAGGTAAAAAAGCAGCTATTCGCATCTCTCAGAATTACTGTGTCCTTCCAAACAAAACACAATACCATCTTACAAAACCCAGTCAATGACTTGGGAGTATTGTACTGGCAACTTAGTTTCGTTTTATCTTTTCATGGTCACTGCAGCAAGCCCCACATTTCCTTACATCCATTTTAAATATCCCCAAGTTAACAATATCATTGCAATGTAGGTAAAGTATTTTCCTCAAAAACTCAGTGTCTACTTCTACATAAATGTCATAACTCAACATATGTGTTCTCCAAATGTTTATGAAGAAGCACTTTCTGCAAAATTGAAACTCCTTCCTAGCCAGAGAGTAGATAGTCTATTCTCTACATTTTAAGCTCTATTATTTCTTTATTGTTGTGATGAAAATGCCAAAAAGCAGTGTTTCCTGCTGTATTTAAGAAATACACAAGCTTACAATCAAACCACTGCTCCCATAGCAAAAGGCTTTGGTATCACTGTCAGTGTATCTCTCTGCAGATGGAGGGCTGTAAGCATCCCATGGGTGCATTTGTCAATGCAGACTGTTCAGCTCTACTGTTTCACGAACTTCCTGCAGATGTGGTGTTGCAAAACAGATGATATCCTGAACTAACACTTATTCTTCATCAAACTACATGAAGCTAGGAAGAAACAAACCTCTTGTTCTCTCAAGTACTCAGCAAAGCAGAACCAGTGGTAAAGTACTGAAGTATGGCACTTGACATGATCACACCTTATTTTTCCAAGGACTGGGCATGCACTATGCAATCTTATTAGCATTGTATGAAATAGAATTGGATTTTTAACATAAATGTTATACCAAAAGATTTACAGTGAGCGGAATGGCCTTGTTGCAGATTTTTGTTCTATTTGTGCTCATTGAAAGAGGCTAGTACAAGTCCCAGTGTACAGACCTTCAATCCAAAAAGACAGGGTATATACAATTGTTACTTAGTTCAGTCATGGAAAAACCCAGGAACTAAATAAGAAGTGCCATTCAAGTAGAGAATTTTTTTTGTAGTGGCCAAATGGGTTTACAAGACAGCAATATACTTGTATGCTTTCAACCTCTGAAAATGACAGATAAAATATTAATATAAAAATGCCCTTCTAAAATACTCAAAATTGTTGGCACACCTCAGAAAAGTTCAAAATAAACTTTGTCTCTCCTCTTTTATAAGTATTATTTTGAATTTTGTTTATAAGATTTCAAAACCTACTTAAAGGAATTTCAAAATACCTGGTGTGATAGCCAGTTATTTTTCCAGAAATATTAGAGCTTGCCAACATGAAGAAGTCAGTCTGTGGTAGTTTGCACTTGGAATTTACAGTTTTGCACCACACTAACACACTAAAGACAACTTTAATTTGCATAAATAATGTGGTTACGAAGAAAGCACGGTGCAGTGTGAAGCTGCAGTCAACACCCTCTTGGAGTGCTAGAAGTAGGAGTTCCTGGAGCTCAGTGTTCTACACTGAGTAGTAATCAATCTCACTGGTGAGTTACATCACGTAGCAGACAGAGCTGCTGTGTGACATGGTGGCTTCTGAAGCTGGGACTATACAGTTTGCATTCTGCTTTCTTCTCTTTCCAAATGCTGATGTCTTGTTAAAATGATCATTTTTTTTTACTCTACCCCAAGTTCAGCATTTTAAACATAGCCGTATTAAACATTCCTCTGCCTTTTTTGAGAATGCGAGTACCTCAGCGCCCATTTCCACTTTTGTCTTGGCCCCCTTTTCAACCAGTTCTAAAATTCAAGTCTGTACATGCTGTTGTGAAAAGATGCTCTAAGTGATCTACGGATCAAGACCAGAGCAGCACTGAGGTGGTATTCCCTGCAAGTTAATCAGCTCTGTCAAACAGCTGGTGGCTTTAACCCTGCCTGGGCTAACATGACTACTGCTTCTGAGACCTAACAACACTGTTTGCTGCCACAGACATTTATTGGCTCATTAGGAGCTTGCTCTGAAGCCTCAGCATGTGCAGCCTAACATAGCATAGGCAACTTTCGAGCATCTGCTACAGAACAGAATCACTAAAATGCAGTAGGGAAGTACTGGGAAATCCCACAGTTTTTTCCCATTAGCTTTCCCTTTGGCATGATGGCACTGAAATGATGTAAAGTTTAACTGCAGCCTTTCTTTGATTTCTTTAGAAAGTACAGTCTTGCTACAAGGAACTGTCATCCTGGTTTTGCTGTTTAGTTCAGGGGAGATACCATAAAAACTGCTTTCTACTGCCACCTCTTTCAAGAGGCCTCCTTATGCAATAACCTGTTTCTCAGGGAATGGAAGGCAATATTGAGCTCTTAATGTCTTCTAATACAGGCCTGCTTGCAAATTGGTCAAATATTTGTGAGTTGCTTATTGCTAGGGATTGTGGTAAGAGGTAATAAGCACTTGTACTACTTGTCCAGGAATTTCTTCCAAAGTTAGTGCTGAATGGCTCTACTACTGGTCTCTCATCGCATTTTGCAACTGTTCTACCATATGTAATGAAAAAACATTATTCAGGTAATGTCTACAGAGAATTCAAGCAAGTAAGAAATGACACCATTACCTGATAGAAAATACAGGATCGTATTTTTATTTTAGAATGCCCTTACTTGATGAAAATAATTAGGATTTTTCCCTCCAGAAAATTAAAGTTAAGAAAGTAGAAAAATAAACAGAAATTTAGCAGACAATGCAGCAGACACTGTTTTCATGGCTCTTCAGAGCCTACAACATCAAGTGATTTTCTGAAGGCCTCATACCTTTTAATGTTATAAAAAGAAAAAAACCCCAAACACCAAAATCAAAACCTAGATTTTTTAAAGGCTAAAGACTGCCAAGATAAAGAAGCTCACACCAGATCCAGAAGGAAAGTCCCTAACTTCTGCCTGGCTTATCAGTGGTTAATCATGTGCAGAGTTACAAATATCCACATTAGGTTTTTTCCTAGATTTTAGCTTTTGGTTCTAGTTTCTAAACAACTTTTATCTTTCTTTGCTTTCTGTATCTGTGTCATCAAAGTCTTTTAGAAATGAGAGCTTGGATCACAAAACTAGGAAGAAAGACTCTGCCATTCATACTTTTCCACCTCTAACTCATACCAGAAAAAAAAACCTGAATTCCTTCCGGCACTTCAGGTATTGCTTTTTACAAAAACAAGGAAGTCTAGTAGGTGCTAACAGAAGTCTTGGGTTTAGACGCTTGTGTTATTATACCTCTATTTGTATTAGTAATACTTAACTGGAAACTGAAATTAGTTAATCCTAAAATGCTGGGATTTTATCAGTGTTCTGTATGATGCTGCCTAAAACCTCTAATATCATATACAACAGCGGGTTTTGGTGTTACAATACCGATATGAGTCACTGTCATGAATTATCTCTCTTCAGGGGAATATATACTGGCACATGTATAGATGTGAAAATACAGAAAAATAATGCTTGTAAATCATATTGACATCAATATGATTAGTTGAAAAAACATAATGGACACTGTTTTTTAAGCACTATGCCACTAGTAAACCCAAGACCTCATTCAAAATCCGATGAGGCTTCAGTCACTCAGCCACTGTAGTACAGATCAGATACTTAACTTGCCTGACTAAGGAAAAAATAGGTTTAACTTTTGTCTAGAATTTCAAACTTTTTGTAAAATCTTGCCTATCTTTCTCAGAAACCATGAGTCCAACTTCTGCTAGGATAGCATGCAATTCATGGTGAAGAATTTTTATCATACCTTGCAAAGCAAATAGTGGTAACTGCTTTTATATTAATTGGTCGTAAAGGGATGTACCCGGTTTATACTTTTTAAGATCTAGCCCTTTAGCTGTTTTGGGCTACATGCATGTGAAAACTTAGTTCAAGGCCAAGTTACAAGTTCTGTAACTGTGAAGAATTACTAACAAGAATCTTTTTGCTTATAAACACTTATTCCAATTTTTCGGATCGATTTATGTACTAGTATACACCATGTCTTGCCATATACCTCACGGAAAAAAAAACCAGCAGGATTGGAAACTCTGTGTGTCATAAATACATACACTCCTTAAAGATTTAAAACCATTAGGCCCGGAACTGGGATATGACTAAAACAACCACTGCCCCACACCAGTGTATTTTCCCTTTCTCTTACCTTTTTTTTTTTTTAACTCTGGTCATATTCTAACATGTAAGTACCAAAATTTGCCCTGGCACCACACTAACAAACACTATTAAAGTAAGGAAGGGAGATTTCCAGTGCATACACTTGTGACAGTCAGACAACAAATGCTTGATCTACCAGGTTATTTGTTTGGCTTAAACCCTCTGAGGAGGAGGAGGCCAGGATATCCTCTGGCCAGAGTGTGCCCCTTGTCACGAGTCTGCCCCAGCAGAGAAGTTTTGTGGAGCACAGCACACAAAGCCAGAACCAGCGTGGAAAAGCCTTTCATCGAGAAAGACTGAAAAACCCAGCCAGGCTTTTGAAAAGGATAGAAAAACCTTCCTGATGACCAGATATGACTGGACAAATTTTGCTGTCACTTAGGAAAGTGGTTCGTCTCAAATAAAGCCTGCAAGAATAAACCTGCATGGGAGGCATAAGCAGGTAGGGGAAGAATTGTGAGTAGCACTTTCTCATGTGACCGAGTAAACAAGTCTCTTGTCTCTGTGAAGGCTGTGTCAAACATGGCTTTTGGACTTTCAAGGCTTTTCCATCTACTTTGGAGACATTAATTACAGAAAAAAACCCAAGTGAGCTCACCTCCAGGTTTTGGATGATTTGAGATCACGTGAAAATATTTTTTTCCCAGTCTTTACATAATCTGTACAGATGAACACTTCCAAATCTGCATCAACTGCAGATCTACCGCTCAGAAGCAGGAAGGTCTTTGAGCCAACAGACGTTGTTTTCCGTTTTCATCATTTATTCTTTGCGGACAGAAAGGCTCTGAGAATACATGTGGCACTGCATAAGTAATAACAAGATTTTCATACCCTCCCATAAATTTGTCTGACCTCTTGTTCAAACATGTTCTCAGTGGCTCTGTTGAATGAGAATGTAGGTCTATAAGGAACAACACAGCAACAGCCTCATATGAGTGGAATGTCTGTGTTTTCATTTGTTTGCAAAGCCTCATGAATAACCAGCTTATTATAAATTAATGTACTATCATTGACTCCAGTACAGCTACAGCAGTGTTCCTCAGTGGAAGGTCTTGTCCTTAAGAACAGGATGCTGTTTCTTTGCAAAATCCAGCAAACTTCAATCTTTAATGCCAGACATTCTCTGAATAATAGAAAAATGTAAATTTACATTGTTTTTCTTCTTCTCTGCTTCCCCATATAACAAGAGCTTATAGTCATTCTTCAGAATGTAATATCCTGGTCCTATCTCCTGCCAAGTGTGCTGCCTAGAGAACTCCCTATCCAAACATTTGTTTGGAATATTCCCATGCCTATCAGCTACTCAACATACAAAGAAGCTTTATCACCCTTTCTTGTATTTTTCTAATCCGAAAGCTAATTCTGACCTACACTTCTTTTTCTTACATAGTACAAATACCTTTAACCTTTTATTTCCTTAGGGCAACACCACTTGTGAAATTTCAGTCAAGAAATTGTTATTGTCAATCTTACCAAAAGAAGGGAATATAATAATCATGTAACCATAGTGTACTGTGTATAAAAATCACATAACCATAACTAATATATATATTACTATATTGTACTATGGAAAAATATAATACAAATTATGAATATTGTTCTCATAATCAATTTCATTACTTTGCCAATACAATTGCTGTTTTAATCTAAAGCTCTGCATACATGTGTTCTTAACGTTCTCCAGTAGGAATGGCTGTAAATCAAGATGGAATCCATTCACATTTTATTGAAAGGTGTAATCACATGTGCCATTTTCAACAGCAAAATATTTAGTTTCTGTGTCAGAATTTTACAAATGTAATACAAGTCTCGCTATCTATTTTGTTTACATACTCCTTCCCAGTGAGATGAAGGCACCTGTGTTCATGCTTAATATGGTCTTATTAATGAGCAGCGAGCAGGGGTGAATAGGTGGAAACTCTCACAGTTGCTGCTAGTAAACCACTGGATTGGTTTAAACTATATTGTGTAAGCCTTCACATACCATTCACCTTTAGGTTGATACTATAAGTCAACCGAAATACTGCATGCTTTCAGTTCCTTGTTTAGGTTATTTGCATGCACAAGCAATCACACACATATCCAGGTGAGTGCTTATACATAGACACATAATATATTCAGAAGTTCCAGATCATGGTGCATCAAATTAATACCTAATTTGACATGCTGGTGCTCTATTAAAATAACTTGATGCTATTCTCAGTTTCTATGTCATAATTTTACATTTCTTCTAAAGAAAGCAGTGAATTAAATTCCACATTAATTCTGAAGTGAGCAACTCAAATGGCATGCATGAACTGTGCAGGTTATTGTCCAGAAGCAGTGGGAGCTTTCTGCTTGCTCAGGGATGGAGAGCCAGGACCCAGGGTGATCCCAGTGCCAGCCATGTCCACCCCGACATGGAGTCCCAAGGGGTGCTGAAATGGGGCTCCTGGGCCGTGGGCAAAGTTGGTGGTAAACCCATGGGAAGCTGGTGGGATCCATTAAAGCTTTTAAGTGCTCTCGGGGCCCTAACAATTATATGTTTCAAGGACAAGTTTGATCTGATACCCCTGAAATAACGGGACCATCCTAGTACTAGGGTAATGTTGCTGTTTCTCCTACAAGGGAATTTTTGTGTGAAGATACCAATAGCAAGATTTTGCCATGCTCATTCTTCTTGTCACATTGATGGTGAAAGAGATTGGACATGCGTGCTCCTACTGAAGGAAAAACGTAGAAAACAGACATTTGCAGCTGGAAGTAATTCTTTTAAATCCCTCCACCTCCCCACCCCCCCACCCACTCCAGTTAAATCTCTGTTCAGATGGAGAGGGCTTGGATTTAGGATGGTGGATTTAGATTTTGAAGGTATACCATTAATTTGTTACTGAAAGAAAACTAAAGAAAATCTTTCACCAAGCTAAGAATAGTATACACATTTTCACCAGATGTTGAACACTAGCATGTATGACAGAAGAGGACAGAGGACTTTCAAGTCCCTGGGTTGACAAGTCCGGTGACCAGTAATCTGCAGAGCACTGAAGACTTGAGAAAATGGGGCCAGAATACATGGTTCTGCTAATAATGCTAATGTTGGCTCTTCTCCATATGAAGCTCCATGATGAGTTTGAACTAGCTTTAGCTTTTGCATTTCCTGTGATGCCGTCATTGCAAAGTAATTACCCAGTTTTGCAGCAAGAAAAGTGAAGGTGTGCCAGGGCTACTGTGGCATAGGAGTAGAGCTGTTTATGTATTTAGACAGAGCTGTGAATCTGGTGCTTAGATACTGTACACTCTCTTGACAAACATACAGTGTCTGGCTTCAAAAAAAGAATAAAATAATAGTTACTTGGACAGTATTTTTTTCCTCTTCCGTCATTAATGCCTCCACAAGTAGGATAAAATCCAGCTATTTTTTATCTGGAAGATTATTTGCCTCAAACTCTGGGTTCAGTTGTCTACATTTTATACAGCTTTTATTTAGCAGTTCTGAGAGACCCATCTATTCAGCAGATCACAGAATCAAGCACTAATAATGGATACAACACAGAAATTACCTAAAATTAAATATATGCTTGAATTTGTAGGACACTAGAATAACTTAAGAATGAGGATTTTGCTCATCCACTACTGTTAGGAAAGTTCATGATTTCAACTAAAGGCAAGAGTTTCCAGAGACTGAAGACTTTTTTTCAGCTGCTGAGTTGTTTTTACTTCTTCATTTTTCCCTTAAAAAAAAAAAAAAGTTCAACTTCAATTTGCATTTAGATAAAGCACATATAGCTGCATTTTCAAAAGACCTACACTGTAACATGCTGTACAATTTTATGAATGAAGTTGCCATTATTTTGATGTCTAAAATGGGAAATGAATGGCTTTGGAAGCCTGTCTGCCATTGCGGCTGCTAAGCTCTTTAGCACTTCTGACCCTCTGGGAAAAAACTGAGTACTCCCAGCTTAAAAAAGATAAAATATACCTACAGAAAACATTCACAGAATGGCTCTTACACTGTTTTTTTTGTTTGTTTGTGGTTTTGGTGTGGTTTTTTTTTTTTTTTTTTTGTATATGTTCCAGTAGATCTGGAAGCTTTTCAAATTCCAGTGAGCTAAAAGTTTCCAAGCAGTTTTGTGTATTAGCATAATTCCTGAGAAGAAAACTATCTCTTAATATTTCCTATGACAAATACACAAATAAATCCAAGGCCAACAGAGGAAAAGCTTAGGTGCAAGGCATCCGTTAAAGCCTGGACTGCTTCAGGCATGACAGTACACTCTTGTTGGATCAATTAACTGCACTAGCCATGTGAAAATATTGGTAGGATGTACACAGATGAATAACTTCTTTAATTTTTCATACAGCTACAAGCAGGAAAATAGTCATAAGAGACAGCGTATACAGCCAAGCTTGGCCACATAGCAGAATTTAAGGAGAAGAACAAAGGTTTCTGCCAACCAAGCAGAGATGGTACAGGAATGAGCAGATCTGGGGAAATGTTGTGGCTTAACCCTGGCTGGCAACTGAGCCCCACACAGCTGCTCGCTCACTCACCCCACAGTGGGATGGGGGAGAGGGTGGGAAGGGTAAAGTAAGAAAACTCATGGGTTGAGATAAAGACAATATAGTAGGCAAAGCAAAAGCCACGCACACAAGCAAAGCAGAATGAGGAATCCATTCACCACTCCCCATGGGCAGGCAGGTGTTCAGCCATCCCCAGGGAAGCCGGGCTGCATCATGTGTAATGGTTACTCGGGAAGACAAACACTAACTCCAAATCTAACCCTTTCCTTCTTCTTCCCCCAGCTTTATATGCTGAGCATGACACCATGTGGCCTGGCACATCCCCTGGGTCAGCTGGGGTCAGCTGTCCCAGCTGTGTCCCCTCACAGCTCCTTGTGCCCCCCCAGCCTCCTCGCTGGCGGGTTGGGGGGAGAAGCAGGAAAGCCCTTGGCTCTGTGTAAGCGCTGCTCAGCAGCAACAAAGACATCCCTGAGTTATCGGCACTGTTCCAGCACAAATCCAAAACATGGTCCCATGCTAGCTGCTGTGAAGAAAATTAACTCTAACCCAGCCAAAACTATCACAGGAAACTACTCTAGGTTTTGTTCCACTTCACAAGTGAACAATTCACCACCAAAATGGCTCATTCTTTAGTTTTTGTTCTTCCTTTGCACAAACTCCCATACACCAGAAATGCATAGACTCACCAGTCTTGGGCAGGCAAACACTGATTTCCTTTCAAAATAACTGGGATCCTTTTCCTTAAAGTCAGCTTTGGCTGGAAAACTGGCAGAAGGCATGCCTATTTCATCAGAATTTTATTTCAAAACATGTGGTAGAGTGGTAGCTTTGATAAATGCGTGCTTGTATATGTGTGCACTGCATTGTTTGGGTTTGTTTGTGGTTTTTTTTCTTATTTCCTTTGCTGGTGTAAGAGACAATACACTGTTGTAACCATCTCACACATAAGACCTTTCAAAAGTGACTACATATCTCTGGTGCTTCAGATGCTGGTTAAATGACCCACAGAGACCAAGATCCTGTTTTTTAAAGATTTGTTCCTGAAGCTTTCTTTTTTTTTTTTTTAATAAATTAAACTTTACTTCAGCTTGTGAATGCCCAGCATCTCCATAATTCAGGCCACAGATAATTCAATATGAAATCTGAAGAGCCAAGAGTTAATTGATATTGTTAAACTTTTTATGTGGAGGTTGTACACAGGAGCGTGCAGTGAGCTACGGTCAATAGCTGGTTAAAAAATCAGGAGAGCCTGGGCTTATTCTTGGTGTATCATCAAGTACCACACAGCTTTAGAGTTTTCTGTGGATGAGTTAAGTGAATCTACTGCTCTGTGGCCCAAGGGAGAACACATACAAGGAAAGGCATGCTTAATGTCACAGACTATAGATACCTGAGCCCAAAATCCACAATAGCTTTTCCCTCGCCATTAGAGAAGTAAAAAAATTGGTATTACTGGTCTTCAGTGGTTTAAAAGACACTGTATTTGAAAGACCCTTTAACTCATGCTTCCCCCTGTTATGCAGCTTCTGAACTTGACAAGATGTTTGTCAACACTAATCAGCCCAAAGACAAGTTCTGAGCAATAGCTGGCTACACAGTTAATATATGTAAGAACATCACGACAGAGCTATTTTGAGGGCAACTTTTCAACAGTGTATTGGAGGACTATGCAATTGCATTATCAGCACATGATATTTAATTCCATGATTCTTTGTTGTGCAGTTACAGAAGTATTTCTATACTGAGTAATTCAGAATTTCAAGTGTGGCACGGCAGGGGCATTTGTTCAATCTTATCTAGTGCCATAGTTCTCAAAAAAATGAAGAGGAAATCCAGTGCTGTATAAAGAAATGAGGCCTCCTCTCCTCTCTGTGCCCTGAAAGCACCAGAAAGCAACAGCAAAGGCAGTTTCATGGGAATTCTGTGTTATGTGATGCTGGACTTCGAAAACTAGTGGCATAGCTGATGAACAGGTGTAAGGTGACCACATATTCTACTGCAATGGTCCAAGTGTCAGATTGCATCTAGACATCTGAGTCATTGCTTGATGGACTGATGTGGGGTAGTTCTGAGCCTGTGTTACTGGGCTGCAAAGGTGACCATGTCATTAGTCTGTCCCAGACTGAGGAGACACTTGCAGTTCAGCCACATCCCAGTATCTGGAGCCATTTGTTTCAATTTCTTTTAAAGCCAATGTAAGACTAACGCAAGTTCATTGGCTGTGTGAAGAGACAAATACAGTAGCCTTAAGATTTTTAGTTTTGAAACTGAACATTGAATTTTATATGATTTAATGTAAATCAGCTTTGCTTCACTGAAGTTTAGTTGCATCAACAGGGAAGGATGAGATTTATATAGCATTTGTGCTGCACATTTGAATACACAAAACCTGTATTTCTATGTTATATGTAAGACATAAATATCTTAAGAGTAAAACCATTTTAGCTATTAGAGAAAAAAATGCATAAGCTGAATATAGGTCAAAGAAAAGTGAGGTTTAAGTTCAACACAAGTGTATGAATTATCAGAAGTCTTACTGTTGCACAAAAAGAAATACAGACGTTTTTCCTGTTGAATACGTGGTGGTGTATTTGCAGCTGTAATTTCTTGGGGGAATGTATCATGCACTTTTACTATATATCAGTCTGGAAGTTTGCGCTTTCTACTGGAATACAGCTTTATGTTACACTTACAAGAATTTCTGCAAATGAAAATCCTCAATAGGATAGATCCTTGCCTGCTACAAAGGAAAAAAGACCATCTATTTCTATGTATGACCAACAGTCATACATACTATACAGTGCAGTGAAATAAGATAGTTGTTCACCCTCTTGTGTCACCTACTCCAAACCATGAATCAAAAGGGTATTTGAGTGGGTCTTGACACAAGGACACAAAGCAGTCAGTCTGTAAGTTCTCCTAGGGAGGACAGCATTGGCTTTCCAACTATACTGACTTAATTCTGAAAATCAGTCATGTGCCTGGAGATGTTGCTTAGAGGAAATCCTGACCAATGAGTGAAAAGGACCTACAGCTGACCTGAAGAAGGAAAAAGAGGGGAATGCCACCATAGGCATAGGATCAGAGCTGGGACCTGGAGGGATGGTGGTGAGAAGTTGCTCATGCTGCTGGAAATTTGTTGCTGTGGTGCCACCTCCTGAAGCTATGAGGTCTCACAAACACTTGCAAACCTAGGCAATAAGAAAGGAAAGGGACTAGGATCCTTTGAAAGGAGGATGTGTTCCTGCACCAGCAGAAACACAGGGCTTGAGACAGGGCTCACCACCTGGACCCGTATGATGCTGTCATCCCATTCTCAGTGACCACCAAAACTCCTTCAGGCAAATAGCTTGAGCCTGCAGAAAGATGAGGAATGCAAACCCTGCTATGTGACAGCCCAAGAATGAGGGCAACACGACCCTGCTTGTTGTCCTGAAAAAAACAATCAGCTGTGGCTAATAACAAAGAGAGCAGGGCGGGCAGCTCCATTCTTAATTCCATTGGCCCTGCAGAAGGAACAGGGAAATTGAGAAGTTCTAAACTCATCCCTACGGTGGTGGAGATACCACTTCCATACAATGAGTGCTCAGTTGCCATTGCAAGTGCTTTCCAGTCATGTCAGTCACAAACTACACTGCCCTGAACATTGTAACAAATCAGTAATACTGTACACAAGTTCTGCAGCATTTTCTGTTAGAAATCCTGAAATGTCTATCCATGAAAATGTACAAATATTGTACTGAGGACTTTTCATACGCTCTATAATACAGTGGCATCAGTATTTGCAGACTGATGATACTTTTGTGAAGACTGTGTTATGACAGGTAACTGGAGGAAAATAGTTTGGATTATTAGCCTTCTGAACAGGCGTGTGCCCAAACTGTATTCCTGGAAAACAGCTGAACTCCTGAGGCAAATGTTAACTAAGATGTTATATTAATTATTTGACAGTGTCCATCTGTTAACTTTACACTACTGTGTTATTCCACAAGTGGTATTTACACAAGATATTTGAGGATTTTAAGCCAAGTCTAGATAAATCTTATTGAACATGATACACAAAATGAAACAGATTCTCCATGTAAAGACAGTAACTAGTTTGGATACATTAGGCCAGATGGGGTTTGTTTGAGTGTGGGGTCTGTTGGTTTGGGTAACGGACGGTGCTTATTCATCCTCAGCCACTAATTGTTGTTCACAAACCGTACATGTTCTCTAAGCAGTTATCATATTCTGAATAGCAATCATATTGTCTTTCATTTCCTGAAACATAAGATTCTGTACACTAATTTACTAGATTGATGTTTGATTTTTGTTCTTTTAAATCAAATTTATAAAGACTACTGTATATAAAAATCTCTTTTAGTTCTTTAGAAAGATGAGTTTCTTTATGTTCCTGAATGGCTTATGGTTTTTATTTTTATTTAAATGGGCTTTTTTTCAGCCCATATTTAGTGAAAACTCTGAGTCCCATTGATGGTTCGTTATACAGGTCTACTATTTACTCACAACACACTTTTGATGCAATTTACCCCTGCAGGAAGTCAGTAAGAGTTTTATACAGCCCTTCAATGATGAATGAACCTTACAAATTTCTCTGTAAATTTTCCATTTCAAAGATGCAGAATAGAAAACAAGATATGTTGAAACTTGGAATTATTTTCTGGAATACAATAAAATCATCTAGCATTGAAAAGTAAAGTAATTGTTTAGCACATTGTGTTGCTT
Organism: Falco rusticolus; assembly: GCF_015220075.1. NCBI lineage: Eukaryota > Metazoa > Chordata > Aves > Falconiformes > Falconidae > Falco > Falco rusticolus. The sequence continues at coordinate 15,137,184 of NC_051210.1, read as the reverse complement.
GTGTAAGTCTGTAATTACTCTGTTAACATGATGTGTTTACAAGTCAGTTGCAGCATAAGCACATCACTCCTTATGTGTGGAAATATGCCAACTGAAATACAGACTGCTGTTGGCAGTGAAACTACTGCATGCTAAAGACATAAATTTGTCAGCTTAAACATGTGCTGTAGCCTGTGACCTTGACATCTAATTTATATGCTTTATCCAGTGTATTATATTTCATAGGCAAAGTGTGTATGTAGATTAGCTGGCTTCACATGGCACTTTAAGTGAGCTCCACCTCCTAAAAAGCAGGCATTTTCCACTTAAAATGCCAACACATACAATTGTACCTGTCACCTGTAATATCTTTTCGTGTGTGTTGGGGAGTGAGGAATCCCCTTTTCATTTCTGAGAAGACTGAAGGACCTTTCTGAAAAGCACTGACCGTACCAAGCGCTTTCTAGTATCACATAGGGATACACCATTGCTGCCGCAAGAGTATAACCGAAAACATGTTTCTCCGAGCCTCAGTCTGAAAACACATGTGATTATCACTATTACTTTTGTGTTTCCTGGATTCTTGGAGAAAAGATTAAATTAATTCAGCTTTGTCCTGCATTTTGGGACTACGGGCTCCTAGTCACACAGACAGAAAAGCTGCCACACTGCCTGATTATTTGTAGGATGCTGGATTCCTAATTGACATTGGAAAACTAGTCAGTCTTTCCCAGTTGACAGTGCTATCAGTAACCTTTGTCAGAAATAAAGCAGATTTGATGCTGCCATGGCTGGGAATGAGAGGCTGGAAAGAACAGCCCTCTCATGCTGGGTACCTGAAAGTGTGTTCTTTCTCCTCCAAGCAGTTCATTACCTAAACAAGTGAGATATTGAGACAACAAAAGCAGTATTAACCTAAATAGTCAGAATATAGCAAAGGTTCAAGCAAATCAAATAAGATCCTCAATCCTCCTCTGAGAATTTAAAACCTAGACCTAAGAGTGGGAAACTTGCAAAGACATGGAGAAGCAGTTAAAAGGGACAATTTCCTGCTCATGAAGATGACCGAGCATCTTGCCTGTGAAAACACTCATTCACCCCTTTCCTCAGAGCTTCTTAATCCTCTAAGGAATCATCAAAAAATACATAAAGGATTTTTTTATTCCAAACCTATATAATAAGCTTATACCAAATACATGTAACACGGTTCTCTGAATGTTTTCTGTGCTTATACTACACACTGAATGCAGGATTGCTGCAAAGACCATACACTACCAGTCACGCATGAGTAACCTCCTTTTCCACTGAAAATAATGCATGGAAAGTGCAGTGACAGGAAAACTGCAGTTTGTGATAAAAGAAGAAATTCAGCAGTGAGATGCCAATGGTTTGTCTTTTGATCTAACCTTCACACTACAGTTACTTTGTTTTTCATGTCTCAGTTACTGTTTAAGTCATAATGGCTGGCTAAAAGCTATTTAAGAGGGAGAGAAAAGCCAACCATTTAAAATAGCATTTTGAGGAATAGAGGGGGGACAGTGGCTGATGACCTGTGTCAGAATCTGCTGTGTGGAAGGAATCTTTCATGAAAAAACAAGTGTGGATATTTACTGAATATTAATTTGGTCTGTGCCTAACCAGCTAAGCAGAGATAGCAGGGACTTTTTATTGAACCTTTGATTAAAAAAAGTGAAGATTAATTATGCCTTTTCCTGAAATGTCCCTCATTCTATTTGCCACGTGACCTATTCACGATACAAATTTGCGGTTGAATATTTTGACATTTGAATATTATATGAAGGATGAAGTCTAGGGGTTTGAGATTGTTTATGCTGAGAGCTGGATTTACACAGCAGTTTTTCAGTCCTTCCCTTGCTTAGAATCTGTCACTCAGGCAAGGAATTGACAAAATGGTCCAAACTGCATGGTATCTGTGGGTTGGCAGGTGACTGTTGTCTAGGCACACATTTACCCCACGCCTGCACCTGTTTTCTGTAAAATTAATAATCTGGGGTTTTTTTAAGACATAAGTAGCTCTTTACAAGTGCTTTATACTACTGCAGAGATGTCCAGGAAAAGAACCCTTCACATCTGCAGAGCAAGCTGTTTGCACCAGTTTAAGGGTGAACCTCCATTTTTTCCTCTCACCATAGCCAGGAAAACCTTTCATATGTAAAGTGATGCCCCAGGGACCTTCTTCTGTGCAGCAGCTGAGCAGAACAAGTCTTCAGTACAAAATTTCACGAAAGTCAGCCTTCAAGAACAGAAATATTTACTCTCAAATTTAGTGGTAATTTCACAGTGGCTTTAAATCCTTGTCAGGCCTCACCAGTTAAGAAATACGTGTCAGCATGACCTAACTGAGTAAGCACAAACTAATCAACAGCAGTGACTTAATTATATGTAAAAAGGAGTTACTGCCTAGAGCTTCCTTATCTGACCATGTGGAGTCTCCCTGTGAACTAATGTGAACTAATCCACATGCTACCACTTTTTGTACAATGTACTATAGCCCCAGATACCTGATGGTTTGGTGAAGAATGATGGTGCACCCTAAAGGTATTTAAACCCTGTAACTCTCCTATAGATATAGGAGATATCTCCCATAGATGTAGGAGAGTTCTGCTTCTGCTCTGACCTCAGCTACATTGAATTCCCATTATTTCTGTGACCATAGGATGGTAGACAATTTCTGTCTTTGAAAATTACAATCAGTCTGCATTTCATAAAGTAAGTCCAGCTTTTACAGCTTTCCTCAGGCAAAACTCCTGACAAAGTTAAAGAAACATTTAGACCGAAGACTATGGACCATAGGCCTCTGATCAGGTTCTTCTAATAATTCTAGTTTTGTAAGAATAAATTAATGGCTGTGTAAGAATCTGAACGGAAGCTGTAAAATATCAAATCATTGGTCTTCAGTTCCCCAAATTATGACACGACTCAAAGCAACACCAGCTTTTTTGCTTAAGTGCAAGTTTCTGCCAGGAAATATGGATACAGTTTTACATGTCTCTTAAAGGAAACATGTGGTGCAAAACTGTGACACCTCAATTCTGTATTAGCTTACCTTTTTTGCCCCGTTGTCTGCAAGTGGTCACTTATTTAAAAGAAAAGGGAGACAGCTCCCACTGTCACAGCCTCATTTATCTTCCCTGTTTACTGACAGTTTGGTTTGGGATAGTTAAAGAAAAATGTTGCAGTTCTACTGCTTTGATGTTCCTCTACCTTTTGCTTTTTTAGTAACACAGAAGGTGGCTAAATCTAATGTAGTGTTCGTGAAACGCTTATATAGCCTAATGGGAATTACATACCTCCAGAAAAGCATCTGTGGCACAGTAGTAACTGGATTGTCTTCTAGCATGCAGCGTGCTTCCTTTCTGAGTGATCCTTAAGTCAGAGTTGTCAGTCAGAATATTTCAGCCCCTGTGGGAAAACCTGATTTCTCAGCGCTAACACAGTGCTACCCAGCAACCCTGAAAATTTCCATTCACGAAACAGCAGCAAAGCTCCACTATTTTCCTCTTTGTTCTTGTTATAAAAATGTAGCTCACATATGGCGTGGGAGGGAAATGCTACAGAGTGCATTTAGAGGACATACATTGTTGAATTAGCATTGCCACTAAAAGTACATTTTAAAAGTCACTGAAAACAGAGTAAACCTCTATCAACTAATGCATTAGATACTGATCTGGTCTGATTCAGGCACAAGCATTGTAGTAGTCACCAGTGTAGACAAGATATTCTTTGTTCATCTTAACTTTTTGTCTCAGTAAGCACAATTATCATGGTGGTTTTTTCTGATCTTCTGCATTAGCACTAGCATTTAGCCTCTACCCTTGACTACCAATATTTTTCAAGTGCCATAAGCAAGCTGTAGATCTTGAAGGTTTGTCAACTCCATCTTCCTGTAAGGGCTGCCATCTGGTGCACACAACCGAGCAAGTATCAACTTTCCTTTCAGTGAGACATTGTTCTAATTCCTGCCCTTCACATATAGTCGTGAAGTCACAACTGGACTGCTACTGTTGAAAAGACCAGCATTTGAACTCTTTTTTTTGTTTTGTTTTGTTGTGGTTTTTGTCTTTTGATTTGATGCAAAAGGTTAGGCAAGATTTTAAAAAATTCATTTGTATGTAAAATGAACCTGTAATACTTCATAGGATATTCCATGGGGTCATTATTTCTGTGGATGAGAAATTCATAGGTTATCCCTCTGAACAACAAAGTAGAAAAATAAAAATGCACTGCTAAAAATGCAAAGTCCTTTACATACCTGAACATACCAGCTGTATGTCTAGACACTCTGTTCCAAAGATTTCAAATGCAAAAGAAAGCTTTCATTGGCTAAGGTGTTGTCCTTGAATATGAAACATAGTTTTGCTTTTGACATTGACCTGCTGTACCTGTAAAATATGTTGTATTCAACACAAAGAATTGTTTGACTTTGGTCAGAGATGACAGATGGAAAATTTCTCTTTGCACATTTTTATTTCATGTACTCCTCTTGGATTTTTTTTTCTTTTTTCTTTTTTTTTTTTCTTTTTTTTTTTAGGCTCTCTTGATAACGCTTTCAGTGATGGAAGTCTTCGCTTTATATAAGCAAATGCCTAAAGCCTCTGATTTCCTCCCTTTTCACACAGTTCCCAAGGAATGATAGGTATCTATCAAGTCTCTGTGTGAAGGCCAAACAGCTCTCGGTCCCCTAAAGCTCATTCCTCCCGTGTGATGTATTGTTCATGGTTATTCTGAAGATTGAATCCAGATAATAGAAAAGGTCACCCTGTCCTATGGAGTGCTGCCTGAAGCAATCCCTTAGCTACAGCCATTCACCCTCATAATCAACCGGAGAGTCAGAAACTACCTCCAGTGATGGGCCCTTTGCTCTTCTGAGAGGCAAGGTTCATACATATGGAAAGGCACTACAGGAAAAGTACGGTGCATTCATCTTTCTGGGTCTGCTCCTATGCTTGTTTCTGTCATGACCCACCTGTGAGGCTGAGTCCCTCTCCAAAGTGCCTGTTGCAACCACTGAGTTCAGGGAACAGAGGAGGGAAGAAAAACCTGTGACCACAGAGTGGTCCTATAAAAGGCAGAGTCTATCACTCATAAAATGAACTGACTAAGCAAAACAGCACATAGGTTGGGTCTGAGAACATTCTGGTGCTGCTTCCAAAAATGCACTCATCATTAATTTTAAAAGACCTCTGAAAGCCTTGGAGCTTACATGGCAGTCTTGAAATGTTTTAACTCCCTTTGAAAAACAGAGAAAAAACAGTGCCTGATCACTGGATAGGTGCTCAGAGCAAGAGCAGGCTGAGGAAGAAAGAGTGGCTTCTTGACGCTTTCCACACCACTTTGCTCCAATTAGTACAAAGAAATATCAGTTTAGAGAAGAGGGCTGCTGCCTGACAGCAGTGATTGATACTGTCTCAGGTGCCTCAAGCATTAGAGCATGCAGGTGGCTCTCTTGACCCCAGCCTTGCTGTAAAGACAATGGTCTGTAAAACTTGGTATTCCCATACAATTCCCATAGGAATTCCTGGATTATGGTCATTCATAAAACATGAAATCCTTGTTTGGGCATCAGGTGGAAAATATTCCTGGATCCCTAAATGGTACTTTGCCCTGTAAATGTACCAGCAATAACTCTTTCGCTGAGTGAAGAATCAGATCTGTCTTTTTTTGTTTTGGGGGTTTATTTTATTTTATTTTATTTTATATTTTATTTATTTTTATTATTATTATTTTATTATTTTATTTTAATGTTAATTTTATTTTCCCACCATAGCCAGGGCTGGAGTCACCACTGCTTGTAAGGAGACTGACTGGGGATGGGTATGCGCTATAGGCAACAGCAGTCCCTGCCTGTGCAGGGTGTCACTGAGAGCAGAAGGATTTACGCAGCACTCCTGTTGAGCTTGCTCTTGGCAAACTAGGAGTACCTGGGGAACGGCTTTTTTTAAAGAATGTGGAGTACAGGAAGCCTGGGAAGATAAACTGCTGCTCAAAATCTGGGCTGCAATTAAATACCTTGTTAAATGGATGGCAAGAACAGAATGCACTTGCTTTGTGTGACGCTGCCTGTGTTGGTTCTGCTCCAGTTTAAAACAGAAACTAGCTCAGGGTTTGTGCCGGTGCATAAGAATAACACGTCTCGGCAAATTTTTAGCTACCTGCACTGTGTTTGCTGGCTTTAAATCCCTTTTTTACAGTATTTTAAAAGACTGGAATCTTTTCTTCATGGACAAATAACAAGATTTACTGAAAAAGCCCCTGTTCTGCTTAAGCAGTTGTGCATTAAATTAAAGACTTTATAATCTTTTTTAGATTCTAAAATGTACAGGAGAGATGCCTTCGCTCTTAATAGTTAAAATGTAATTATAATAAATGTATATGGCAAGGTAGAGAAGAAAAATTTATGATACATTTGGTTTTTTCACATTTCCCCAATTACTTATCCATGTATGCAACCCTACCTCTTGCCTATTTGGCCAGTTCTCCAAAAATTACTCGCAATTTCCAGACCCCTCAGTAGTATCCAACAGTTACTGTTTTGAATACCATGCTCTTAGAATAGATGTGCCTTTTGGTCCCCTATATCCAAGAGGAGACAGATTAACCCCTGTGAGCAGGTTGGTCCTCTAGCAAATAGCTGTTCATTTAAAGTCTGGCATCCAGGAGGTCAGAAACTGGATTTTCACTTCTTTGAGGAAAAGGAAAGCTTAACTTCTTGCTGGCAACTATGTCAATCTCTGCAAGCTGTAGAAGAGCCTGTACTATCCTTCTTTACATTATGGCATATCAGTATCTAGAAAAACTCCTCATAGGAGCCACCTGCCCATCACAGGCCCAGCTGCACAAGCACAGGGTCAGGGGGCTAGCGACTGGGGCAGTGCAGGTGTGTGAATGCGTGATCACTAGCAAAGATCAAGGTGGACAAGTCAGTGAGTAGGCAAGATGGCCAGGGAGCAAGGGGGTGAGTGGGTCCCAGTGGGTCAGCTATGGGGGTGAAAGCATCTGCATGTCCCTAGGGCATGTGGGGCTGGCTGTGGGACCAGGGGAGTCCTGGTTGGCTCTGGGGATGCGTGTGTGCACAGCAGTCTGCAACAGCTGCTGGATTGGGTCTTGGGGGTCCATGTATCTGGGTGCTAGCAACTGGAGAGACTGGGATCCAGGGGCAGCTACTGGGCAGACTAAGAGTCTGAGCCCAGCTGCTGGGGGGATCCACCTTATATGTATGTAATGCATACATATACGTGTGTGTGTATATATATATGTTGCATGCATGTATAAATATAAACATATATAGTCTTCCTAGTGAACTTCCATCCTACTCACTCAGAGAAGGGAGTGGGATAGGGAATGTCTGTCTGTTGTTTGTGTGGCTGGTCCTGTATACATGTGCTGCTAGCTGGTCCTGGGGACCTGGAGCTACAGCAGCTTCATCTCCTTTGGGCTGTCAAATCTGGCATGATAAATTTTCCTCTAACAGATGGCACTGTGGTGGTATCTATATCCATATCTACCTCCACCTTGCTGGCAGTGTTATCACTCATGACCAGTATGATGTTCTAATGAAGAAACCTGCATGCATTATAGGCTATAATGGTATGTAATAGGATACAGAGTGTGTATGCATCCACGCACACATGCCATCTAACCCTTCAGTAACAGACAACATTGAATGTTTCAAGCTTTAAATATTCTACTTGATTTGATTTTTAATTAGTAAGTATATCTTGAAGGACTAGTCCTTTGTACTTAGTGAAAACACTGAAGGACTGCAAGTCAGGAATCTTTCCTGAAAATACAAGACTTTTAATAAATACTACATACAGTAAGGCAGAGAGAAAGAATTAAACATGCATAACTAAATTATTTGACTCATGCCTTCATGACTTTCACATGGCTACACCACCTCTGTGAACAAAGAAGTTACCTGAATATAGGTCCAAGACAATTATCTGCTGAAGAATTTTTAAATTAGTGCTGGCTCAGGAATTGCTGTACAAAGCTGCAAGGTTCAACTGAAATTGCTTTCACAATTATTGTAAGAAACTTTCATATGAATTATATGTTGCTATGTCTCACCATACCTGTGATGCCATTAAAATACGGCAACTTAAAGTCTTCTTCCAAATTCTTTTTGTATTTATATGCATACAGAGAGTTTAAAGAACAGTTGAGTACACCAAATACAGTTTATCCTCACATGTTCACAAGTAACTTCTCTGATGCAAAACTGAACCACCGTTTAGGCGTGCCATTTCAATGGTAATCACTGCTAAACGGGCCATCGCTGTTCCAGCTCACTTCAGGCAGCAAAACTCAAAATATGGAATATTTTGTCTCCTGCCTTTGAGGAGTTTCAGAAACAATATGATCTAGCTTGTATTTAGCTTTTTCAGGGGTGGTGGGTGGTGGTGGGAGGCAAGGGGGGAAGAGGTTTTGCCTTACTCAAACGTTAGTAGGGAAGACAGATATCTGAGCACAGCTTCATGAACTTGTCACCATGTGTATTTCAACTAGATAAGCTCAATCTGGAAGACACCAAACCTGTCCTTGTTTCAGCTGGAATGGAGTTAATTTTCTTCTGGTGCAGTGCTGGCTTTGGGATTTGGTGTGAGAACAATGCTGACAGCACACTGATGGTTTTGGTTGTTGCTGGGTGATGTTTATACTAAATCAAGGGCTTTTCCATTTCTCGGGACCTGCCAGCGAGAGGGCTGGAGGGGCACGGGAAACTGGGAGGGGACACAGCCGGGGCGGGTTACCCAAACCAGCCAAAGGGATATTCCATAGCATGGGACATCATGCCTGCTATATATACCCAGGGGGTTGGCCAGGGCATGTGGATCACTGCTCAGGGACTGGCTGGGCATCAGCTGGCAGTGGTGAGCAGTTGCATTGTGCACCACGTGTTTCTTTCTTCCTTTCCCTCTGGATTTTCTTCCCCTTCCCATGCCCCTCCCAGCCCTTTTCACAATAACTGTTATTGTCATCATTGTTATTATCGTTCTTTCATTTTTATTTTATTTTAACTATTAAACTGTTCTTATCTCAACCTTAAGAGTTTTACATTCTTTTCTAATTCTCCTCCCCACTCCTCTGGGTGAGGGGGGAGTGAGCGAGCAGCTGCATGGCACTTAATTACCAGCCGGAGTTAAACCACAACACTCGCTGACGAAGGTCCATCTTTGTAGGTGCAGATCTGCTGACAGTTTAGACCACCTTGAGTTCAGAGCCTGGCCTACTCATGTCAAAAGTTATTAGGAGGTGAGCTGGGGACAGAGAGAAGGGGGAATCACACAAAGCAGATCTCTTTTTTCTGCAATTCCCAGCTAAATCAGAAGACTTCTGGTATCCCTTGGGAACGGATTGGAGAGGAACACTAAGCCCTTCCATTCAATTCTGTTTTGGTCTCTGTGTGTGACTCCTCTTCAGTTGTCTGTGCCAACCATCATCTATGTTTCCAAGTCAAGATGCTTTGATACATTTCAAAATTTTGAGCAAGATATACTTCTTGAGCTACGGGCAATTCTACTGACCTCATTCATGAATTACACCACATTCTCTTTCAAAACTGGGCCATGAACCCAAATACTACAATTATGTAAATATTGTACAAACTCTGGTTCACTTGAAAGTAGATGTAATAGAGCAATAGAATTCCTTTATTTACCAACACCAAGTAGTTTATTTTGGAATTGTTCTGATTTTTTTGTTATAAATTCATTGCAAGGTGGGCACACCTACATAAAGAAATCAAATTACTGAAGGTGCTGTTTCAAGGTATGGATTTGTTTTGTGTCCTTGCTGCAAAACACACTTGAGTGCCCAGCTGATATAATGCAAGCAGCTTCCAGGCTGGTGGTGCCAAGGTTAAAACCACGCACCAAGACACTGCCTAGCACCCTACCCCTGTAAAGACACAATGTGGTCCAACAGATGGCCCTTGCCTTACGCACAGTGTGCCTAAAACATTCACGTGAGGGTGTACTTCATCACAGGTCCTGGAATGTACAGGACTGCAACAAGTCAGACACCAGCCCTTCCCCTTTTACAGCACCTAATAAAATGAAAAATGAAAATCACAGGCTGCAGTTTTTAGGGCATCTGTAATATTTCTTAATAGCTATATCTGCAGATAAATATATGCAATGTTGATACCCTTTTTGTGAATAAAAACAACACTAATCAGTTCATGAAAGTAGTTAGTTAATTATTTATATGTCCTTGAGTTACAGATTTATTTATGGAAATTAACATAATCCTAAATATTAAGCAAAATATTTTCTGCTAAGAGAGAAACATGTTTTTGTTTTTTCTGTCTTGCTGATTCCCTGCCAAATTCAGCTTTTGTTTAATGTCTACAACCACTGTTACTTTTCTGATGCAACCACTGATGACTGATGAAAACTTTCTCATGCAAAAGAAACCAAATCAGTAAACTCAGCTAAATTTTCTACTTAAGAACTGACAAATCTGAAATAGCAGAATAGCCATTTTCCTAGACCTATTTATAGATAAAATTTCAGATTTCATTACATTAAATGTGAAACCATATTTCTCCTAGGTGACTGGTCTCCTGTTAGATTAATTCCATTTTATTCAGTTAATGCTGAGGTTTTGTCTCCCCATATAAAATACAAGATTGCTGTTAGCTGCTGAGATTCAAGTATTTTCATTTTCTGTCAGAAACTGATTTAAAATAGCACCTTAAGTATTATTTTAGAGTAATTTGAAACTTACAAAAGTTTGCAAGTGCTTGCACCTGTTGCAGTTTCAGAAATTTGCTTCCAAAAAAGCTGCATGATATGAGTAATGTCCAAACAGATGGATTTTCAGCTCCATAGCAATAGCTGGAAATGTGAGGCAGAGTAGGGGCAGGGATATATAATTGTTTTCCCTTTATCAGCCTTAGTAACACCATCTGGCTTTCAATTACAGAACTGCAACAAAGCCTATTTTCTCTTTATCACCATCTGGTACCTCCCAGTCAAGCAACAGTCACACAACAAATTTAACTTAAGGTTTTAAGAATTTCATCCATGCAATGTGTAAGATAAACAGAAGCTGAAGGGCTGCATATGAGGTACTGAAATAAACAATCTAAGGACACTGGCACTGGAACTTGATCAGATGCACCTTCAGGGAAGAGACACTGGGAACTGGCCTGGTTTTGGCCTGGCTCAACCAACAACCTTCTAGATGATTTCCAGGACCTCACAGTGTTTGGATGTGGCTACCCTTGTTTGGAGGCTGTGAAAGTTTCATAGTAGGAATGTGGTCAGAAATGTCAATTTTAGTTGCCATGTAGGCCACAGAATGGCCCTCAGGACTCTTTAATTCACTAGCATAGGAGGCCTTCTGCTTGGGAAAGCGATGCTATTGCTCCTACCCATCCAAACTATGAGAAGAAGACACCAGATTTTGACTCTGATTACCAAGTGATGAAAGCCTTTTCCTTTCTGCTGTCTGCAGCTGCTGTACATGGGATTGTTATGTAACCTGCTGATGTTTCTGGAACATTTCCATCTCTGTGTGAAGAATCCTAATGATGCCATGAACAGTTCAGGGTTGGAGAAATTGTTCTGAATGCCTGACACTTTTTTTTCTCCAATTAATAGCTCCAATAATACTCAGGGAAATAGTGCCAAAAATGAATGCTCAGTTGAATGTAAGTTAGTTTCAGGTATCACTGTGTGCTGGTTTTGGCTGGGATAATTTACTTCACAGCAGCTAGCATGGAGCTATGTTTTGGATTTGTGCTGGAAACAGTGCCGATAACTCAGGGACGTCTTTGTTGCTGTTGAGCAGCGCTTACACAGAGCCAAGGGCTTTCCTGCTTCTCCCCCACCCCACCAGCGAGGAGGCTGGGGGGGCACAAGGAGCTGGGAGGGGACACAGCCGGGACAGCTGACCCCAGCTGACCCAGGGGATGTGCCAGGCCACATGGCGTCATGCTCGGCCTATAAAGCTGGGGGAAGGAGGACATGGAACATGTTTGGAGTGATGGTGTTTGTCTTCCCAAGTACCTATTACACGTGCTGAAGCCCTGCTTTCCTGGAGATGGCTGAACAGCCGCCTGCCCATGGGAAACGGTGAATGAATTCCTCATTCTGCTTTGCTTGCCTGCGCGGCTTTTGCTTTGCCTATTAAACTGTCTTTATCTCAACCCATGAGTTTTCTTACTTTTACTCTTCCACTCCTCTCCACCATCCCACTGTGGGGTAAGTGAGTGAGCAGCTGTGTGGGGCTTAGTTGCCAGCCAGGGTTAAACCAAGACAGACTGGAACTAAATTGCACTTACTCATTACAACATTTGTAAATTCTTGCTACATGCCCTTGTTTCTACCATACGATAAACTTAGACTTGGGTATTTATCGGCTGCCACCATACCTGAGACTTCCATAGTCACAAGGAACTGTGACTGTTAATTTGTGTTCACAACATACTTTCTTGCATGTAGCTCATATTCTTCAAATTCCATACATACACTGCAATTAAAAAGTACCAATAGGTTATCTAAAAACTCTATAAAGGTTTACAAAGAAGCCAACAGAAGACGTTGAATAAAAATTGGAAGTAATGGTACATACTACTGGTTGTAAGCTGCCCAGCTGAATTGCTCTCTCTGAGAAATGATAAACAAAATCACATTTTTTTTTAATTTGTCTGTCAATAAAATTAATGCTTCTCCTGGTTGGCTTATGGCAAGTACCAGAACTTTGGTAAAATTAGCTCTAGATAACATTTTATGATTTAGAGCAGCTTTTGAACAGCAGCGATAGCGATATCCTGTTCCTTAGAAGAGTATGAATGTTCTGTAGCCAGCCTTTGAAATCACTGAGAGGAAATGCTAATTTTGAAAATGCAGGTTGGCCTCATCTGTGAGATACTCCTGTTTTACACTGGTAAATTAAATTCTCTTAATGCTATTGACATCATACGCTTCACAGAAATTTAAGTAAAGCACAGTAAGTAAGATTCAGAAAACATTATTTTAAGAAAAATATAAGCTAGCTTTCTTTCAGCTAGATTCATATGATTGTGATTTAAGAATACTTCAGTGCTTTTCTCAGAGTCTGTCTACTTCCAACATTCATGTAATCCTCAAATAAAATTCAAGTACATAATGCTCTTCTATGTTCATCATCTATAACTTAGAGCAGGTGAACATAAATTTTGATTTGAGAATTTTTATTTTCTATGGCTTTGCTTCTGGACAAAGAAAGAGAAGGTGGATAATTAAGCACGGAAGACAATGTATCATTTCTCTACAGACAGAGATGCATACAATCCTGGCCTTTCCGACTCGGGGCGGGGGGGGGGGGGCGGGGAAGCTTATCTTCCTGCTTTTGGAAAGTGCATATTTAGTAAATGAGCAATAAGAAAAAAAAAGAAAGAAAGTAGAACCTTCCTACTGGTGTTTAAGAGGAAATGCTTCTCCTACAGAATTTTTTTGGGTCCTGTAAAAAGTTAAAATTTTTTATTTGTAGTTTCTAAAGACTTGATTCATTGTTTAATAAAATGGGGACGTGTCATAGGTGATTAAATGCATAATGTGGTGAAACATCCAGATCTGTGATTACAAAAGTATAACATTATTTATTTGGTCTGAACTTACTACCAGAAAGTAGTGATATATGGAGCGATATATACACGTATAGTTTATAAACCCTCCTTCAACACTGAGAAACTGTTGTGGCGAGGGGGTTGCCTACCACACTGAAAACTGGTATGGCTAGGAAGAACTCAGGGATTCCCACTGAAGAATTACTGCTGCATGCACAAAGCTATGCAGAAATACAAAAAGAGTTATTTTGATAAACACTGTGATTTGAACTCACAAATACGTGCCTGTGTTGATCTTCATAGAGCACATTTCACACCATTAAATTCTAAATTGTATCTATCTCGTCATAAAAATGAGGGTCCCGTTCATGTAACAACTGTACCTCCTGCACAGGTCCTTTTATTGTTCGGCAAACTAAGAACGTCACCTCTGGTATGGACGGCAACAGTCGTACCTCCAAGAGCTCAGCAAGAGGCAATGCACCCTGTTCCCAATTAGGGAAGCTACACAACACCAATATGCCCACCCCTGGGTTTAGGGAACTTAACCACTGTTCCAGGTTTCACTCCACATGCACAAAAACTACAAGTATAGGCTCTAAACGAACGAAGCAGGGTCTCATTTAAATCCACTGACCAACTCTTAACTCATGAGAACATTTGTTAATTTAATCTCAGACAGTCAAATGGAGCAAGTGTGTATGTAAAAGCATATGTAAAAGCAGCTGATCTAAGAAGGTATTAGATGCTGACTAAAAATGGTGGCAGTGTAAAAATTATGACATGGAAAAACAATCTTTTTTTTTGAGTTCTCTATCAATGTTAGCAAAATTTTTAACGAAAAATTATTCTTAATTTTTTTAAAAAAATCACAAAAACCTGTAAATCATGAACATAATTTTAAAAAAAAAAAAATAAAAACCATTTTCAACATGTCTAAAATTTGAAATTTGGAGTTCTTTTATCATTAAAAGTACTTTTTGGAAACTTTAAATGATATGCTGATACGCATATGTGGGTGCTAAACCATTTTTTTTCCCCTTATTTTTCTTTCTGTTTGTAGATAGATGCACGCCTTATGATAAGGTCCAGATTATGATTCAGCCCATCAATCTACCTTGATGCCAAATATGCTAAAAACAGGCAAAAAACCCATGAGAACACCATGGTGAGCCCAGCTCTTCAGTGATTCGTAAGGCTAGGCATTTTTATAAATCTGAAAATACTTATTGTAGATATCCAAAACAATAGGAAAAGCACTTCTTGCATTCTTGATACAGAAATCTCAGTGTTAGAACAGTGACTGGAAGAAATATTTAGAAGACAAATACAGCAGAAGTATTTTTGATACATTTAATATTTCTTGTTAAATGATCAGTGATTTGAAGATTATTTAATTTCATTTGTTTTGAAGAGGCACTGTAACCTTTACTTACAATCCAGTTGAAGGTAAATGCATAAACTTTCTTGTTTCTGCAGGAACTACATTTTCAGAGTTAATTGCAAAGAAAAGTATATTTGTGATCTTTTTCTTTCCTTTTCCAGAACTCAGGGCAAAGAAAGAAGTACAACACCCATTCAAAGGCCCTTTCCAATTAAAGAGCTAATGGGCTCTTTTAAAAATGCTTTTAGATTGCATTATGCACACAATCCCCCAGAGCTAAAAAAAAAAGAAGTCTCATAGCTTCAATTTTTATATGGAGACCTGACTGAATGGCCAGCAGTAAAGAAACATTTGGCTTCTTGTTGTGCATCATTGTTCTAACTCTTCAGAAAGCCAAGTTAAGTGTAATTTTTCTGAAGGTTTATAAACAGCAAGATAAAGTACTCCATCTACTCCAAGAAGTGTACTGACAACATGACAAATGGGAGTCTCTCGTGGATACTGCCACCTCGTGAGTGTTCTCTAAGTGGAAGATAAAGCAGGATAGCTATATAGAGACTGAATTACTACAGACTAAAAATAGAAACAGGAAAATACTAAGGCTATCACTGTACCCATCAGGGTTGTTTTTGAAGTAAGGAGATGTTACGTGTGAAATCTGAAAAATAAATGTTGCTCAAACTTTGCTTTAATTTAGAGACTGAAACTCAAGAAGAGCAGATCACCAAAGGCAACTTCAAATGATCAAGCAACAGAAAATCTTAAGAACTCTCCTGCATCTCATCAGCCAAATCTCGGTTGTGATGACCAGTTTAGTGAACTGTACACATTCTGTGAATCATAAAGCTTCTGCAGTAGGATACTGTATCATACTGCACCTTCAGAAAATTACACTTAACTGGCAATTTTTAGATACTTCTATATGCAGTATGGAATTTCCACTGGGTATGAAAACATCAGTGTAATTTCCTCAGAACAACAACCTCTTTGTACTACTAGCACTTGACTGAAACCACAGCAGTTTTTCCGATTACTTTTTTAAAAAACTAACTACAGCTTCACAGCTGGGTCCCTGTAGTAGCTAAAAGCTTTGGGTACCCAATTCGAGATGACTTGCAGGAACCCTGTACCATGTGGAAAATGGGTTCACTCGAAAAAGTCAATGAGTCAATTGCTTTTAAATCCACGCAATATGTTTCTGATAGGGTATTTATTTTATGAAAATAGTTTTACCAGGCAGTGTTTATTGCTGGTTTTTCTCCAGACTTTGAAGGAACTCCCAGTCATTTTATTATGCTTTAGTCCTTCCTCATGTTTCTTTTAAATTCTAAAACATTCCATATAATGTAGTTGTATAAGCCATAGTTCTCCTGTGTGGGTAAGATGTATGGCATGGGATGACAGATTAGCAATGCTTCTTCTTATTGACAAGTGTATTACTCGCACTACCGCACCACTAGACACAGATCCAAGGTCAAGTTAGCTGATCTTTAGCTTCATACTTACTAGAGGCGAAAGGTAGCTAGCTGCTCTCCTTTGGTATTAACATTCTTATACGGCCGGCTTAAGCCAGAGGTGGAGACAAAGGGAAACAGGAAGTCTTGATAGCACTGAAATGCACAGAGAACCTAACTACACAAGTTTAAGTGAAAAGCTTCTGTAAAGACATCAGCTTTCTCACCTCTGAAGTATGGATACTAGGACTACTACTTGGAATGTTTCTTGAAAAAATAAAAAGACCATCTTAGACAAAACATTGGTAGTAAAAGAACAAAGAACTGTCTCATTCCTGTTAGCTTCCTTTATTCCAAGTCTTCCATTATAAACAAAACTGGGTTTTGAAGAATGTGGTTACGTGTATTTTCATTTACCTCCTACCCTGCTAACAAAAAGCTATGTGAACTGTGTATATCCACATATTTGTATAAGTGTGAAAGTGAGGGGAGCTAAAAAAATGAGCCACTCGCAGTTACTGTTCAATTACTTGTGACTTTCATGTCAGTGCTCCTACTGGTAACAGAAATTCTTTAAATGTGCCAATTTTTCTTCAGTTTTATAATATGCAAGTTTCTGAGGATCGCAGCCTCCAGCCAGGTTTCCACAGACAGGGATGTGATTTGCTGCTGGTAAAATAAATTAAAGAGATCATTCTTAGAATAATCTTCAGGAGCTGGCATTGCTGCTCCAGAATTACTCAACATGAACTCAACATTCCATGTCTTATATTAAAACATGTGTTAAATGCAACTATTTTTGAAACCTGAAAGGACAGAAAGGGGGGTGCTTAGCTCTGGAAACCACGCAGCACCGACTCTGCAAATGCTGGGAGGCACCAGAGCAGCAACAGCTCTCCCCGTAGCTAGCAGCAGCCAAGCAGGTGGTGAAGAGGCGGGAGACGCCCTCGCACCGCCGACGCGAACACTGTCCTCGCCACAGCACGGCCCGAGGGAGGCCTCCGTCACGGGGCCACCTGCGGAACACAAGGCCCCGGGTGACAGCCATTGCGTCGCAGCCCCTGCCGGCGGCCGAGCCCCGCCGGGGCCTCCCTGAGGCGACTGCACCCCTCGCTACGCCGCGGCCGCAGGGCACTGCCCTCCTCTCCCTCACCGCTCCGGCCCGCGGGTGCCCCGAGCGCTGCCGTCGGGCGCGGAGCGGGGCGATCTCGGCGCGGGCCGCCGGTACCCTCCGGTCACCAACCCGCCCCCTCCCCGCCGCGGCGCGGTGGAAATGGCCGCCCAACAGCGCGGGCCTCCCGCTCCCCCGCGGCTCCCGAGCGAGGCACCTGCCGAGCCGCAGTAGCCCACGGAGGCAGGGCGGGGGCGGGCGCCGACCTCCGCGGCCCCGCACCGCCCCGGGCTCCCCGGGAAGCAGCGCGGCGGGAGCGGGGCTGGAACAGGGGGCCCGGCCGCGCCGCTGCCCGCGCCGGGGAGGAGGAGGCGCCGCGCCCGGCGGCGCTGCTGCGGCCCCGGCGGGAGGGGCGCGCCCCCTCCTCACGGAGCGGGAGGGCTAGCGGCCGGCCGGCTGCCTGCCCAAGGCGCAGCGGCGAGCGGCTGCCGGGGCTGGGGGCGCGTCACCGCGGCCCCGCCGGCGACTAGGGCGGGAGTTCGGACGCCCGCCCGTCCAGCTGCGCTGCCGTTCTGCCTCCTCGGGGCGCCGCCGCCACCGCCTCGGCGGGACTCGCCGGTGTGTGAGCCGCCGCGCGGAAGGAGCCGCTCCGCCTCTGACAGAGCCGCCCCCCCGCCCACCCTTCCTCCCTCACCTCGAGCTGGCGCTGCCGCCCCACGCTGCCGGCGCCGCCGCCTCGCCCGCTGCTTCCTCGCTCGCTCGCCCGCCCCCGCGCCCCGCCGCCGTCCCCCTGGTGCCGGGCCCCGCCGAGGGGCAGGCGGCCAGCCCTCGCCCCCGCCGCTCGGCTGCGGCTGCCGCGCCCCTCGCCCCCCGCCGCAGGGAAGGGACAGCGGCGACTGCCAGGCGGGAGGAGAGGAGAGGAGCCGCCGGTAGCTCGGGCACCGCGCTGCGGCTGGGTCTCCGGGGATGGACTGGGCTTCGCCCTCCGCCTCAGTCTGCCCACGGAGAGGACGGCGGTGACCGGCCGCTCAGCCCGCCGGGGAGGAGAGGCACCCCCGCCTGCGCCGCGCGACCCTGCTCACGCCCGGTTAAATGTCACGGCTCCCCAGCTGCTCTCCGCCGCCGCCCGGCGCGTCGCTCACCTCGGGAAGGGGCTGTGAAGGTGGCGGCAGAGGCAGCTTCGGCTGCGGCGCGCCCCACCGCCGCTCGCTTTGAGGGAGCGCCCAGGCAGCCGCCAGGTAAGGGACAGGGGAGACCCCCGGTGCCGTCGGGGGTGGCGGCCGCGGGGAGCCCGCCCGTCAGGGCACGGTAACTTTCGGGGTCTGGGGAGCGGGAGCAGAGGAGACTGCAGCGCGGGGGTGCGCCCCCTCGTCCCCCGCCCCACCCCCTGTGCGCCCCCCCGGGAGGGGACTCCGTGAGGCGCGAGCCGGCGGGACGGGGCGCAGCGCCCCTCCACCCTCCCGGGCGGGACGTGTCCCCCGGCCCCCCGAGGGCTCTCGGGTGGGCGGCGAATGGCTCTGCCCTCCCGGCGGCGGGCTGGGGGGTCGGGGTGACCCAGTCGGGAGGGGGGGCAGCGCGCCCGGCATCAGGCAGCCGCCCCACCCCAGGAAGCGCTCCGCCCGCCGGGCTGGGAGCCCAGTGGTGGGGGGCAGGAGTCCGCTGGGACTCCAAGCGACGGGGCACAAACACAATAGTCCTTTGTCCCCAGCGCACAGATGCTTCCACACCAGTGTCCGCTGCCACAGTGGATGTGCTCGGTGGAGTATGTGCATCGGTAAAGTGGGTCTTTTTTTTTTTTTTTTTCCCCTGGGGAGGGGAACGGTGAAGATACAGTTTTACCTTCTGCAAAGCAAATTCTGGTTACCTGCAGTTTAAAGGAGCAGCTCGAAGTACATGCAGGTCCTCCTGAACATACCTTGAAGAAAAACAAGGGCAAGAAAATCACTTGCTGTTGTATCATTTCTCCTGTCTCGAGTCTAAATTACAGGGATTTGCAAGTCCTGTCCCATAGTTGCTGGCGTAAATACCAAATGCTCTTAAACATTTTTCCCCTACAGCTTTCCTTGTCAAGAAAACTGCAGTGCTTTCTCATTATATGCTGCTATTTCAAAATGCTGTTCTTTCAGAAGATCTTATTTCAAAAGAAAACGTCTGAATGTTTAAAAAAATAAATCATATCTGAACTTGCATTGCTTGCCAGGTGCTGGGGGGGGGGGGAGGTAAGGAGTACACAGCTTTATTGTAGCTTTGTCTACATTTATTGAAAATGAGCCATGCGGTCTTTATTTCAGTCAGAACTATAGCACTAAGGGAATGGAAGTGAAAATTACTTTGTGTAAGGTTCAGGGAGGTAAGCCATGACCTGTAAAGCATTCCCCCAGTAGTTCTCAAGCCTACCCCACTTCCTACAGTGATGCATCCGGGATTGAGGGGTCTACAGTACAAGGTGTGTTTAAGAAGATTTCACTTGAAACTGCTGTATATACCCTAAAATAACTATATAACATTTTATTCATCATTCAGGAACAACAGCAGCTGTGACTGCATGAAAAAAAAAAAATCTGCTAGGAGGTGGAACAGAAGGATATACTTTCTGAGCTTCCACCTTCCAATGAAAACCACACAATTAAAAAGAGATGGGTTAGTCTCCCTGCTGTATGCGATCAAAGCACCACTAGTTCCATCAGGGGCTACACCCTTTCCGGGAAGTGCTTCCCTGTAAAGGTGAAGCTGCGGTGTGGTCTACTTTGCTACATAATAGACCACACAGGAGGGTGGGCTGACATGGGTATGTTCCTACTCTGACTATGTATTTGTAGATATCCCAGTCAGAATGGGATTTCTCCTTCAAATCAGCACTTAAAATGATTGACTCCTCAGCTGCTGTGCCATCTTGTTACTTTTCTTACTTGAAATGTAGCGATTTTATCAGTAGCTGATCCGTGTGCAGCAAAACAGTGATATTACTCCTTTTAGGTAAACAGAAGATCCCTGAAACCCATTTTGACTGCTCTGAAATCCCTCATGATGAAGTAGGAATAACACCTATGTAGACTGAACATAAAAAGGTGTGATTGGCTACGTATGAACAGTGTTATTTGATAGTATAACAGGTAGCAGGGATATTTTTAATTTTGTAAAATCCAGGCATTCTGTGAAAGGGCTGTAGGTGGTAATGTTATCCTGTGTAGTAGCAAGAGGTGAAGGAATACGAAGTATTAAGAGAAGCCTGTTAGTTTAGACAGCTGTCCACAAGTACTGTGATTAGTACTATGCAGGCACGCCACTGCGAAGTAATACTGTGGATTTGAGTATCCTGTAGTTCAGAAAAAAGACCAAAGTAACTTGCTATTCATAGTTCTGAAGCTGTATCATTTTCCTCCAACAGAGAAAGGTAAGGAGGTCTGGAGATTGGAAGGTTAGTGACTGTACATTTAAAAATGCGTGTTAGTGGCTTTTTCATATCTTGTATTAAGATCAAGTAATATAAACACAGGGTGGGTGTGGTTATCAGAGGCTATCGGCAAGGGTTCTAGGGGGATTCCAGTGGTGTTTTTTATAATTCATGCTGGTATGATTGTTGCCTGCTTTTAGGTTTGGGTTTTGGGGGGTTTTTAGCTTGTTTGTATACCTTTTGCCTCTCTAAACCTCAGGGAATAAAACGGGGAAAAAAGGTTAAGGAGTTCTGAAGGCTTGGTGTATATGGTCATCTGTTGGTTCATTGGCTCATCCTTTTTGAGAAGGTAGATTTCTTTCTAGCTGTTGTACTTAATTAAAAATCCAGATGAGAGACAAGTGGTAAGTGGATCAGTTTCAGTAAATTTATACAATACTAGATATGTATATTGCTGCATTCTCATTTTGCCAAGGAGTTTGTTTGGTTACTAGCTCTATAACACAATATGTTAAATACATTCTAATTCTCTGTACTTTGTCTTTACTTTTGGTACAGATATTCAGGACATCGAAGAAAATTCTATTTCTAATTAGTCACTGATTGACATCCCTATGTCATTAGCTAAGCTGTGTCTACGAATCTTTACAAATTATTGCTCATTTCTGATTTGTACAGTGACTGGTTTAACTGTTTATTTTCCAAAATCTCTTCAGCTTATATATTCTCAGCTAGGAACTCGCCCCCCCCCCCCCCCCCCCCCCCAATTTGAAAGCATAACCCCAAGCTTTTTCTTCTTCTCTGGAAAGAATGGCTTCTCTATTATCTTAGGAAAATATTGAAAGATATGAGATAACTCTGTAAAGAATGAAATTGAAGTATTTGAAATTTATAGGTATTCCTCCTGAAGACTTATGTTCATGCAGCATACCAATCGATGACTTCTGTGCTGAGATACCAATATTATTCCCATGAGATATGCTGAGTAGAGCTCATGTTTGAGTAGCTTGCCATCTCATAAGCCTTTTGATTCCTGGGGACAATTCCATTTCTTAATGATGAAAATCTGTAGAGGGAGAAAACATAGACGATAAACTGTCATCAGCGTTGTATAATTTTAGTGACCCATTTTCTGTTGATAAAATGCAAATCTTGTCATTTTTTTTCCATCTTCCTTTACGCAACTATCCTGTGAAGCAGTAGTTCATAAGATTATTTATAATCATACTGATCAGAGTTGTTATTTGATTAAAGTCTAATCTCTCATTCCCTTTGAAACTTGCAGTAGATATCTGTATCAGCATATTGTAGGCAGGTCTTCTTATATATTGATATACTGCTTATGTTTTCAGTTAGATTATTATGAGAGTCATAGGTCAGTATGGATACTTAGTGACCATCTTTTACATGAGCTGGAATTAGTGAATGGTTTAACCCATCACCCAGAAATACTCCTAATTATGTAGAAATAGAGATGAGGGGGCATTGAGATGACTTTTATTTAAAGTGGAAATATTTTAAACTTCTTACTGTTGAGTAGTACTTTGGCTAATCTTTTTCTTAGTGCCTTTATAGTAGATAAGAAAGTCCCCTTGGTTTTGGGTTGCAAGAAAAACCCAAATCATATCATATTTGTTTTTTTTAAATGACATTGTCCAAGTAGAGTGTTTTTTAAAAATATTTTATTTCAGAAGACTAATGGTGTCGGAGAAAATGGGCATATGAGTTTTCTTCTGATGAGCCAGTTACATTTCCCCAAAAGAAAGAAAATTGAGGAAATCAGTTTTTAGTTATGCAGATAAAGCAAAATAACTTACTGTCAATCTCCAAGTTAAAGTTGTGGTGCAACAACAACAACAAAAATGTAAAATAGGAAGAAATTTTTGTCATCATCAGTAATAAAACTATAATGTAATTGAATGGAGTGAACAGAAATTCAGCAGAAAGATTTGTCTGCATAAAATGTGATTTTTGTTGCATAGTTTGTTTGATTAACTGAAATGTCTGTCCTTTGGCCAGAATGAAGAAGAATAATTATTCTACAGTCCTGTTGCTTTTTGTTTGGCTAGGATATATACAACATTAGCTTGTGATTAATATTTTAATACTTTTAATAAATATATGTTCTATTTTTTCATTTTAAAATAAAAAATATATGTCTTCATAAAGCCATTGTTCAGATAAAGACAGTTTCTTTTAAATGGTAAAAAAATCAGAGGTACCCTGTAAAACTGTATGTAACTCCTACATGCAATGATAATATAAATCTTGTGTTTGAAATTATACTTAAAAAATGTGTTTATTATGATACTCTTGTGGAATGCTTAAAAGCAACAGGTGGTCCCAGCTCAGATTGTAGGAATGTAATAGGACATGCCCCCACCCTCCCCCGAATTACTTTTAAGTACAGTTATCTTCAGTGTTGAAAACTTGTAAGAGCCACAGCGGTGATATTTACTGAGGCAGGGCAAAAGCCATTCCTGAGCTCCATGAATGCAGAGGCCCATCTCTGAGGAAGGGTGGGATTTCACTGGAGGAGTCCTTTCTCTGATAGTTGTGCTGTAACTGAGAGCATGGCATGGGGAGTTGCGCCTCTAGAGAAATCGAATGGGCTGGCCTTAGCACTGGACAGCTACTTAGACTGTCATCCTCTGTTGTCTTTCCGACATCTGGTTAGTCTATATTCCTGTTATTTCCTTCACTTTGTCTTGTTTCTGAGAAAACAACATAATTTTTTCAGGAAATCTTATTTGTCTCTTGATTTATGTGTTTCATGAACTGCATTTCACCTTATGATTTGGTAAAGTCCTTGTGGAACAGCACTAGGCACTGGCCATGAAGAGGTTCAAAAGAGAGGGTCTTCTGAGGAAAAGCTGTTTGGCTTTTTCAGGATTTTGTTTGCGTTAAAGCAAAAAGGTTTCTGTCCCTCTGTGACAAGCCATCAAGTAGACTCCCATTCATCATGCATGTGGGATATAACAGTAGTTTATTAGCGCCATGCTGTGACTGCAACACAGTGTATTCTTTTTAGCAGTAGGATGCTGCTAAGGGTGTGTCATATTGATCAAATGGTCCACAGTGTTCTCCTGGGGTTTGAGTTTTCCTGGAACGTCCAGCTAAAGGTTCTTCACTTTGGTTAGGAAATAAACTACAGATTCATCGAGAATACCATTTGCACAGTACCATTCTTAGTTGAACTCCATGAGCTTATTCTGTTTTGGATCTTGTTGCAACTTCAGCTTTCAGTTTGAATTTAGACATGAGTTGTGGCTTCTGTTAGTGTCTCTCCCTGAGTATAGCAAAAAGGAGTTCTTCAGCTGCAGTTAGTGATTCTGTTAAATTCCATGGGGCTACAATAATTGGTTACAGTAGTGGGTAATAAATCCCATTAAGTTTTGGGTGGTGGTAGTGGGCAGTGTGTTTAAAATACTTTGTTCAGGAGTGATGCTTGATCTTTGTGGATGTTTGCTGCTACGGCTGTCTGATGGGAAATACCAGCAAAGGTCAGTTAATTCCAGTAACTCCAGTTTCAGTTTATGAGAACAGTACTTCATTCTGTTGATAGACCAGGGAAATATGAATGTCTGCAAACCCATGATTATGTTGGGAACTAATTTGTAGCCTGAGTTTTTTGCCCTGAAGTCGTATGGTACAGCTGTGAAGAGAAGTTACATGTGTGCAGTTCAGGTCTTTGAAAGACGTAAGAACTTTCAGACTTCTAAAATTATTTTGGAAAAGCTGTCAGGATTATCAAAGTCTTTAGTTAATTCCCAGCCAAATGTAGGTTGAATGAATACCTGTATCTTACAAATGTGAAAGTATTTAAATGTATTCATAAGACCTGTAACCACCTATCTGTCATTCCTTATGGTGTAGTAAATTCTGGGTGCCAGGCAGCAGGAGTTTGTCAGGATTTTTAGTCATGTTGGGAGGTAGCAGTTGGGAATTCTGATAGTCCAGGTGGACTGACAGGGTTGTAGGGACTGCAACTAATATAAAGGGAGAGACAAGAAGGTAAACAGGCTCTTTGGGAGGAAGAAATTCTGCTTCTTTGTAGGCCTTGGAGAATAAAAATAGTTAGAGGGAGATTTCAAGGTTGTAAGACTCTGCCACTTGGCCATCTGCAGACCCATAGCAGGGACATACTGCAGCTGACAGCCCCAGTAAAGAGAAGGTAGGCTTTGTGGCTGCTTATGACACAATCACATTTTTGAAGAGGAAAGGAGTAGGGAAGGCTGAAGCAGGAGTGCTGGTGGTGTGCGCCTGTCAGTGTGCCTGGGAGAGAGCCAGCCAAGCCTATGGCCTTCGTGCATCAGTGTGGCTGGCGGTTGGCAAAAGTTACCAGCTGCAGTTAAGCATAAAAACTGTGATGCAGTTTCGTAGACGTAGCTGTAATTGCCCTGAAAGAGTATGTTGCTATTCCTGTCAAGGTGTTAGTAAGTGTCAGGAGGTTCAGAAAACTAAACACACACCTTGAAGGGCCATGTTTGACTACAGGACTCACTTTAGGGGTTCCTCTGAATGCCTCTAGTGCTCCATGTAGCTATCCAGACTAGAGCAATTATATAGAAGAAAGGACATTTATAATTTCATTGAATAGAAATTATTACATTCACCAGTAGTAACAGAAATAAATTTTTGATTTGAAATTAATTGCAGAATTTAATGTAACTAATGTATGTGGGGAGGAACCAATGAAAAATGAGTTCTGTTTAGATCAGTATATGAGATTGTCTGGAAGAATAAGCAGAATTCTACATTAGTGTATGGCTTTATAGTCCTTCCAATTGTCATACTTTTTTTGGCGAAATACTGTGACCAACCAAATGTGGTGAAATACTGTGACCAACCACCACCCAGTGAAAAGTGTGACCAACCAGATGTGGTGAGAAAATACCTCTCATGCCAGCTTTTGACTATTTCCCCATGTAAACTGGCATAACTCACAATGATAAATAAGCACTCAGGCTATACAGAAACACATGAAGACAGAAGATACTAATTTATTGCAGTTTGTATAGTGGAAGCCATCGAAGAGTGAGTGGACCAGTTTAATTTGACACAAAAGTTTCTGTCTTCCCACTATAAACAGACCCTAGTGCAAACTAGAATTCATCAGCTGGGAATTGATTGAATGTGTCAGAGTAAGTTATAAAGTATATAAGTAGCTTCAGGAAAGCTTTAAACCCAAGACATTCTTGTTTCTGTTGCTTCGATAGAGGATGAGGAGAAAGTAGTTACCTTAGAGTTACTACAAAGGTAGTGAAGAGAGGTATCATGATAAAAAGCAGTGAAACAATTTCAGAAATTAAACTGCAGTGAATCATAAGGGTGCCATGGCTTGCTTCTGTGATTTCTGAAGGAAATACATAGGTGAGAATCCCAGTGACTTCTGAATCTGTAATTTATTTTTAAATACTGTCTGACCTGGAGGATAGCCAACTATTGGGAAGAAAAATGATGTCAGGAATTAATAATAACTTGAACCCTGAAGAAGTAAGTGACAAAAATAAAATAGGTCAACATCCTAAAACACCTAAGTCAGTATGATAGGGGGATATAAGACTGCTGTTCACTTTAAGGAGACAAGTATGCCGATCTCCTGGTAAAAATAGGCCTGTCCAAGCTCCTTCTCACTGTCAGCATGACTTGAAGTGACTACAATTGCAGTCTTACTAACAAACACTTTTCTTATGATAGTGTTTCCTCAAACTGTTCATATGTTTTCATGAACAACTTGATTAAAGGGATAAAGTTACGTGCCTGTTCTTAAAAGAAATAAATTGTAAATAATTTGACGTAGTTGTTTACAGCAAACACTGCTGTAAGGTTTTTTGTTTAGCTCATACCATATTCTGCAAATGGAAGTTGTGTTGAGACATTAGGTTTTTTCTCTTCTTTTAGGGATAGCATCTTCAGGACAGGAGTCATTTGGGTTTTTGGAAAAACTAGCTCTTGTGAAGAAGTAGATACAGTTTCTGCTTCAACATTGAAGTAGTCAAATGCTGTGTGATATTATGCATTGGGAACTGCAAAATAAGTCATCAAACATCTCCTGTCAAACAATTACAATTAATGACAGGTTAAAACGGTTTGTACATTTCAAAAGAAAAGAAAAAAGTGATTAAGGAGGATACAAAAATTTTACTTAGATCTATGTCAGTAATTATTTTGAACTTGCCCTGAGTGAACAGTTTTTACAGTTTTGAAAACATACGAAGGTAAAAGAGAAAAAATCCTTGTGATGAGTAGATAATTAAAATCTTACATATGCATTGAGATTAACATGCTAAAGCTTTGAAATAGAAAAGGTAGAGATATGATGAGGGTATTTAATAATACGTATCCTAGTTTTTATGATTTATTTTTTCCCAATA
Organism: Falco rusticolus; assembly: GCF_015220075.1. Taxonomy (NCBI): domain Eukaryota; kingdom Metazoa; phylum Chordata; class Aves; order Falconiformes; family Falconidae; genus Falco; species Falco rusticolus. The sequence continues at coordinate 15,109,906 of NC_051210.1, read as the reverse complement.
GACAAAAAGTCATATGATGGAAGAGAAATTTGAATTACAAAATATTTTAAAATTAATAATACATTAACCAAACAGTATTGAAGTAAGAATTTCTAGAGAGTTTCTCTCTTGCAAAACTATAGAGGTATTATATCTCGGCAAACCTTTTTTTAACTGCAAAGCAAGAGCAAAAGAAGAGGAAGAAGAAAAAAGAGTGCATGCTCTGAATACCATAAAAAATTTTTTTGCATTACATCATGTTATACAATTGCTTGCCTGTGTTAGGGGCAGGGGTGTGGGTTTAGCTGTTTCTCTGAGGCTTTAGCTGTTCTGCTGAAGCAATTTACATTGCCCTGGAGGAGGGGTACCAGATAGCACAGACCGTCACTTTAAATTGTTGTTCTTTTGATTACTGCACCACTAACCAGCTTGAGTTACTTGGCTGTTTTACCCAGCACATGCTACTCTTCCTAGTCTTGCTTCGAAAGAGTTAAAATGTTACTTTGCAGTGTGGGTAGACATTAGCCTCGAAGTACTTACATTAGCACCTAGTTGTAATCATGTAGTATGCTATACCAATACACAATCTTAATGTTAGATTAATTAATAATGCGATTAAAAATTTTTACTTCTGCTTCATATTGCCTGATTTTACTTTAAAAGAGCTTGTTATAAGTATTTTATAATTTTATAATTGATAATTTCTATTTAATTTGAAATAGGTCAGACGAGAGCTGCAATTGAAGGAAACAGATTATGGTTAGATTTGACAGTCATCAGCCACCAACAGTTCATTGCTCGTTCAGTTTAGGGTAACAGTACCGAATATTTTGTGCATCTAAAGATAATGCCTTTTTTCACGGTTGCCTTTTATAAAGTAATGAAGATATTGCTGTAGTTTGCAGTTGAAAGATGCTCCTGTTTAGCTGGAAAATGGAGTTTTACTGGAAATGAGACACTCCATACAGGAGAATTAATCTTCCTCATCATTGTAGGTGTTCTCTAACAGTGTGAGATATCTGTATCATGCCCATGGCTGCTGGCTTTTACACTTAAATGTGTACTCAAGATCACAGGTTTATTTTATTTACATGCTAGCTAGTTATTAACAATATATGGAAGGACACTAAATAAGTGCCTGTAATGTATCAGGAGCTTGCATTCTTTCTCTAATTTATTCATCTTAACTGTATGGTGTTTCTGTTAATACTAGTAATATTTTGTAGGTTTTTTGGATACATGGAAATATTTGCTGAATTAAAAAGTGAGCAATATTTCTACTTTCTGCATTTTATCCTATGCTTGGATAAGAATTTTTGTTTTGTACAAGCAATCCAGTATTTAATAATATTTACAGTTGGAGTTCCTAACTAGACACTTGTGGTATTACACGCAGAGTACAACAGGGACATTTTGTGCAGGTGTCAGGAAAATAATTTAGACCTCTGTGTGAGCTATGCACCTTCCTTTTTCTTCTGTAGTTTAATTTTAGTTAATAATTAGCAATACATCCTTCAAAAGTAAGAACAGAGTTTTTGCTTACTGGTATTTTTTCTGTGTAACTCATAGAGTATTGAAAGCATTAACTCCTCTCCTAACACTTTGTAGTTAGGGATAATAGTAGGTTCTTTCTGTGATTCTGCTACCTGTAGCATTTTTACTTTGATATTTAAATGCTGAACATTCTTGAAGTGGTAAGTGTGTGAACTTTGGTATAACTCATTATTACCCTTACAGCTTGTTGCAGAAATGTTTTGCCTCAGAAAGTAAGACAGGAGTGAAGCTCAGTTAGTGGTGATAATAGTCACCCTATTTGCAGCACATATGAATGCTAACTTTTATATTTATGGTGGCAATCACTAGATGGCACTGCTCTATGGTTTTTTTAAGTTGTTTTAAGTTTCCTTTTCTTAAATATTAATTCTCTTCTCTGATACATGACATAGTGAATTGTTACTGGTTTTGTGGCATGATTTCTCTGGGATTTGTGGCAAAAGGCAAGAAAATTTGACTAAAATAATCTTTGAGGAAGGTTAAATCCCTAAACGTATTGGTGTTTTGGGTTTTTTTTATTATTTGGCAAGAGGAGAAACATGCTGTTCGACAGTCTCTATTGCAGGACTAGTAAATAGAAAATGTCAGACAATAAAGCCACAGTAAGAATATTCTTCAATTTCTGTGTTGCTGGTATCTTTTTCTGTGGTAAATCAGCATGTAAGTATATCTTTTACTTCTTGGTAAGGTGATCCTGCAATCCTAAGTTTGCTAGCTGACAATTCTAGCTTTTCTAATCTTAAACTGCTCAGTTATCAATGCAGTCAACACAGCCTTTAGCCAGGTGTATGATGAACTGGAAGAGGTAAAACGAGTTAATCCCTTCTGTCACTGGAGTGCTAGCAAGATTTATGGCTGATGCTGTTTATTCAGCAAACTTTTGTGAAAAGACTGCTCTAACAACTCCACCCCTAATTCAAAAGTGTACTTAGGACATCATCACTGCAACAACACTGTTATCAAACAGCAACCACAAAGTTAAAAAGCCTAGCAGACCAAAACCCATCAGCAGCAATACTTTGTCAAAATATGCAAACAACAGCTCTTGCTTCCTTATGGCATCTTTTCAAAGTTTAAGGTACTGTCACTGAATCTATTGCTATAGTTAAATATGTTATGGTAACGGAGTTCGGTATGACTTCTGTAAACGGTAGTGTCTTAGAAGTCTTTATGCACCTGTCAGTTTACTCGCAGATTTTGTTGTTTTGTTATTATGGCACCCTGGCACAGTAGGGCTTCAGGCCTGTTTGGTTCCTCATTTATTTGAAGAACGGTATAAAAGAGTGCACTTGTCTAATGGCTGCATATAAATGGAACTCCTTTTGATCTCCAGTAAAGCTGTCTCAGGATTGTCTTCAGTTCTTCTGGCTGGAAGTACTGTAAGGCATATTTATCCAGAATTTGACTGAGATTCTCTTAACATCAAACTCACTGTGGGATTCTCTCAAGAGTAGGTGCCAATACTGTCAGTAATGGCAGCCAGTAGGCATTAGGTGTTGTCACATTGTGAATGAATAAAGAGACACTCATTTCTGAGTTTGTCATTTGCGAAGGATTCTACCCTTTGGAATTATAATGGTGGCTGGGCTGTACATGTGATTTTGGGGTTTATTCCAGAAGAAGGATTTACCAATGTAGTTTCTGGAGAAAATTAAATTTACAATCCCATGTGTTCATGCTGTGTAGTTTAAAGATTGGGAGGTTTTTAATGGAGGCCTTTTTTCCAGCATGGAAATTTTAAGTGTTTATTGTAATACAGAATGTAGTGGCTGTTCCTTCAGTTCTCTAAAGGTTTTTGTTAACAATTTGGTTTTCTTTCTTATTAATAAAGTGCAGTCACAAAAAAAGGCAACAGTACTTTGCCCAAGGCTTTCAGGAAATATTTTTGGAAGACAGAAGTATAAACTCTTTGAAAAAAAAGGTGAAATTATTGCATGAATTTCTTTTCAACTTGGGCTTTTTTAATAACAAAAATGAATTGCAATGTTTGTTCTTAAATTACTTTCAAAAATGAAGACACATTTCATTATGCATTTATTTAATCTGATTAATCAGATTAAGTACTTTTAAATAATTTGCAGATTTGATTTTGGTTATGATAGTTTGCCTTAGAGGTAGATGAACACAAACTTTGCAGAAGGTATCCATGAATAATTTTGGAACTTCATGAAGTGTTGCCAAATAAATCCATAAATTCCATTTTATTTCATTATGCATATTTTTATATGTGAAGTTTCTAGAGGTCTGCATGTGGTGTTGGCACGGTAGTACCCTGTTCAAGAGGATATCAGTTTACATACGCTTTTAATTAGCAGTTTCAGATTAAAGTCAAATGCAGAATGAGGCAGTAGTGGTGCTAGCTTCAAACTGGAAGAATCTAGGTTGGAGAATTATTTGTCTTGGACGTTGAGACAGTTGCTGATATCTTCATGTGGCAGCCAAGTGTTTCATACAGTCACATCAGCACAGGAATACTTACTTTTATCATCTGCTGGTTTTGAGAATGATATGCTTGTGTCTGATTTCTAAGTGTCACTTGAGCTGGCTTTTTTTTTTTTTAAGAATTACTTTTGTAAATTCTGTGTATGTTCTAGTGAGGAAATAATTTGTTCACCAGCTCCTGAGTAAACAGCCTTGTTATGAGTATGTCTCACCATAGGTTGGCATCTGCACCTTGCCCTGTATTCATTTCTGGATATAGCTCACTGAATTGGTGAATATCTTATGAGAGACTGAGTGAAGTGTGACCAAATTATACAAGCAACTGTCATCTAGACTGCACTGTAACAACAAAAGTTTCTTAAAATTAGTTTTTTCTTTTAGTGCTAGGAAAGTGATTTTAGTAACATAGGAAAACATTGTTGTGCCTAAGGCTGTTCAGTCTCTACTTGACTGAAGAGTCAAACTAAGACTCTTTCCCTGACTTCCCTTATTGCCTTGCTTTCAGTTACAACTGTAAAAGAACAGGCACACATTTCATACTCTGCTGTGACAGGAGAATGAGAGTGCTGTGTTTCTATCTTCAGTTCCTTGTGTGAAACTTTATTAAAGATAAGGACCCATGTTTTAGTAAAAAAATGAAAAAAAAAAAAAACCCTGCCAAACCCCCTAAAACTATAGATTTTTTTGGCAGATGACCTCTTGGCTTGCCGTTCGGTGAAGTAGAAGTCTGATTACTTTGAAAACTCTCAGTGTTTTATTTACAAGGTTTTAGAAGATAGTGAGAGTTTCGGGTATTTCCTAATCTGAATTTCAGAATGACTGAAAACTGGCTACTTTGTGTTTTCATCAGTATTTGAAATTAAAAATAAAAAAGTGGCCAAGTACACTTCTGAACACATGCATGGGTATGAAACACTTTGCAGTGCAAGTAGCATTACAGTCACAGCAGTGATTTGGGGCTATTCTTTGTATAAGAGTAGAATATATTTATATATAAAATACTGGTTTCCTTTGTGAAATAAATATGTATATATATATGTAACTATGGAACAGCTCCTTTATACTTCAGCTAGAAATACTTTACAGTGTAAATTTCTTTTTTTTGAAAAATGTATTTTACAGTACAGTATGTACAGTAGTTATGGCTAGATATCTTTACAAATGCACTTGCAAATCTTGGAGGTTACCATCAGCTGTTACTACTTTGTGCAATGTAATATATTCCCAAACTGTAGAAAACCCTGCAGGTTTGTTAAATAAGCTAAAAGAAGTACTTTTTGTGGTTAACAATATAAAATGGCATATAGCTTGGTACAACACTACAAAAATACTTGGTGATGTTTGGGAGATGTCTGATGAGCTCACCAGTACTCTATACTTGATACATTGCACAGTAACCTAGAATTTCAAATGTGATGAATTTATGCTTGTTATATCACATAAATTAGTCCATCTAATGAAGCTGTACTTTATGTGAGTCTCAGGGGCTTAGCTGAATAGTCTCAAATGAGTGGGTAAATTGTGTTGAATAAGCACATTGTTTTTCTGTTGTACTACATATTTTTTTGTTGTAATACTAATTTAGTAAACTCATCTCTACAGACTCTTCGTCAGGGCTGAATCTTTGACATTCAGTAAAAGTCTTGGCAGTGAACTTGAGAGGAGGAGTTATTCATAGTACCCATTTGTGAAAAGGCCTGTGCTATAGTATGCACGTGTGGCTTTTGTTGCTTTTTCAGAGTATTTTTGAAACTGTAAGAGAAAACTGTACAATTCTTTGCCATCCCCTAACATGGGGTTCTCATGGCCCTCCTAAACCAGGTAGAATTCAGACCCAAGATGTCTCTTTACAGGTGCTTTAGGAAAAGGAGACGCTTTTCCAAAGTAACACATAGATTTCCCCAAATCATCAGTCTGTGGGCCTTTTTCTCAGATTTAACATGTGCAGACCAACCATGGAATAGTGGGTGTGTAAACTCAACACTTACAGGTTGTAGTACAAGGAAAACAAAGGGAGCTATGAGTGGGTTTTTTTTTTTTTTCTTCTTTTCTTTTTGAAATTAAAATAAGACCACTTTGTCTTAATTAAAAGTGAATAATCTATCCCTTCCTTTAAGAACTACTTTCTTGAATATGGTACCACAGAAGTTAAAGTTTTTAACAAGCACATCTAAGCATGTTTATACAGAACATTATCTTATTTTTATTAAGAAATTGAACATTTCTTGGAGAAGTTTGATTTTTATTTTAGGAACATGGAGAAGAATTTTTTTGACTTACTGCTGTCATAACAAGCTCTGTACAGTGTATTTCACCAAGAAAGAAAAATGGATGTTCCTTATAACGGAAATAAAAAGTGTTATTGAACAATAGCTATAACAGTGGATATCTCTCAATTATTTGTTTTTTAGCAATTAACCTCACAAGGACATTGGACTCAAAAACATTTTTGAATGTTTTCTAAATAAGCACAATAAAAATAATTCCACAAACCACTCCTAGCTGAAAGACATATGTTGTCTAATGATTGCTGAAGGAAGTTCCTGGAAGGAGGAAGACCAATGTGTCAGTTGATAGATACATACTGAAATAGAGGTGTAAGTAAACAGTACTGACGTTTCCAAGCAATTCTTGAATTCAAATTAATCCTTTTTTAAAAAAAAAAAATATTGTGTAATTATTTAAAGGAAAAAAGATTTAAGAAGAACTGTCTAAGTAATGCTGCCATGGTTTTCTTTAACTTCAGTGAAACAGGCTTAATTACTGTATCGGAATGCTGCTGTAATTCAGTTGGATTGGAGCAAACACTCCAGTGGTACAAATTGTTGTATTAAAAGGATCATGTAAACCAGCTCAAGTTTTGCTCAGTTGTTTTCATAGCAGTCTTGCTTTGATTTAACATGATAGTTTGTTCATATTTTTATTGGAAAAGACATCAAGCATTTAACTTCAGAAAATGCATAGTCATTAAAAAATGGAGTTGCACAAGCTCTTCAGCTCTTCCCCAAGCTTAACGTCACTGATGAACTTTTGGGTTTGTCTTTTGTTTCTATTTAATCCCCTTTCTGTGGTACATTGTTCACTTCAGGATACTCCTTTTTTACATGTTTTTTGTCATTGTCTTTTGATATCACTATGCTGTTGTTTTCAAGAGGAATGTAGGTCTTTATACAGGAAGCAATGCTAATAAAAAATACGTTTTAACAAAAAGGACCTTATTACCTGTAAGTGTAGTAAAAGTATGTCTGTTGAGCATCTTGTTTCACACGAATTTTTTCCAAGTTGTTGTTTGAAATACTCCCCACTTTTATTTTTCAATACAGTTACTGAACAGAAAGATTATATCTCGCTGTTACCACAAAATGCTGTTTTTGAAAAACATGTGTCTCCATTCTATAGATCTCTGCAAGAGGGACTGGTTTGAAAACTGTGAGGCCTGTAGAATTATATTCTTTCTTCAGTACAGTTTTTGTTTCAGTATGAAGCATGCCATCTGGTGAAAGTGAGTGATTCACTGTTATTTCTGCCCAAGAGAGCAAAATGTGTTACAGGTCTAAAAAAAAAAAGAAAAAAAAAAAAAAAAAAAAAGAAAGAAAGAGTAGGACTGGATCCTCATTTGGTGGGAAATAGTTTGTCTTTGTTTACATCCGTTGTTGTCAGTAATGCTGTTGTGATTTCTGTGAGGCAAAAAATTGGCTTACAAGCGAAAATCTTTGTGTGGTATTGTGAACATTTATTAAATTTTCATTTGCTTGTATAAGAACTAATAGACAAAATTAAATAGTATGTATAAAAACTGTATTTTACGGCTAACACTAGAATTTAAAAAGTTTTTTGGTGTTGCATCGAAGCATTCTTTCGAAGAATCATATAGAAATGTGTTTCCTTGTCACATTATATGCCACAGCTTTTTATTTTCTGTTCAAACAATTTTTTTCAGAAGAAAATTTGCCCCAAATGTAGTTTGGGCTGCGGTCATCTGATAGTTTTGACTTTGTGTGCAAAATAGCCACATCATTTTGCTGGAATGTTGTTCAAATAAACCAGTGTCTTTTCACTTCAGAAAGATACTTTGAAATTATATTAGTTTCACTTGCCTTTTAAAGTAGATTAAAAACACACACACACACACACACAGAGGAAACAAATACATATTTGTTCAGAGGTTTTTTGAAAAGGAGGTCGTCAACAGTTAGGGTTAGTCATGAGTCATGAAGTCATTCAAGGGTTAGGCTTGGTCCATATGATCAGGAGTTCCTACTGGAAATTAAAGGGGGGGAGAAAGGCAGTTTCAGCATGGCATTTAGGTAAAGGGATAAGTCTTTTATCTCTTATCTTTACCATTAAGGCAGCATCTCTGTGATGCTGTTGGATTACTTAATTGTTTTAAGAGATGCCAAGTAATGGTGCTGTTAATAGATTCTGGGTACTGAGGAAGAGGTGTGGCTGCCAGATAAGTGCAGTTGAAATCAATAATAGATGTGGTTGAATGTGTGAAAAGCCAAGTAAACGTGGACATATTTAGACAAATTAGGCTTTTCAGGTTGCCAGTCAAAGATTATCAGTGACACAGTGTTGATTATTTTGCTCCCAGGATTTTACTCTGAATGACATAATACTAATTGCATGATCCATCAGTTTCATGTCACATTGATGTATGTTTGAAAATAGATTTCTGGGTTTTTTCACATGGTATAGCCTGAACAGTGTTCCGAATATAAAAGCTTATTCCCAGCAGTCTTTTTCTCCCAGTCATCATCTTTGCCCCTACTCACTATAGTGAGTTCTCCCCTTAGCCTTTCTGTTCCGCATTGCTTGTGATTTCTGCTGCATAGTTATATAAAGGTACCAGCCACAAAACTGTCAGTACTTGAGTGCAGAGGTTTCTAGGTCACAAATCAGGAGGCTGAGTTACATGGGAGGCAGGTAAATACCTGGCTTATAGGTGTTTAGATCTTAGATTGCCATAAAATACCGAGGAAGGGACTAACTTACCCCATCCTCAGAGTAGAGATTGATACCAGGACTTTCAGCGTTGGGTGTTGAAGCTAAGAATAGCATGTTACTTTGACATAGTGTTACTGTAACAGAGTCATAGAATCTCTTAGATTGGAAAATGCTTTTAAGATCGAGTTGAACTGTAAACCTAGCACTGTGAAGTCACCACTAAATCATGTTCTTAAGTGCCACATCTACACGTCTTTTAAATACCACCACGGATGATGATTCCACCACCTCCCTGGGCAGCATTTTCCAGCGCTTGATAACTCTTTCAGTGAAGAAATTTTTCCTAATATTCAATCTAAACCTCCCCAGTGGAACTTGAGGTTGTTTACTCCTAGAGGGATATTTGACCAGTGAGTTGTCTTCTGTTGAAAAAAAGGGGTCAAAAATGCTTTCTTCCTTTTAAGATGAAGCTTTTTGAGTGCTGTTCTTTGTGTGACTTTGATACTTGAAACATATGGCCTACCACTCAACACAGTACCTGCCTCCCTATCCTTTTTTCTTCATTTGTGTGGCACACAGCTGCAGAAATAAGAATCTTTGTTCCAGAGACCAGAAAGGAAACTAAGATTTTAACACGTCTCTTAGAAGATGTACTCCCTGGGAGGTTTCATACCAGTCCCACAACTTTTCAAAGACTTCACGGAGCTGTCAAATATGGCACATATTTTCAGATATGTCGTCAGCTTCCATGTCCTTAGCAATACCATGCTACTTCCTGCAGCTAAAAGAGAAGCTTATTCTTCAAAATAGGAAAAAATAGAGGACAAAGTTGAAAACTGACAGATAAACTTACTGTGATCACGTGCACCTTGGGTGAATTGGCCCAGTGTGAAGTAAACATTCTCATTCACTTCCCCTGCAAGCAGTCCTCAGGACAGTTTTCTGATCACCCCAAGCTGATGGGTTGATTCAAATGAAAGAGATTAATGGTTTTGTTTAAATCAGTTTGATTGGCAGGCAGGCCAAGTGCCTGGTCTTGTTTACTGTGTAGCTGTGTGGCCATTACTGTAGGTGCAGTCTCCTTCCAGTAGCATTACAAAGTTGGGTTGACTTAAACCAAACAGGGACAAATGGTCACGGACGCAGTGGGCAAAGACTTACGATTCAGAATGGAAATTTCCTCATGAGGCCTGTGTGCCTAGACCTATGTGCTTTTTCTTTGTAAAGCTTCAGTGATAATTTTTTTACAAATTATTATTTTTGCATTATCTTTTTTTTTACCGCTCAGAATTCAAGCCCTCTGAGTTAGTATGTGACATTGACAATATCTCTGTGGTGCAGCACTCAGCGTTAAACAGCAGGTCTTGAGTGGAGGTAGGGGACATGAAGGTAGTACTGTATTTTCAGCATGAAAACACATCTGAGCTGGCACTGTCTCAGATAAACTGATCTGTGGTAGTGATTCTTCCCCACTTTGATGTTATGATACCAGCTCACTCAGCTACAGCAGGGTATGCCAGGTGTAGTGCATACTTGTGCATTAAATACATTCAGTACTGGGACTTTGCAAGGTTGCTTTCTGAGGAGCATTGTCTTAAGAAGTCAGTGTACTTGGAATATAATGAAGAATAAGTCAAATCAATTACTGTATTGTGGATATACTTAGTAACTTTTAAAAAAGTGAGCATAGAGCAGATTTTTCTGCTTTCTGATTACTTTTCCAGGTGTTTTTCCATCACCCGAGTTAAAAAAAAAATCATGTGAAAACAGTAACTTTAAAATATTTGAAGTGTTCATCACCATTGAGAGTTCAATAATGCAGGTAAAAATCTAGATAATTGGCAATAGTTTAGAATATTTTTAGTTCTTTTTTGTGGTTGGTGGTAGAGCAGTCAGCCTTGGAAAGCCTAATAGATTTAATGGACAGTGTCAAGGTTGGAAAGGTTGAAAAGAAGACAGACTGGGGGCATAGGAGGAGACTTCAAAGAGAACAGGCTGAATGGTCTGACCATACATATTGCTTGGACTTGTGGCAGATGGGAAACTGGATGTTATCAAGATAGTAATAAGATTTAGTTGCATAATTGAAGATGAAGAAATGGTACATAATCATAAAACTACACCTCAAGACTGTTTACAGGGGAAAGCAAATGAAAATTGTGTAATTATTCTACTTTGTGCAAGGTGAAAATGGTTGAAGGAGAGTTAATGGTGAATGTACATCACCTGCTGAGAGAGGAGAAAATCTCAGATTCTGGGAGGAGAAAAAACTGGAAACTGCCCGCAAGAGGACACCATTTCCAAGGATAGCATAGTTTCACAGGTGAAATTTTTGTTTCTGAAAGCTGTCAAAGCTTCTAACTCTTTAAGTTTTCACAAATTCTGAAATTAAATTGATTTTACATAGTAGCACGCACGTAAGTGTTTAGGGTTTCATTTTAAATTTCTTCTGAAGATTTCAAATGGATTATTTAAAAGGAACCCCCAAATTCCTGATGAACGTAACATGAATGGTTTTTCCAGAAGACTTGAAAAAAACTAAACCAGCCAAAAAGCAGAGGGGCCTAACTTAGAAAATAAAATAGAAAGTTATTTTTAAATATTTCAAAACTGGATGTGTGAGGTTTTGTTTTGAGATTTAAGAATAAATTACCACCTTTACCAATGCTACATTGTTCTCTATATACACAGAGACTGAGGAAATAAAGGAGATACACTATGCTGTCCCCTGAAATAAATGGACATATCTTCATTTCAGAGTAACTATGAACAGTTCCACTGGAAAATAGACATACATTTGTGCAATTAAAGTAATTTAGGTAATCTTGTAATTCATTGTAATATGAAATTGAAGGCCAGATTCTGAAATATGATCTGTAGTAAGGTGCATGCAGTGGAACAGGAATGCATTGGGGTTTGTTTTTAAGACTTCTAGAAAAAATGCTTTATGGCTCCTTTCCTCAAGAAAAGGACATCAAAACAAACTCAAAGCTTTTAAATCCTAGTTTGCATAGAGATTCAGAAAGTGAGGTCTATTATTAATTCTTAGCAGACATGAATTTCTTTGTACTGTGTGAAGGAGTGTTCTCCAGGAAACATAATGCCCATTGTTTTGCTTTTGGATTCAGCTGTATCATCGGATAATGCTGTAAAACTGCATGTTCTGGTTTATGACTTTAAATTTAGAGATTTGATTTCCTTCAAGATAATACCAAGTCTCCTGAACTTGTTATTTTCCAGGGGAAAACTAAAAATGAACCAATAGTAGTTGATCCAAAATATTTTGAGTTGTGTTTGGTTTCTATTTCTGTATCTCCGTGTTTTCATGTGTGCCATTATAATGTAAAATAATATCAACAGAATTTGAAAAGCAGACTGGTTTTGACATTGTCAGAACATATTTTCCTTTTTGTCTCTAAAATGAACCTCCCAACTAAAAACAACTGGATTTTGTGAAGCATTCCATTCTAACAACTGTATCTTGTGATGGAATGTAGTTCTAGCACAGTATTTCTCTCTAGCTTGCTTTATTTTCTGTTTCAAGTCTACCATATTTGGTATCAGGATATGTAAAAATGTCCAGAGCGTAGGCCAGTTGAAAACAAGATCGATAAAATAGAATGCTGGGGGGGTGGGGTGTGGAGAAATGATCTAATAGTAAATGAGGAGAAGAAAAAATCCTTGAGATTCACAGTGCCACAAAAATGTATGGTCATGTGCAACATTGTTGTCCACTATATAAATGAGACTTCAGTGATCGGTTAATCTGAAAGATCAGTGTTCATTTACTGTAATTTGTACTGGGAGATCTTGAACTGCCTTAGCAATGTGCAGTGAAAATTGTACCACTCAGGAAAGATGCTTCCTGAGCATGTTTTCTTTTTATAGTCTTTATTTTATTTTATTATTATTTGTCAGGGAGTATCTATGTGTATGTGTTCTTCTTGAAATAATGCTGTTAATTCTGTCTTTGTGTTGAAGATTTTTAAATTGCCATAACATGATGTTCCTTTGGCTATATGGGTAATAAAATTACTATTATCAAACAAGTTCTTTAGCTAGTTGTGCATGGTTTATGTGAGTAGGTTTCATCCTTGGACAGTAAAATAATAGCTTCTATGATTTCTTTGGAGACTTGAAGATTTCAACAACTTGAAAATTTGTTTTATGTTTCTATCATTACCAATTCCTCTTCTAGCCTTTTCCTCCTGTATCAAGGAGAACTGAGAGGTCAGAAACTGTCACCTGATGCTGATGTTTGGTTTAATGTATGCCATTTGTCTCCTTTGAGTGACAGGCTATACTAACCATGTGGAGAAGCTTTAGCAATGGCATATGCAGAATTTACTTAGCACCTGGGCAACTGTCCAGAAGAATTCACAGTGAAAATCAGCATTCTATCTCTTTTGATAGAGATGAGAAAGAACTTAGAAGAAACAGTTATTTTTTAATGACACTAAATTTATAGTCATGTGTCTCCTTTAATGCCTGTTTGAAGACAAGCAGTGAGGTCAGTGCTGCACGTTATGACCATAAAGTCTTATGGGTTTATCTGTTCTTAGGTCACTGAATCTCATGTGGAAGGTCTGAGCCACTTAGAAGTAGATAAATCATACATGCTGTATGACTGATTTGCACACCAAGACTGATTTTGAGGGATAAATTTGGAAGAGGAGATGTGAAGGTCCTCCTGATAAAAGAAAAGATAATTTACTGTTCTTGATATTTCTGTAGGTAAACATGGTCCATTATACATGGGGAAAATGCACGACTTGGCCAGCAGATAAAGGACATCTTAAAATTGACATTCCTTTTTCTGTCATATTAAATCCACACCTATGAATATTAGTAATGTAATTAGGATTGAGTATATTATTTCAATTACTGTAATAACTGTCCTGAAATGAGTTCAGAAGGCCAAGAAGTATCTATTCCTATTGGTGTGAGCATACATTTGACAAGAAATAAGGACTTGACTGACTACACCAGTTAAATCAATAGAGTGAAAAAGCACAGCAAATTAAGTTACTTTGGTTTTCCTTTCTATTCTTCATGAATTTCTTAAGTCTGATCCAGAATTTCATTGAGTGGAATAAATATGAAGCTGTTATTAAAAAAAGTTGTGTGTTAGCCACTGTACTATTTCATTACTGCCTTAAATTATAAGTGAGGTTAAACTTCAGATGTGTGTGCATACTAGGCAGCTCTGATTTCTGCTCGGTATGTGGTTTTCTGTGACATACTCTGTCTTCAGTAATGTTTTGTTATTAAAAGTAGTTTTAATATAATTTTTAAATTAACTATTCTTTTTTTAGAGGCCTCACTTTATAGTATTTTTTATAACTTGTACAGCTTTCATTTCTTTAGCAGTGCAATAAAATCTTTAGGATTTTCAGTTAGGAGTAGTTGTCTTAGAGGTACCAAGAACACAAAATTATGAAGTTGATCCTCCTCCTCCTTCCTGGCATTAGTATAAAATCAGGACTCTGGGAGTAGACCATCAACTCCTTTCTTGTCCTTACCCACTGTTAAAATTATCCACCCATTTCCAGGTAGAGCCTTTTAAGAAATACACTGAACAGCTTATTCCTGTACCTGACTCTGCTGCTTCTGAGAAAGCAATATCAAAGGTGACGTTTGGAAATGTTACATATTAGTTATCGAAGTGAAGTTGTAGCTTATTGCCGCTGGTGTTAGTGAATACAGTTCCAGGAATTTTCCTATCTGATTCTAGCTACAAAACATGAGTTATTTTGTCCACCTTTTGTTACATTGCCCTTTCTGACTCACAGTGCCTTCACACAGAGCAGGTTTGTTGCATTGCCTATTCTTAAACAGTTACTATTGTAAAACAATTTCATGTCTTTGTTTTGTATATTGCCATTGATTCATTTTGTACTTGATTTTAAAATCTACTCACATAGATTTTACGTAGGTTCTCTACTGTGGATTGCTAGCCTTTTTACACAATCATGGACTCCCCTCTATAAATCTATAATCCTGAAGCATTTATTTTTCAAGATTAGTGCATCCATGAGTTAGTTCTTGGTGTCATTCCTTTAACATACTTGATGCTGCAGGTGTGAAAGGTTGGTTCTATCATAAACTAAAGTTGGAAGGAGCCTGTGCCTGTCTAATCCTCTGCTTGCCCTGTCTTCATTCATGGATTTCCTTAGAAGAGTCATAGTTACTTGAAATTAGTCCATACGCTTCAGTCTTCCCAGCATCCTTGCAGTGCTGTCCACTGTTCTGTAAGCGTGGAAGACTACAGAATGCAGTAGGAAGTTGGGTTTGTATCTTCTCTGTCAGTAATATCAGTCAATTTTGTATATAGTTGTGTTCCATCAGGATTACTGCCCTTATTATTGTTATTTTTTAAAAAGTTTCTTTCCTTTTGGTCACTAACTGAACCATTAGCCCTCTCTGATCTGTTACTAGAGAACAAAATCTTTTGGTGCTGCTGAAAAGTTTTTATTTTTGGAAATAAAAAGTTTGTTCTCTGATTTAGTTATGGTATTTCTTTGTAATTACATATTTTTAGCATGAATTTCTGTAATTTGATCTGTGAAAAGTACATTCTTACCTATTACTGTTGGTTAACGCCAGTAAACAGCTAAGCCCCACCCAGCTGCTTGCTCAATCCGCTCACACCCCCCCCCAGTGGGAATGGGGGAGAGAATCAGGAGGGTATAAATTAGAAAACTTATGTGTTGAGATAAAGCTTAGTAGGTGAGCAAAGCTGTGCACTCAAGCAAAGCAAAATAAGGAATCAGTTCCCCACTTCCCATGGGCAGCGTTCAGCCATCCCCAGGGAAGCAGGTCTCCGTCACATGTAATGGGTACTTGGAAAGACAAATGCTGTAACTCCACAGGTTCCCCCTTCCTCCTCCTTTGCTCAGCTTTTGTTGTTCAGCATGACATCTTATGGTCTGGCATATCCCTTTGGTTAGTTGGAGTCAGATATCCTGGCTGTGTCATCTCGCAGCTTCTGCACCCCAAACCTACTTGCTCAGAGAAGAGTGTGAGAAACAGAAAGACCGTTGACATTGTGCAAACAGTATTCAGGAACAGCTAAAACATGGGGTATGTTATCAACACTCTGTTGGTCACAGATTCAAAACATAGCACCCTATGAGCTGCTATGAAAAAAAAAAATAACTCTATCCCAGACAAAAACAGTACATGTATCTTGGTAAAGGATACCTGGCCATTCCTTGTTTTGTTGTTTATCTCCTTTTGCTTTTTAAGTATATCCTTCTTCTTCAGAATGGCGGTTAGTCTCTAATATCTTTCTTTCATGAAGAGGTTTTCTCCGGGCTTTGGGACTCTGCTGTTCCTGAATTTTAGCCATTTTCTATGAACTGATTAATAGACTTCTGTGTCACTTGGTCATCATTAACTCTGGCTCACTAAGCTCATCTACTTAAAAAACGGCAGCTGAATCTTTCTAAAGGACACGGAAGCATATCTAAAATAAATGAGGTGAGCGAGCACTTCAGTCTCTGCTCCTCCCTCCAAGGAAAAATTACGTGACTAAAATTAAGCTTTTGGCAGAAAGGTTTTATTTCACAGGGTCTTACAACAAAACAAAATACTGATTCCTAAAATTTGTTTCTATGGTACTTATTCTGAGCATTGGAATATTTGTATTATTTAATAGAACAAAAAGAGACCTTCCAGGATGATTAACAACTAGATTGTAAACATCTTGTATGTAATCTGAAAGAATGAATCAACATCTGCAGAAGAATTTTCTGGGTCATGCACTGGAAAAAAACAGCAATCTATACTTGGCCTACTTAGACTCACAGACTCAGTTTCTATATCAGCTTGAAAAATACCGGAAGTTTAGTAAAAGGGAAACATTTTTTTTAGAAAAATCTTATACCTGTGAATAGCCATGTATGTTAATGCTGTTAGAGCTCTAAGTGGCAACTCTGTCTCACAAAGTACAGCAGTTGTACATCTATTGAAAGTTGCTTTGACATGGCCAGAAAGAAGTCCAAAGGAAGATGAACAAAGAAGGGAAGAATTGAGCTGAAAGTTTGGTAGGACAAAAATGAAACTTGCTGATTTTTTTAAAATTATCTTTTCATATCAGTTGAACAGATGTTGGGTAGTAGAAAACTTCCATGTTGGAGGCTGAAAGTTTACAACATTTGAGGATATTAAGCTCTTAGAATAGTTTCTGCATATCCTGACTGAAAGCTTTATTGGTCTTTCTGGATTTCTGTGCAAATAATACCTTGCAGTAGCAATTCTCCTTTACACTCCTTCAGTCTCTTCTTCATACTCAATGTCTTTGCATTAAAGTGGTTTGCTAGGGAGAAAATTTATTCTGGATTCTAGTAAGGTGGTATTTTAGATAATCAAATGAGAACTATGCAGTGCTTTCCTGTTAGTTTCCAGTTAGTTTTTTCTTAAATCACTGTTGTGTGTCTCGTCAGATGTCTAATCAGTGTCAACATCTAGTATTGCTTTTTCTGCTGGTACTGTTTTCTTTCTAATATTTCTGTGTCTCAGTGCCTTTGAAAGGCAGAGCAAAAGTGAAGAAGGTAAAAAAATGGCACAGTATAAAAAGAGCAGAGGTTTCAGCAGTTGTTGCTGTATTTGGATCATTGCATGGCAGATCTCAGAGGTGTTAGTTCACTACCTTTGCTGATGGAAACATCGAGCATCCTGCTTTCCTGAAAGCAGTGCTACCAACAGAAAAGTTGTCAACTTTTGTCAACATATTAGCACAACTAAAATGATACTTGGCATAGTCTTAGAATTGCTGCACTGCACAGCAGAACAGTTATCCCTGTGATAATAAGGTACTTAAGGTTGTTCTGTTCCATGAGTGCCCAGTAATGAGTAGCCTGCTGGTTAAGTACATGCCAAGACTTTTATCAAGTACTCAGTACAGCAGGTCTCTTAATTTCAAAGTGTTTTCTGTTATAATGAGAAGAAAAAGAATCAGTGATAAATGGAAGCATATGTATTAGGTAGCTGTGGAAGAGACCAAGATAAAGGCCATAATTAAAAATTAGATTATGGCTCAAAGTGAAATGTTAAGAGCCATTCACTGGGGTGTGATTATGGGTAACCCAGGATATCCAAAGCATATAACCTCAGATATTTAAGGAGACACAGTTAAATTTCTTTGTATCAATGAATGGTTTACCTGAGGGAAACAGAACTGAACAGCTTTCAAATCATCTCAGCATGTATGGAAGTCAGTAGTTTACTGGTGCATCAGACTGTGCACTGATGTTTCATTTTTGAGTATTTGTGTCTGGTTGTTCTCTCCAATTTCTTCTGTAGATCCAACAAAAAAAATGAAAACCTGCTGCTTCTAACCAAAGAACTATGATAATTCAATGAAAAAGTTCTGAAATTTTCTCTGTACTCTAGACTGGCAGTAGATTAAATCAGTTATGGACTCACTTTCAAAAAAGGTTATGTTAAGCACAGGTAGTTTAGTAAAAAAAAGGGAAAATAAAAAAATATGAATGTTGGACTTAGGACTTTTGGAAGGTCTGCACAAACTCAGGTTAGAAGTAAAATATGGTTTTACTTTGTTCTCTGCTGAAGCTTTTCATTTCCAAGAGAAATGCCCCAGATATGCAAGCAGATTTCAGGTCCTGTGCTGTCAGTTACACTGTTTGATGTGATGAATTCCCGCTTAAGAGGGATCAGCCTCTGTGATTCTGTCCTTACTTTCTTTGCGTGCCTTTTTACCAAATAAGTTAGTAAACCTTTCATTTTGTTAGCAGTACAAGTAGTTTGGACAGCTAATGTGTTTAATAAGGACACACTGTTTTAGAAAAGGCATTTATATTATGAAAACTCATAGGTGACACTTCTAATTTATGAAGGTTCTTTTATGTAGTTCTGATTTCAGAGCCAATGTAAGCAGTGGGTTTTGTTTCACTGGTATATACCAAATGGCATGTTCCCTCTCTTGAGAGATAAAATAGGCATATCCCAGTTTACTTTTATCACAAATTAGCAGCTTGCTATCTTGTTTGCAGTGTTAGGCTCTACAGGTGATTTTGATTCAACAGTTGCCTGATCAGAAGGTATGTTCTATGTATGGAGACCTTGTCAAGTAAATTGCTGTTTCTCAGTACCATCACATCATTTCTACAGGAAAGCTTCTAAGTTCTTTGGGCACAATGTTCAAAGCACCAGAGGAATGAAAGCAAAACCCCTCAGAGTGCATGATTACCTTGTACGATTGTGACATCCTCAGTATATCTTTATGGAGGCAATGTTTAATTGGAACACTGGTGAGCGTGTTGATGATTTTTGGTTCTCTCTCATATTCCTGTATTCACAAAGTGATTTCCACTGACGTTTTTGCTACTTTTATGAGGAAAAAACCCCTCCAGCCTCACCTGACTACTCCCACTCCCCACCCTAAACCAAACCCCACAAAAAACCCACCTGGTTTTGCAGGATATGTGTTTCAGTTATGATTAAAGTCTCTGTCAGTTCTCTGTTAAAAATTACATAGTTTTTAACTTAATATAAGTTTATATAGTAGAACATTATGCCTCTAATGCCACACCAGATATGATCTTATGATATCACTTAGAATTCATGCCAGCTTGTGAAAACCTTCTTTCAATGCTGAATTGTTTTTAGGAATTGGTTTTGTTAACCAGGCTTTAGAAATGTATAGGTTTAGCGTGTAATGTGAAACCTGAAATACAGTGGGTTCCAGCTCTGAATTTGAATACCAAGCAACTGGCCAGTAACATTGTTCAAAATACTAATTATAACCAGAAACCATGAAGAGCATGATTACCTTCAGACGGATTCTGTATTTATTACTAATTTATGTAGTCCTAATCATGCAAACATTTAAGCCATTTTTCACTTCTATAACTGGCAGAGAGTTTTGATTTGAAAATTTAAATATTGTATGATGTTTAATAGACATAAAATACTACACAGAAGATCACAGTTAAAATTACCTCACTAAATATCTGTAAATTACTGTCCATGAATGTGTAGTATTTTTTTGTGTCCTGAATTTAGTGAAGATAAGAATTCTTGGTGTTGAATTAATTAATTTCAGCCTAGCAAACCAGAAGGACAAGTACATTATTGGTACCCCTTTACCTTAGTATGGATAATTTAACCTCTCTTTTATAACTTTAAGAGGGAATAATTGATGGTCTGTGCAGTACCTTCACAGTGTTAAATATAAAGGAAAAAAAACCCCAACTCAGCATTGCCTGGGACTTATAAAAAGTAATTTCTTTTTCTGGTAGGTATCTGTAACATGAGTTCAGGTATACCAGTTCATCTCCATGTACATCTGTTTCCCAGGAAAACAAAGCCTTCCTGTATACATGTGGAAGCTTGGAATTACATCTAACAGAAAGAGGGTTCAGATTTTAATTAAGGCATAAAAATAGATAGTGATCTAGGAGACACTGAGATATTATATAGACGTTCTTAAACTCTCACCAGGGGCTTTCAGAATGCAAAAACATTTTTGAGACATTATTGCAAGCAGTTTCGCAATCTAAGGACTAACAATCTGTGTTGCATTCTTGAGTGGTATTCTCTCTCATTCAGTTTTTCTTTTCCCATGAGGAAATGGAACTTTCAGAGAAAATGTTACAAATAAAATCCAGAATCAACAAGTAAGGGTACCTAAGGATAACATGTTGTATGTATACTTAGACAATTCAATAAAGGGAGAAGACTTTCAGATTGCTTACCTCGCACCTTCAGTAACTGTAGCAAACAATGGCAAAAGGGATCATCAAAAACTGCTGCAAAACTAAGGACAATAAGTAGTTTTTGTTTCTTAATAAGAACAAATTCTTCCATCAGAAATTACCTCTTTTTTTGGTTCAGAAAGATGAACGCCATTGGGAAATACAAAAAGCTAAAACTGCAGCACTTAGCTTTTGTAAATTAATTTCTGCGCCTCCTGTGCTGAGATGTGTTCCCATAAAACATACATAGGCCCAGTCAGATTCTGAGTGTGCAGACTTGATATAAATGAATACAAAATACACATTTGGAAATATGAATATACACCTAAGCAGAAATTTACCAGTCTAGAATGTGTACATGAGGATTGATGGTAAAAAAATTCAGACCACTGATGTTTTCAGTATAATGAAAAATAGGTTAGTGTGACATAATATATTGCAATGGCTGAATTGAAGCATAGTTCTTAATTTTGTGTGTGGATATTTTTGTACAAGGATAAACCTTCTCCATAACAAAGACATAAATTGTGTGTGTGTGGTGATGTGAATTCTGCTTTACCCTTTCCTTACGCACAACAGGGAGAGAAATCCAGAATATTTACTGCTTAATATGTAAGCTCTTTGTAAACAAGCTGGGTGAGTGGATAATCCCTGTCCAAATGAGATAACTTGAGAATTGTAGATTGTGACCCTGTCATTGGAGTTTGTGATGTGGCGTAACAGTCCACAGTCTATAAACCTATACACAGTTTTCATTCAGATACATGATAATTCTCTCTAAGTGTTTTTATGGTGAGAAAATATCTGGATTCAGCATACATATTCTCACTTTCCACTTTTCAGTGTTCAGAGAAGAATTCAGCAGAAACCAGTAAGTAGGCTAGTCACCTGTAAGGCTAGTTTAAATGTTTGGTTAACCATGGCTGTGTTTTTAAATATCTGAGTCATTCAGACTTGAATGGTGAAAAAAGGCAATGAACATCTGTGTGTGCTGGTAATGTCGTGTGGTTTAATCTTTCTCTAGAATATGCCGCTTTGGTGCAGAAATTACAGAGTCTACTTCATAAGATTATGAGAATTCTTCAGCCTCACATACAGTCTTTGAACACTGGACTGGCAAGGGATGCTTGTTTTCTTTTTGACAAGCTGCAATTTACCATGATAAAGCAACACAATGAGGCAAAGTAGGGTGTTCAACTCCTAGTGAGTCCTTGTTTGGTTTTTTGTTTGTTTGTCTCCTGTGTGTGGCGTTCCACTGTTCAGGAGAAATGCATAAGTACTGAGCTAGGGTTTTAGTTTTTTTAATTCTGCATACAGTTATTATTTTTCTTCAGTACTTTTCCACAGAAAAATTAATACATTTCCTGCTTGCTCTAATGTTGTTCTCTGTATAAATTAATAGTATTTTTAAATGTTTTAAGGATGATTTGCATGAAATAGAAGAACTTCAGAGTGTTATGGAAGCAATACCAAACCCTGCTGAGCAATTTCTCCTTGATGTAGACAGAAATACTCCTTTTCTTACTGATAATTTTAGACACAGAACGTAAAAGTGCTAACTTTTCACTGTTATTGGAATGACATCTTGTTGAAAGATTTCTGTAACAAAACACTTACTTTTAGTGTAAATGTATTAATCTAAACTATATTCAGATAAATCAAGTGAACATCTTACATGTCAAAAGGAGGACATACTTAACCAGCTGTAGTAGTACATTTTAGTGACTGACAGTGATTTCCAAGAAGAGCATTGTATGATTTTTATCTGACCTATATTTTAGTTTTATCCTAGGAAAGATGTTATCTTGGGATGATACAAGTATCACAAGGTGTTAAAAGATTATTTTAGTAATTTTGATTGAAAACTAACTTAGAACTTTTTCAACTTATGTACTCATTTGCTGTATTTCAGGTCATAGTCAACATCATTGTATTTTGTTAGGAGTCAGAAGTTAGACCTAAATCAGAACAAAGTAAAATATACAGTTTCTGACAGTCTTGCTATGATAATATATACTGTTTTTCTTTTGCTGCAATGGGAAAATAGTCATTCTACTACATACATTGTACAAGATGCAAATTTTGTTTTCGACATACAAAGTAGGCTGATATAGTGGTTTTTCCTGGAACCATGAAATGCAGCAGGTGAGATTTGATTGTTCTAGCACATTTTCAGCCTTAGTCAAGGACCTTCTATGCCACTTTTCAGAGTTCACAGTCATCTGCTGCTTCTGATTGCAAGTGCTTGGCAGCCTGGAGAACAAGAATATTAGTATACTTCCTTCCCTGAATTACTTCATCATTATAATAGATTTTGTCATTTTACATGGGTGATACAATATTTGCTTTGTTTGATTTAGAATTACATTATGTTATATAATCTTAGATATATGTAACATATACATGCTGTTATGTTGCTGGTTATCAGTTTCTGGTTTTTTCTCTTTTTCCATTAGATTAAAACTACAGATATAGAAAGCAATTTTTATAAAGTTTGGTTTAAAGTTAAGATAATGTAAATGCCTTGAAAACTATCCATGCAATATATCTTTCTATTATCAGTGACCACTGGGCCTGTCAGCAGGATCAAGATCAAATATGCCAGGTACTGCTCAGACACACATGCACCTATTTCATCAAAATAAAATTTAAAGTGAGAATACTCTTTCTTTTTGTTGTCAGATCCATGTGGGGCCTTACACAATGCAGACTCCCCATAACTTTCAAGAAGGTTAATCTCATTTTGTTATTCTGAATTTCCAGCATCATAAAAACTAAGTTTTTATAAAATAGGAGAATGCGGAAATACCATTGGGTAAAATTGAAAAATGCAAATTCGTAACTGAGTGCACCTTGATCTACCCTGCCTCACAGTAATAAATTTAAAACATATTTATTATAGAATTCCTGTTCAGAATGGTCTAGTTAAACAGGAAATCGATGTGTCTGTTATATCTATCTCATTTATACCTTGACAGCAATGCATTTATGGGAAACTAATACATGCTGTCTCTATGCTGCATGACAGAAGCCATATAAACACATACTGCCTGTCTGTAGTTTATATGGAAACAGAGTGCCTGTCTTTTCTCAGAACAGCGTACAATGTTTCTTCTACAAACCATTCAAGAAGAACTAGAAAGGGAGTCTGCATTTCATGTGTTGCATTTTTATCTGCTGCTGATTCTGTGCAGATGGAGCACCCTAAGTAATGCAGATGATGCACAGAGACTATATGGGTGTTTTGGCAGGCTTTTTCTTCTTCTTCAGGGATCTGATCTATAAATGAGTTCCCCACTTGGGAGGAGCTGTGATAGGTAGTTAATATCATGCTTCCATTTTTCCTAAGCTGTGGATAAATTTGGGCTATGTAATAGCTTGCCTTGGAGAGCAGAGAACTGTATTTTTCAGTAATGTGTTTACTGCCAGTCTTTTAAAAATCATTTGACAGTTCGTAAGTATGTCTGTGTTAGATGCTGCTTTCTGTAGATAACATATCTTCATTATTGCATAATGTTTGATCCTGAAATAATTGTTATTATTTATATTAGAATTTGTCTTTGGACTAGGATCACTAATTAGTTTTGCTTTCTGCCATTGTGGGGTGTGTCTGCCCTAATGGGATTGTTTGGATTAGGAGTGTGATTTTTTTGGAAGAAAATCTCATCGCTGTCTCCAGTTGCTGTTCTTTGCTTCATCCCAGCTGTACACAGCTGTCTTATGACGGATGACCTGATGGAGACTGAAGTGAGTTACATCCACTTCTGGACAGTCAGACTCTGGGGCCAGGTATGACCAAGGCTGAAGTGTACTGCCCTGAAATATAGGAAGTGTGGATTATTTTGCTGTACAGATTTGCTGCGGTACCTGTTAAAGTAGTATAGGCAGTGTATACAACTCAAACCTGATGATGTTGAAGTCGGAGGAAGCTTAATGCCCATGACTCTGGTGGTCTCAGGAGACTGATGTTTATAGCGTCATTTCATTCAGACGATGTTATCAAGATCAGTTCTACCAAGTATCATTATGTTTTGGTTACATGTACATACCCAGCATAACTGCTTTGTGGCAGTTCAGTGCTTCTGCCTCCAAAGAATTGACTAATTGATTTTTAATTTAGTTACTAATTTTTAAGTTTACATGTGAATTTCTTTTTTTTTGTTTGTGGTTTTTTTTTTTGTTTGTTTTGTAAACTTTTTTAAAGCCATGTTTAGGTGTTTTTGTTTTATTTTAAACTACAGCATATTGAATTTGGTAGCACTGTTGCCAGCAGAAGCCTTTTATGACTGCCAATACATCAGCATTGCTTTTCTTTGACACCTCCTTTATCCAGTGACAGCACCTAATAGTGCTTAATAGTTAAGAGTTAAAGGAGTTAGTAGTAATGAAGCAAGAACAGTGTGTGGCTGAAATAACAGTTCCTCTCATAGAGGCTATTCTGCTTTCTCCCAAGTAAAACAGGTGGGCTCTACCCACCTTCAATTGAGAGTCATCATTCATCTATGAACAGCAAAGATCATCCCACACAGAAACTCATGAATATATAAAATTCAAGACTATGTGATTCAGCATTCTTTTAGATGAAAAATAGTTATGGGCAATAATAAGCCTGTGGAAATGAACGATGCTGTGTTCATTATAGAGGTCATGACAAAAACTGTAAATTTAGTAAAACTTTCCAAGAATTCTGTTACTTGCTTGGCCCATGATACAAAGCATACATTTTAAACTCTTCATGTGGCTAAACTGACTTGGGTAATCATGCAGGTAAAGTAAAGGATGTGCAAAACTATTCTGAGGATTTATACTTAACCCAAGGCCTTGGACTACGTAGCTAGTGACTAGTGAAATGGAAAGTAGTACTGGTAAAACACTTTATATACACTTACAGTCCAACAGCTGTAGTGTTTTCTCTTTAAAAAGTGTTATAACAACAAACTGAAGAATTAGGATAGTTTTTGATTAGCTGTCAAATTGCTTTAGATACACTACTCAACCAAGGACAGAAATGGGTGTAAGACCACCTTCATACTTAGTGTTACCAAGGAAAGATTCAGTGGAATGCCATGATACATCAGTTTGCTATTTTATTGAGGGGTTCCTAATGTACCTGCAGAAATAAGATGTTATCACAGAACAAGCTACACTTTATGTCTTGCTTCTGATTGAGAAAGCTGCAAGCTTAACGCCATTTGCTTTGTCTCCTTTTTGCTAAAAGCTCCTTAAGACTGACAGTTATATAGTGAAATGAAAGAAGTGTAAACCCCACCGAAATTATAGTTTATTCTGTGGAATACCTGTTGTCACTCATTAAAATGAAATGGAAGCACTGTTTTTTAATTAGTTTATCCTGATGTATAGAAAACGTATTTTCTCTTGCCAGTCCACCAAGGGCAACTGACTGATTCTTAAATGTCTTGGAATGCTTTCATAATTAACCTGTCATGGTGAGGACTAGCACTGTGGAACTGTATTTCAAGATAGGTCCGTGGCATAATATGTCATTATAGTGTGTGTTTACAAAAACAGTTTACAGAGATATTAAACTGGTGAAATTGCATTTAAATACCGGGCATTTAAAATTGTGGTTTCTGAACTGTGACATTCAATCCATTTTTAAAAAAGAAGGCCCTGAGAGAAGTGCCAGATAAATTAGTCCTTAAGATTATGTTTTATACCTCACTGCCCACTTACTATGTTTTTAATTGGGCATTGGCTGTGTATTTGCTAAGACTGTAACTGAAATAAACAATGCAAAAGTTATTTATGCTACTTCACATCCTTGAGATGGCTGTGCAAGCAATCTGAGATCCCTTCCTAAGTGGTATAAGGTTGAACTGTATGAGGAAATTGTGGCAGTGCTGAGAAACTGGTTCTTTTGAGGTTTAAGCATTACATGAAACAATTAGTTTTTAATTATTGCTTGTAATAGTGGTAGAGCTGTGTGAATACAGCAATTAAAAAGGAAACTAGTCTTCCCTTTATCTTTTTTCTTGCATTAACTTCCCATGAAAATGAGAAATTATGATTCCAGTCAAACCTAAAAGCATTGATTTCCATTGGATTCTCCTTTTTATGTTGTTGTTTATCTTCTCTGTTATCCTTTCTCTTCAGTTTGGGGCAGTGGTTTTTTTTATAGTCCTGAAACATGTTATGGCAAAACTGCAAGACTCGTCTGCATCCTTTTTTATTTTAATCCCATTAAAGCAAACTACTGCAAAAAAAGAGTCAACTTAGAATACAAAATGATCCCCTAAAATAATGTATTACACTAATTTATGTTGTAATTCATAGACTTGTCACATTGATTGGATTTGTTTGGAAATACTTCTGATGCAAATTTAGATAAGAGTTGAAATAAGCATACCTGCTAAGTAGATAAAGTGGGCAGATGGACCTTCTAGTTTTGCAGCCCAGTCACAATGTAGGGGTAGAACACTTGGAATAGAAGACTGAGAGATGGATAATGTTGGAAAAATCTGAAGTTAAAGTTACATGTAATAGATTCTTAGAATGATATATTGCCTTGAGCTACAGCTGCTAGAACTTCAAATTTGCTTCTTGTAAATTATAAAAAAGTGTAACTGAAATTATGAAACATCTACAACTGAACCAGTTTGGCAAGGAGGAAAGTGAAGAAATGCAATCCCATGTTAATTTTCTCCCTTTCTCCCAACTGTCTACAAATGATCTGCCTGGTAAAACTTTGTTATACTGAAACTGCATTGAACTGTGATTTCTTTCTTTGTATTTATGCTGAACTACATGAGCTTTTCCCACAGATGCTTCATGTGCTTGTTTAGAGATAGTTGTATGGATTGACTGATGTTTATTTCTCATACTGATTACCATCTTCTAATGGTTTCTGAGAACTGATGGAATTGAAGAGGCACAAATCAAACCTAAATATATAATTTAGTTAATGAGTGTGGTGAGGGTGGATGGGGGCATGGAGGACTGACAGCATGTGTTCTAAATCAGCACCAGATTCAGCATTTCATTACCGAAATCTTGAATAGAGAAATACATGGGTTAAATTTATGAATTATACTGGAAGAGTGGTATAAAGTACTTGAAGAAGATTGAAGCAGTAGGCTTGGACTCTCTGTACAGTTCCACTGGTGGAATGAAGACCTGCACAGGAGCTGTGGTGGGTTAATGTCAAAGCTGAGCCCAGATAGTTAAACAAAATCTTTCAAAGTTTAGCATTCAATTCCCGGCTGTCTCCTAATACCATAATTTATAAATCAAAGACTACTATATTTTAGCAGCTACCCTGTTTTTTGGTTGTTTCGGGGTTGTTAGTTCCACACCACCCACCCCACCCCACCCCATTATTTTTGTGTGTTGTAAATAATTGACTGTTCATTAGTGCTTTTGGACTGTTCTAGGAATATCATCTAATAAATCTGGTAACTAGAAAACAGAGCAAAATCAGTATTTGCCTTCTGGAAAAAAGAATCCAGAATAACTACAGGAGTCGCCTGTACAGTAGAAAAGCTATGAGACGTAAGATTAAATTTGAATTTACCATTTACCATTTTGCACTCTTTATTCCCAAATGAATACTCATGGAAATAAGACTACTTTAAACACATTAGAGTGAATAGTAGAAATTGAATCATATAATCATAGAATGGGTTAGGTTGGAAGGGACCTTCAGAGATCATCTAGTCCAATGCCTCTGCCATGGACAGGGACATCTTTCATTAGATTAGGTTGCTCAAAGCCCTGTCCAACCTGACCTTGAACACTTTCAGGGAGGGGGCATTAACAAATTCTCTGGGCAGCCTGTTTCTGTGTCCAATACTGTAAATAATTTCTTCCTTATGTCCAATCTAAAGCTATCCTCTTCAGTTTAAAAACTGTTGCCCCTTGTCCTGTCACTACAGGCCCTGGTAAAAAGTATCTCTTTCTTTCTTGTAAGTGCCATTTATCTATTTGAAAGGCTGCAATAAAGTCTCACTGGAGCCATCTATTCTCCACAGTGCACAACCACAACTCTCACAGCCTTTATGCATAGGAGAGGTGTTCCATCCCTCTCAGAATTTTTCCTCTCATCGACCAAGTCCAGCAGGTCCGTGCCTTTCCTGTACTGAAGACTCCAGAGCTGGATGCAGTACTACAGGTGGGGTTCACCAGAGCAAAGGGAGAGAGTCCCCTCCCTTGACCTGCTGGCCATGCTTCTTTTGATGGAGCCCAGGTTGGCTTTCTGGACTACAAGTGCATATTGCCAGCTCATACCAATTTTTCATTTACCAGTATCCCCAAGTCCTCCACAAGGCTTTCAAGTCTCTTCATCTCCCAGTCTCTACTGATACCTTGCACTTGGTCTTGTTGAACTTATGAATTTGAATTAAGAAACTATTTAAGCATTCAGTTTTATTTTAGATGTAATTACAACCATTTTAAGAAATCTGTACATCAGGAAGATGTTTTTTTTTAAGTAAAAACATATGGTCCAGTTGAGATTTTCAAAGAAATGCCTTCTGCAATCTTCTTTGAAGAGAATGTAGTGTGGCAAGATACACATTGGACCAAATGTGATGACTGTAATTTTGTCTTCTTAGAAGTTAATTCAGGAGTTACGCACAGGTTTACCATGCTCCTGTTTTCTGTCATGTGGTGTTTTGACCCTGGCTGGATGCTAGGTGCCCACCACAGCTGCTGAGCACTCCCCTCCTCAACTGGACAGGGAGAGAAAATACAACAAGAAGCTCATGAGCAGAGATGACTACAGGGAAATCACTCAGTAATTACTATCACAGGCAAAACAGACTCAACTTGGGGAAAGTAATTTTTCACCATTCAGAGTGGGATAATGAGAACTAAAATCAAAACTTAAAAACACCTTCCCCCCACCTCTCCCTTCTTCCTGGGCTCAACTTCACTCGCCATTTCTCTACCTCCTCGCTCTGAGTTGTGCAGGGGGACAGGGAATGGGGCTGTGGTCAGTTCATCACATGCCATCTCTGCTGCTCCTTCCTCCTCACAGTCTTCCTCTCCTCCAGTATGGGGCCCCTCCTAGGGGAGACAGTCCTCCATGAGCTTCTTCAACATGGGTCCTTCACATGGTCTGCAGTTCTTCACAAACTGCCCAGTGTGGGTTCCTTCCACGGGGTGCAGCCCCCCAGGCACAGCTGGCTCCAGCCTGGGTCCCCCGCGGGGTCACAAGCCCTGCCAGCAGCCTGCACCAGCTTGGGCTTCTACCTCCATGGGGCCACAGGTCCTGCCAGTAGCCCCCTCCATGTCAGGCTTCCCACAGGGTCACAGCCTCCTTGGGGCATCCCCCTGCTCTGGCATGGGATCCACCACTGGCTGCAGGTGGATATCTGCTCCACCATGGACCTCCATGGGCTGCAGGGGCACAGCCTGCCTCACCATGGGCTTCATCATGGGCCGAGGAGGGAATCTTTGCTCCACTACCTGCAGCACCTTCTCCCCCTCCTTCTGTACTGACCTGGGTGTCTGTAGAGTTGCTCTGAGGTTTTCTCACTTCAGCTGCAGTTTGTTGAGCGGGCTTTTCCCCCGCTTCTTACATGCATTATCCCAGAGGTGCTACCACTGTCACTGATGGGCTTGGCTTTGCCCAGCGGTGGGTCTGCCTTGGAGCCGGCTGGCACTCGCTCTGTCAGACATGGGAGCAGCTTCTAGCAGCTTCTCACAGAAGCCATCCCTGTAGCCCCCTCTGCTACTAAAATTTTGCCATGCTAATCCAATACGTTGTGCAAGAATTCTTATTGCTTTGTAGCAGTTTTTTAAATCTATTTTTGGGGGGGAGTTGGGGGTTTTGTTTTGGATTTTTTTGTTTGTTTGTTCGTTTGTTTTGGTGGTAGTTCTGTTTTTTGGTTTTTTTTGTGTTTTTTTTTTTTAGTGCTAGAACCATAGCTAATTATGTGATACACCTATCCCTGTATGTCGACAAGGTAAGACAGTCCTTGTCCCAAAGAACTCACATCCTTGAAGTCTTCGAGACCCCTCTAGTACATAACCAGAAACAATTCTTAGTTTATCTATGATCTTGTGTGTATGTTGTCCGATCAGTGTAAACACCTTCAGATGGAGATGATACCTAAAGAAAGGTTGAAGCAGAGTGGAAAGCTTTAGTTAGCAGAATTAAAAAAACGTGGTCATGTAGCGAAATCATATAGCTATTTACAGAAAAGAAAAAACAATTTTACTTCAGTATTTTGGATCAAGGAGCTAGTTAACGACACAAATATTCCAAATTATATTTATTTTATCCTCTAAATGTTAAAAATATTTCTCAAACGTGGCTACGATACTCAGTAAAGAAGAGTAAATCACCATGGAGAGGAAATGATGCACTTGGTTTTTGTGGCAACTTCCTTAATTTCGTGGTGACGGCGGAGGTCTACAAGAGGGCGCTTTTGAGCTGTAGTTGTGTAGAGATTCCTCCAGTATTCCAGCCCCTATTAAAAACCTATTTTTCCTTCTGACAATTTTTATTTTTACAAAAAGCAGCTCCAAGTATAAATTATCATTCTCTTAATGCACATACAGAAGTTCTAGCCTTCTTCAAAATGTAATTCCACTTTTCTTATCCTAACCAGTCTGTTTCATTTTACAGTGAATGATACCCAGGTACTTCTTTTGCAATATAGGTGATGATGGCTTTTCTAGCATCTCTGCAGTATTTCTGGCTTTTGATACCTTATTGAAGATTAGGAACAATTTATTCAAGGCTCAAGATTTCTTATGATTCATGATATAAAAATAACAATTTTGACCTTACCCTGGACTTCTGTTGCACTCTTTAAAATTTTATATTTTTTTATTTTTTTTTTTATTTACCTTTTAAATTTTGGACAGTTACACTACATGCCATGGAATGCTAAAGGAAAAGTTTTAAAATCGTGTCTCATTTTTGTTTGGTATGTCTCTTGTTCCTGTGTAAAGCAGTAGAAGACAGAGAATTTTTATGTGTCTGAAAGCGCTGCTTTGAAGCATTGATGGCATTGCAGAATATCCAAGCCATTCATCCAATCTTGCAGACTTTTTAGTCTTTCATGATATTTTATTTCTTTTTCCCCTTGAAGCTGTAACATTTGAAGAATTAATCCACATTCTGAGCTGAGAGTTATATTACAGTTTCATTCTTCTTTGCAATACCAAATAGATGCCAAAATTAATATGGACTGGTTTGTCATCTCTGTGAACAGGGAGGCTTCAGTAGAAGTTGCCTTGTTCTTTGCTACTTAAATTTCCTCTTGGAACTGAGTGGAAATAGCATGAGGTTATGCTGTTGAAAATACCAATGACATGTTAAAAGTAGGTATGGATTTGAAGAAAAACCTATTACAGCTTATTGTACAGCAATCAAATCTATCACAGAAAGCATCAAAGAAACCATTGCACCCTAGAGAAAAAATGTTGAAGTTGTCTTTAAACTGCTTTTGTGAATAAATATGGCAAACGTTGCTACTGTATTTATCAATGTACATTTTATATGGGATCTTTTTTGGGGGATCTCCTGTTGATACATATCTCCATTTCGTAAAGGTGGTCACAGCAATGGCATACATGTGCAACTCATAAAGTGGTCACATTTGTAGTATTGCCTGATAGAAAAATGCAGATTTGGAGATACATAGTATACTTTGCAAGAATCTTTGAAATTCTGTTCTGTATTAATGGTATCAGAATATTGATGCCTAATTCTTATGAGTTTGTGCATAGTTTATGAATTTTTATGAAATCCTTAAAGGAAATTATTGAAAGAACGTGTGGATATTCTGAACTCAAAATGTAGTGCTAGCATTGTCTTCCTTTTGAAGTACTTGAGGATTCACTCCCTTGGATCTGAAGTCAATTCCCCACAGTGAGGTTCTCTACAGGGACATATAGAAGTGACTCTTTGTATCTCTGCATAGTTTAGTCTCTAAGTAGTATTAAAGAGACAGAAACAAACTCATGGTTGCAACCAAGAGTCTTTTCAGGGAACTCAACATATGAAATCATAAGAAGTTTTTCCTTGTATTTTATGATCAGTATGAATAAATGTAGAGATTAAAACGGTAATTTAGTCAATCTTACATCATTAATTTCAACACCAACAAATTTTCTTTCTCCAGTTTCCTATACTACTTATTAGTAGAAAAGATGAAAACCTTTTTCCTCAAACCTTGCTTATTTCAAAGATACCACAATGAGTACAATTATCCTGGGTATGAACTCATGAAAAGTGGGTCTTTTATCATAGTTTTGAGGAAGATACCTTGATAGGGCAGTCTGATTTCTTTATCAGTATCATACTTAATATGGCCTGTTCAGCAAAGAGGTGAGGTAATCAAAATCTGTCACAGTTTTATCTGTGAAAATGCAGTTGATTATAGAGGTGGGAGAAGGAGGAAGGAGCATAACTAATTAAATTTTCTGGTTTCTCTTGCTTTGTGTCCCTGCTCCCAATATCAAAATTAAAGAAATAAAGAGATCTGAGTGTTTCAAGTTTTATATGGCTAGTCTTAATTAGTATAAGGCAGGAGTGAAACATGTTTTTTTCTTTTTACTTTTCAGTCTCTTGATCCTTCAGAACTCCTTGGGAGTTAGGTGGTCCAGTTTCCTGTACAAAGTATGCCTTTTCATTTCTGGTACCAAGTAGTTCACAGCATTTTCAGAGGTATTACTGCAATTTCACTAATTTTGCCCAGCTCAACAGTGAAGAACTGTGTATGGTGGGGACGAAGGGACATCAGCAGCCATAGGAGCAAAAGGGATTTTATAATTTTTTTTTCAGTTGATAATACTGCACACAAGAAATTTCTGATAAATCACTAGAGGGATCAACATGACTATCTGGATTTTTGACCCTGAATATAGGAGCGGCCTTGGTAGTATTGTGTGTTAAATATATCCCTCACTAAACTTAAGACAACAGTGTCCCAGCCTTCCTGAAGTGCAGTTTGTTTCACCATCCAAAATTGGTCAAAAAAAGATAGTAAAACCTGAAAATTTTAAGAGTTTCAGCACAGTTTCAGACTCTGTCCCTATTTCCCTTTCCTTTCCCCTTTGACCAGCTTTTTTGGGTTGTAAATTTTGTAGTGGAGATAACTGTGATACTGCTTAATACTCTGTAGGCTTAATTTGCCTCTGCTTCCTATGGAGAGAGCAAGCTCCCCTAGGCCATTAGTGATTATTAAGGGTGGTGGTGTAGGATGATTTTGAAAATGACTTGAGGGGCAATATTTCAGGACAATCACCAAGACTTAACTAGTTCTTTTGCCTGCAACTGTGCTGGTAAACTCAACTTCAAATCTGTCTCTAGATATCTCATCATAACTTAATTGACTTTAGTCCATTTTCAGGGAGTGTGGACCAGAGGTCTTTAAGGAGGAGGAGGACGTGACGTAGGAGAGGGGTATATTGGTGACATTCCTTTAGAAATGGGTAGAAGGCAACAGGAGTGGGCGACCAGGCATAAGTGTTGATTATGAACATGTAAAAGAGACCTATACAGAAGCTGCCTATGAGTAATAAGGAGAGAGTGGTAACTCAAAAGAATCTTGAGTGCCAGCTTCCTTTGTGGAGGAACAGGTTGTTTCATCTGTCCCACTCTGACACCAGTGTCAGACATGCTGCCCTACCAGTGAGTGAGGAGAGTGTATTGCTTGGGCTCTGTTTTATTCTGGTTCTGCTTTGTGCTTTGATTAATACCATGATTCATGGAACAAGAAGGTATACTTTCTAAATTTGTAGATGACAAGAAGCTGGGAAATATTGCAGGTGTGCTGGGACTAGACTGGTTCTTAAAGAAAAGAAAGTGCTTGAAAGAGGTACAGGGGAGTTTGACAGGGATGATTGCAGAGTACTACACTTATTCATGAGTACTCATGGGTATTCATGAGTAGTCAACTATACAAACACAAAAAATAATGGTCAGTTCTTTAGAAAAGGGCCATTGTGAATCATAACCTTGAACAAGATTAGTGAATAAAACACTTTTTAATATATATAGATACATTTATGGGCAGAAGAGTAACCAGCTAGTTACGTAAATAATCCAACTTTCTTCAACATACATAATGTTTTTGGCTGGGATATGATGTGCTGGTTTTGGGAAACACACATTAAGGAATGAAGTTTTAAGGAAGCACTGTAACAGTTAGCCAAGGGAGGTCCTACTATTCTGGACCTCAATGTAAGTGTAGCTGATCCTGCTTTAGGGGAGTAGAATGGGAAACATCACCTTGCAAGGTCCTTTCAGCCTAATGTTTTCAATTGCCAATAGTGTCATCTTTACAAACATGTGTTCTATAAACTTGGCACTCATTCTTATTGGGTCCTTTCCCATCGTTCTCTTTTTCTTCATCTTTTTATGATGTCAGAAAAAAGATCCTCCTAATGTTATGTTTGTGCTGAAGTTGTTCTAAAGACTCCATTCCCACTGGAGGTGGTAAGTGTTGGGCTGAATGGCTGAGACAGTTTTGTGAGTTTCACTGGTAATGTTGTACATGTTCATAAAGGAAGGTGAAAGTTGCATTTCATAATATCAGAAGGTCTTTTGTTTAACTGCAGTTTTAATATTATTGAAACTTCTTTTGTTTGACTGTAGCATTAATGGCTTTACCTGAATTTTACAGGGGATATCCTGCCACATAGAACAATATGACACAGGAAGAATGAGATTAGGAACCTTCCGGATGATGGAGGATCTGCTTTGTGCTATGGGGATATAATTTCGTTTTCTTCCCTTGTGGAGAAAAAAACAAACGAGTTTCCTTAAGTGAAAATGGATTTTAAGATGAGCAAAGAATAAATTTGCAGAGGTTTTGATATTTTTTTCCTAATTACTTTTCCCAACATTTTTGTTTTAAAGGCAAAATGGTGTGTGTGTGTTTGTTTGTTTGTTTGTTTGTTTGTTTGTTTGTTTGTTTGTTTGTTTGTTTGTTTGTAAAAAAGGATGTCAACTCTCAGAGATGAGGAAGAGTGCCTGAAATTCAGATTATTTTTCAGGGTAAGCATGGTGTTTAAAGGCCTTCATCCAAGGATGAAAGCCTAAAGTACGGTTAGGGACCTCACAATTGAAAAAGGAGATTTATGGTCTTCCTTAAGATCAGAGAAACACTGGTCCCTAGCCACGTGACCTTAAAAGCACACATGTATTTAGATGAAGTATCTGTGCTTTTATATGAGTGGTAATCATAATTTGGCATCCTTCTAAACACTAAGATGGAAAAAGTACTTGAGCAAAAGTTAATTTTAGTTGCTGTAATCATGCCTTCATTGGAACACTGAATTTACACCAACTGATAAGAGCATTTAAAAAACATTTTAGGTGGGCAACAAGATTGGCAGTACTGCCACGGCCTGTGCTCGCCTGTTCTTTTTTGAGGCAAATGTCTCCACACTTTCTGTCATGCTGCCTTTTTTGTTTGGAAACACTTGTGTGCACACAGAAATATCCACTATTGTATTCTTTCAAATCCTTGCCTAAAACTATCCCTTTCTGTGACCGAAGATTATGTGAAAACGTAATCTGACAGGAGCCAAAGCTGAGGTTATCTTGGCTACCAGTGTTTTCCATTGCAATTTTCAGAATCCATCTTTTTGAATTGTCTCAACCTTTGTGCACTCTTATAGGCAGAGACATTTTTCTCTTGTTTGGTAAGGACCTAGCATGTGACTTCTTCATGACAAAATAACGTTTCAAAGATGTGAATATTGTAATCCATTACTTTTCTCCTGAAGAAACATGTATCCAGAGAATAAGGAAAAGAACAGACTTTTTTTTCCAAATCTTTATGGATATCTTTGGACTCCTGTTTCATTGTCAACTCAGCTTGGTAATATTGATCCCCAACCCCTTTCATACCTGAATTTATAGTTCAAGCATCAGCATTGTACTATTGCTATTGTGATAATATTACTTTAATCACACAGGTGCTCACTCTGTTTTACCTCATGGATTGTTATTTAGTTTATCCTGTATTGTCAGTTCTAACTTTCCTTCCCTCTGGGCCACCGTATTTTGAGTTGCTGCCTCCTCTGTTGCTGTGTCTTTCTCTCTTGCCTCTACTATAATGAAGAAAATAATAGCCTAGAGGCTTTCTATACAATGCTGTGTACTAGGGAGCTCTTTGTTTCCATTTATTTTGAGAAGTTCTTGCTGATTCAATTCAGTTGTTGGAGTCTCTTCAATTGAGGCTCAAAAGAGTTACAAAGGGTAATCTATAGATAGGATGTAACTGTCATAAACAAATTGGCCAGGACAAAAGTGTTGTACTGTATATGGTTTAGGAAAATGAGTTTCTCTTGGGGATTAGATTTTTTTTTAGACATTAAGAATGCCTCATTATTGTATTACACTTTTATAAAGAAGCTGAAAGGGCTGTCTGTTGCCAGTTTAATTACCAGATTTACTTAAAAACAGATAGTATGTTTGCTCTTACTATTTAAAAAAATGAAGACACTGTTTCTACTAAGAAATGAAAGGCTTTTTACAGAACATTTATTCATTGAATGGGTAATTTTGCATCTAAAATTAGTTTTGACATCCTGAATGAACACTAGACTCAAATTCTGGACTGTCACTTTGAAAGTCTGTTGTGCCTTGTCCTGTGCATCTGGAAGTAGTTGATGCTCTGTAAAAGAACTTGATAGTCAGAAAAGGTTTCATTAATCTGCAGTATGCTTTTTGAAAGTTCTAAATCTAGTTCCCATTCTTACTGATTAGTACAAATCAAATTCTGAATTTCAGCTATGTAGATCAGCACTGCTTCTCTGTTATGTGTGCTACAATCCAGTACAAATAGAGCTTGGCCATAAGAAAACTCATTAGAAAGATCTATTCTGCAAGGCAGTGTATTTTTTGTTTCAATTCTTCAGATTTGCTTGGAAGCATTTTGTATTAACTTAATTTTCAGGTAGAGTTAAAAATTTGCCCTTTTCCTCCTGAAGCTGATAGGAATCAACTGGATATCCTTTGAGATATGCTGAGAGCATGCTAATGTGCAGCCAGCAAAGTGCTGATATTAACACAAAAGGCTGTGGAGCGAAAGCCAAAAATGCTACAGACACTTGAGCCTTCTGCTAGCTGATGATAAGATACTAGAAAAATTGATTAATTTAAAACACAGAAATAGCCAGAAGTTTGATAATTAAGACCATAGACTAAGATCTTTATAGAATAATTAAAAAACATGGGAAAGGGGACCTAAGCAGGTTGTGTTCTCTGCCACCTGTACCTCAGTCATTCTTGGGAAGCATTTAGTCTCCAGTGATTAGAACAGCAGGATTTCCTTAAGCCATCTACTCTAGTATGTGTCTGTACTGTGAGAAGTTTCTTATTACCCTGAACACGTATCACTGCTGCTGTAAAGGAAGCGTTACTTGTACTTCTGCCTATTTTGCTTGTAGTAGGAAGGCAAAACAGGTTTTCCCTTTACTTCTGTATCTACAGTTTACTTTTTTGAGGATTATTATCATGCAGCAGTGCTGAATATTATTTCCTCTGGACTAAATGACCTCTTTATTCTTTTAATTTCCCTCAACAGTGGTTCAGTTTCACAATTCTTTCCTCTTTGGTCTGCATCTTTCTCAAGTAGTCCTTGTATCCTGAGGGAGATTTTTCCAACAGTAGAGCAAAGTGTGTATTAGTATGTGGTTTAAGAGACGTATTCCTCTTCTGTATTTTTTGGTCTTTTTTGAGGACCATACCGAAATGTAGAAGTGCTACATGGATTAGGCTCAGGTAAGCACTGCTTTTTTGGGGTGGGTTTTTTGTTTGGTTTTTTTTTTTTTTTTTTGAAGAAGGATTCAATTTTTGAAATCAATGGCACAGAAAGGGGAAAGGTGCAACTATGCTTTGATAACTTCCTCTCATTTAAGATCTGAAACTGCAGCCCAGGAGCTAAGATAATGTAAAGCGGGACCTGAACATTTTAGCTGCCTATCTAATCCTAAAAGTCTCAATTGTTCTAAGCAGCAGAGAAGGCTGATAGAAACTACTTAAACTCATTTACAAGGACTTCAAAAGGTTTATATTCAGTAATCATTATTCGCCTCTGGAAATGCGGATGAGAACTTCTCAAGATGGACACATTGATTTTGCTCAAACTCTGAAATGAAATTGCTTGCTAAGGTGTCACAGAATATTGACGTAACAGGGAAAATAGTTCCATTTTGTATATTAGAGGTACACCAAGATACTGGTAGATAGGTGTAAGTTGCAAGTTAGAACTGTAGAACAGTGTTGGTGGTTGGTTGATAGGCACAATGTTGTCTCTTTTGGAGGCATTGGAGGTCACAGTGCAGTTCCCCTGCGGACTTAAATGAGTGCAGCTTTCATGGGAATACTGTCAAGTGTAAACCCTGAATTACAGCTGTCCTTAATGTATTCAGGGGTGAATTATCATCATCCTCATCCTCATGAGAAACTATCAAAAAATTGTTTCCTTTTGTTTGTTGTGATTACTTGCCCTTCTGCTGCAGTGATAACGTGAGTTGTAACATCTAATCATCAGGAAAACGTAGGTAGTTCCTTCAGAAATAGTTATAGCTCCACAGTCAATCAGTCTGTAAATGGTATCTGGGAGAGGAAAAGTTGCTCCCTGCATGACTGAATTTCTGCTACCTACTGGGAGAAGGAAATTCAGTTTTAGTGAAAAGTGGTATCCTGGTAGGGCTGGATATGGAAGTCTTTTACTTGTTCACAGAACAGGCAATGTACTGCTTTGAGTGTGTCTTCAGTGAGATCTTGGAGCAACATCGCAGCAAAACTGAAAAGTTCAGTCATCTGCTGTGGCAATTCTTTCCCCAGAATTTTTCCCTGTAGTTTATTTGGAATGCAGGGTAGTGATACTGTTGATTTTCCTTCTGTATGGTTAAAAGTATTTTCTTTTACCTTTTTTAACCCTTGACAAATATTTCATTCTTGTGTCAATTTTTTACTTTATTTTTTAGAAATACATTAACTTTGAAGGCCCCTTTATAACTGCCATAACTTAAGATTTCTTAAACTTTTTGACTGGGTATGGTTATATTCTTTAATACAGATACAGGTATTTTAGTCAGACATATCATCATAGTGATGACTATGTGGTGTGTCCCATGCAACCAATGCAACTAGAAGGCAACTAATTAACCAATTACTTTTGTATAGCAAAGTCTTTGTCTTTTTTTTTTTTTTACTGTAACTGACCAAACTGTTTGCTCTAACAAGCAGTCACATATCAACAAATTGCTTCTGCAGTCTGCTTCAGAATGCATTAATAAGATAACAATAACTGCATTGAATCACTGGAACTGTCTATGAACATGCTATCAGTTAAATCCAGCCACTGGTTTTAAGAGTCTCATAATCATGCTTCAGATTTAGAGGCCTTTATAATGAGTATCCATCCCAGATACCTTGGCAACCATCTGAATTCGGACCCTCTTACCTTTCAGATGTCAGAGAACCTTCCTTTTCTAGTGACTGGAAGGCACTTTGTCCTGCTCTGACCCTCCTGGTACTGGTTCTCCAGGTCCTCATGACCCACCAATGTCCAGGTGTGTTCGGTTGTCCTGTGAATAAAATCCTGGGAGTGAGACCACTTGTCAGAATGTCCTACAGAGTTGAATACATTGTTATTATCTGGGTATCTTGGGATTGCACTTCATTGTTAGCCAATGCAATTAAATTTTAGAGTTTATTGAGAGCTTTTGAAATAGACAGAATATCTATAAATATTTCTGAAAAGTTTAATTTAATAACCAAAATAAAGGCCATGTTTATTATATTGAACATTGAGTTTGAACTGGAAAATCTTTCCTGTCTATTCAGCTGATGCGCTGTGGTTGCTGTTTGGAAGCGTTCCCTTTCTGTGCTTGCATGCTCCAGGGTGTCAGAGATTACCCATTCTCAGTAAGGCATTTTTAGCTTTTATCTCTAGTCTTCCTTTGAGGCCTTCTGGATGTTCTGGATAGTATCTTTTTTTCTGAAGCAAATTTATCTTTCTGATGTTGGCCATTCATCATAATAAGCATTACTGCACTTTTTTGGAGGTGTGGAATTCCATTTATTTGACCAAGTCTCATTTTCTGTGCTTTTCTGTTCACTCATTTTTTACTTTTCCAGTAAGATGTCCAATCCTCCTCCTGCATCTCAGTGGTTGTGGATGTGGCTGGATGACATATGTCACCAAGTTACAGGGTAGCTGCCCTCCAAAGCTTATCTTTGACTGTCACAGTGAGCTGATTCAGGGCACTGAATTTGACCCTGCTCTGTCTGCAGTAAAGATGAGAAAGTACTGGCAGGTTAACTTTGGAAAATTGCTTGCCATGGGTACTAATGTTAGTGTTAGTGTTAAAGCAGGATGCTAGCAGTGTGTAAAGGGCAGAAAGTAGAAAATCAGAAAGACCTTATAGCAGCAAGTGTACCTGCAGTCTGTTTTTCTATTACTGAAGGCAAACACTTAGCGTGCTTGTTGCAGTGTGTCTCTGAAGACCAATCTCATATCTTAACAGTCACACTAAAATCTAAATGAGACATGCATGTACAGTTGTTGAAGGTGAAGCATGTAAGCGTGTTGAAGGTGAAACTTAGCTTGTGATGGTTTTAGGGGTGGAGGTAAGGAAATAAGGAAGATTGTTTTCTTTAAAGACAGTATACTGCTATGCTCCTCCATGTACATGTTACCTGGGGAAATTATTTCACCTCTGATCATTTGTAAATTTGAAAATTATTGATGAATATTTACAAATAATGTCCAAGTTGGCAAAACTTTGTTGTTATTTTTTCACTGTACAAGCAACACTTTACCCAGGGTGTACATTGATCTTAAATTTCTGTTACCAAAGGAATGGTAAGATGTGTGTAGGTGGTAGACGTTTTCTGCAGTGAAGCACACTGTTACGGTAGTAACTTATATCCTGCCTAGAATTATAGTCGGTGCCATTATGAGTGTAAAAACCCTGAAATTTATGTAGCTATATTCTACATTATGGATGTCAGGGTTGAAATGATGCCTGTCCTGGGCTTTGTAAGCAGTCATTTTAACTTGAGAGAAATTAAATTTAATGTACTCCTTTCAAAACATCACTGCTTCATTGTATTGAGTAGGAGAATATTATCCACAGGACTCACATTTCAATTTACAGTGGTTTATCATTTCCCTCCCTAATCGATACATTACACAGGCAAATTATGTGTATAATGGACTACTGATTCTCAGATTAAAAAAAAAAAAGGGGGGGGGGGTGTTGCTGAGGGAGCGTCAATATTAGATAAGCACTGTTGATTGTTTTGTTAAAAATCTGGCCTTCCCAATCTCTGCACCATTTCTGCCATCTTTTGTCGCTCAAATGAGTAATTGAAGAAAATGGGCATTCTTCTTCAGGAAAATCCTGAAGGTGTAGAACCCCTGAGTCCTCCTTTGTGTTTGCAGTCACCAGTTAATGCATGAGGGAGGTGGGCTTCCTTTCTGATGGGACATTTCAAAAGTCTGCAGCTCATTCCAGGTTGTGCTTTCCTCTCAGGTGGCAGCAGATTATCCTCTTTCTTCTTGCATCTCAGAGAGGTTTCCTGCACCTTCAGAATGTGCAAAATCAATTTCTGATGATTGCACTACAACCTAAAATTGACATTTCACTCAGTCAGCTCAACCTGACTTCCCTCATAGTCCATGTTAAGGCCACATATAATTACCTGCATTTTTTAAGCCTAAAAAAGCAGGTCCCCATAGGGGTGGCAGGGCAGTGCCTGGCAGACAGGACTGTCCCACCGCCCCACCAGGGAGCAGGGCATCTGTTGGTCAGCTCCAGCATGGGGCACTGGGCACTTCCCTGGGGTTGGGAC
Organism: Falco rusticolus; assembly: GCF_015220075.1. NCBI lineage: Eukaryota > Metazoa > Chordata > Aves > Falconiformes > Falconidae > Falco > Falco rusticolus. The sequence continues at coordinate 15,067,468 of NC_051210.1, read as the reverse complement.
TCGTTGCCCTTAGCCCCGGTAGCCAAATCCTGCCATCAAGTAATTGTCTCAGAGCCCTTACGCTAGTTTCCTTATCACTCCTGAAAGGAAATAAAGTTATATATCTAAAATGCACAAGAGATTTTGACTCTCCCTAAAATCTTTTAGACCATGGATTACAAAGGTGGTGCCTCCTCTGAACTCATATTCATGTTTTGACAGCTGATGAAGCGTTTGAATAAGGCGAGAGTCATGAAATGCTAATATCTTCAGTCGTTGCTATTCTGTTTTACATGCTGATATGTCACCAAGCCAGTGATCGCTTAATCATATTTCTAAACAGGAGACATGATGGCAGGGAACGTTACTAACAAGATCCCAAGGTACAAGGGAAAACTTGAGAGTGTGTGTGTGTGTGTGAGAATGTGTGTGTGATTGTGTGAATATGCATGTGAGTGTGTGTAGACACCTACACTGGACATGATCACTAGTCTTTGCTTTGGGAACCCAGCTAACAACTGGAATGTGGAGTTGTAGTTACGTAGATTTTTTTTTGTGATTATCAGAATCTAGGTAGTAAATTTTTAAAAGGCAACCCCACATTAATTGCTGCCTAAATTATGTACACACATGGAGCAGCAATATAGGTACATTGTAATGATGATGAGATTTTTTTTCCCTCATTGGTGATACAGCTTCAGGATGAAAGTCTGACATATGTGAAACCATTATCTGACAAGGATAAAGTAGACAAGCGTCTGCCAACATGTGAATGTCACTTGTTGCCTAATTAATCAGACTATCTAAAAGTCTGATTAAATATCAATCAATATTACAACTTCCTAATGAAACTAATAATTCAGAAACTATAGATTTTTTTGTTGTTGTGTAAGAGAACCCTTTTTTAGAGTTATTCCAGAGCCTGCATATGAGAAATGAAAGTATACTCTTTTAAGAAAAATTTCACTGATGGGCTGGTGCCTCATTTTACAGCTTTATTTCTCAGAAATTTCCTGCAATCTGATTGTTGTCAGTGTAAAACTTGTTGTAGGTATTTGATTTGATTTCTCATTAGCATAATTAGTTTTAATTTAATTTGTTTATTTGCACCTCGGCATAATCACTTCTGTAAATTCAATCCTGTGTTTCAGTAGTTCTTATCTCCCTGACTTGACACCAATTTCTGCTAAATCTACATGCAAATATACAAAATACAGTAGTTTTTGAGCTGAGAAAATGAAGGCACTGTATTGTTTCTGTTTTCTGGCAGTATTATGAAAACATACAGGTATATACTACTTGTTAAATATGTTTCATTTATTCTCTAATTGAGTCCCAGGTCAGGAAATCCTTACATTTATAGTCATGATTTAAAATGCACTTAAAATCTGTGTGCTTCCTCTCTTTGTCTCTCTTCCTTACTTTCTGTGCCCCTAGAATATACTGAATGAAAATACACCCTGAGGAAAGGGAACCTAAGGGTTGAAGAGAGTTCCAGTAACTTGATGACATTTACTATCTTGACTTTCAGCTGTGGTCTTTATAGACATAAACTTCCCTGTATTAATTTTGTCTGGTTCTGCCATAGGTACAACCTAGTGTCAAAAAGAGTGTTGAACAAAACAATTCTATTGTATTTCAGCTATAGTATTTATTCAAGGAAGTGTATACTGTAAGAGCTTTGATACTGCAGTTGTTTCTCTGAAAGGTTGTTTCCTGACTATGTGTTACTGTTTGTTCATACTGCTTATACTACCTTCATATATTTTCCCATTGGATAAACATTTATTTGCAGTAATACTAAATTATAATTTTTTTGCCATCTGACCCTTTGTGGTAGTTTGATAAAGAACATTATTCATTCCAGACTTGCAGAGTATCATAGTGTGCAATTTGTATCTTCATACTATGCAAGACATTTTTGGAGGCTGTAAAGCCATGCAAAGGCTCTGCAAATTTAAAACTGGAGAGAACAGAACAATGACTTGCCAATTTATGTTTCTATACTTCAGTGCTTTTCTTGTAACTTCTGCTTTTGCATAAATTTCAAATAGCTAATAAATATTAGGGACAACTTAAATATATGGCTTAACAGAATGTAGCTGTATTATTTACATCCAAAGGAGAAGGAGAGCTGCATCCTGCAAAACTGAATAGATTTATTGAAGTAGTTAAATGAGAAAAAAATTTGTTATAGCCCACATGGAATATTATTTCAGATTGGTGGAGCATCAGCTGAGCTGGAGGAGATGAACAAGTGACCTTACCGTTGACCTCAATATTAAGCAAAGTTTTGAAAGGTTAAGTCTGCAAGTGCCATTCAAAACTGATCCAGTAACATCAGAATTAAGGAAACCCATGTTTCAAAGTCTTGTCATCACCTATGGACATTGAAATCAGTAGGATTGCAATGAAAATAAAAATACAAAAAAAACAAACCAAACCCAACAATGACAAAAAACCATACATATTTGTACACCTGTACCAGCCAATAGTATTGGATAGTACACCACACCTGAAATTATTGTGTGTTGTAAAGTCTAAGCTGCAGTTGTTCATTAGCAATATATGACATTCATAGAAGGTGTTAGCTCAGGTCCTGTGAAGAGTTAGTAACCAAACTAAACTTGGTGGAGGACACCCTCACCCATATTTAAGAAAAAAAAAATGAAATGGGGGTGTATTGATTTTGGTAATATGGCTAGTCTCGTTTCAGATGCTGGTGGACATGGGCTGACTGCAGAAGCCCAACAGTGGTTATTTTGCCCTCCCATAACAAAAGCTATGTATAAGGGAGGCAGTGTACATGTGTAGTCAAAAAAATTTTGGAACCATTTCCTGAACAGTGCCTCCAAAACAGCTGAATCCTGAACCTCAGCATTTCTCTCAGTTCTACCTACCCTGCCTTTTGTGTTACCATCTACATGAACCCATTACTACTTGAAATATGGATGTTGTCTGTTTTCATGTGGAGTGACTCAAAATCAAATTTTTAGCAGCTGGTCAGAACTTCCTTTGAGATACTGCCATTTCTTTCATTATTTAGGAAATAATACCAATGTCAGGTGAAAACATGCTGGCTTCTAACCTACTACTTCAAACACAAAAAGATTATGATACTAACTTCTGAAAAATTTATAAAAACAATTCCTCTCCTTAAAAAGGAGAAGTTGTTTGACCTCCCAGTAAACAGATGATGTGTGACTGGCTTGCTTGTTCAGTACTCAAGTGAAATCCTCAGTGCAGTAGGACAGCGTTAAGTTCATCTGGCATTCCTGTGAGTTCCTCTGTGCATGGTGTGGTGAGCTGACCTGGGGTGGCCGCTGGACACCCACCCAGCCACTCTCTTGCTCCTCCTTCTCTGCAGGGCAAGGGGAGAAAACTAGATGAAAAGGCTCATGGCTCAAGTTGAGGATGGGAAGATTACTTACTGATTAGTGTCACAGACTGAACAGACTTAACTTGGGGAAAATCAATTTATTCCCAATTAAAATAGGTTTGGATCTTGAGAAAAACAAAACTAAATACTTTCCTCCCAGCTTTCTGCCCCTTTTCCCCAGCATTATCTTCATTCCGTCATCCCCAACTCTCTGCCTGCTCCCCACCCTGCATGCTGGGCAGCACGGAGGGACAGGGAATGGGAACTGTGATCAGTCCATGAAAGCTCCTCATTGCTGCTCCTTCCTTCTCACCCTGTACCCCTGCTCCAGTGTTGAGTCCCTCCCATGGAGTAAAGTACTTCAGGATGTACTCACCTGCTCCACCATGGTCTCCTCCGTGGGCTATAGGTCATCTCCACTCTGGTTGCCTGCAACACTTCCTTCCCTCCTTCTCTGCCCATGGTGCTTGTGCAGGGCTGTTTCTGACAATTTCTTCTACACTCTGCCTGTGCTGTGTTTTGCCCTTTCTTAAATGCATTCTCACAAAGGCACCACCAGCATGGCTGAGAGGTTCAGCTGTGCTGGTGAGGGGACTTATGGAGTCCCCCCCACTACCAACATCTTGCCATTTACACCCACTACAAATGGAAAGACCAGTGCTTCACAGGTTAGTTTGAAGTTAAGTCAGAGACTGGAATTTGGTAGTGGTGAGTTTTATAGTGAAATGATTGGCAAGATTGTTCTCCATTTCCATTTGGCTGATTTTTTTTGAAATAACCAAGAATTCAGATTAATTGTTCTTGGCAGTCATACTGTACTCTTGGCCTTCGTAATTACTGACAGACAGCTCTTCACTATGTATTGCAGTTGCATTTTCTTCTCAGGCAGTAAATTTCCAAGACTCATTTTTTTTGTTTGTTTGTTTGTTTTTCTTATTTTGTTTTCTTGGGTTTTTGTTTTGTTTTGTTTTGTTTTTTGTTTTTTTTTTCTGTTCCTTTTGTTATGAGATCAAGAAATGGTGGGGCAAGGCATGAGAGGGGTGGGGGGGGAAGGTTAATGGTGAGGAGGACCATACAACCAGGTAAGAAGGGGGAAAAATAGCCTTTTTGTAAACTGTTAAGGATACCAGTAATATTTAGGCATTGAAACCAAAGATATTTTAATGAACTATTAGTCTGAAAATAACTGGAGAAATGGATGTTAACCGAAAATTTCTTTACCAATCCAGAAAGCTGTTTCAAAATATGTTGCTGTTATTATGCAGTACTGCTCAGATAAGAAAGAGCTAGGATTACTTTGCTGTTGAAGAAAATTAATGATTAAATGTGGAACGTGAAATGTGGAGTCACGTTCTCAGATGTGGTAAATTCGTATTTATCTGCTAAGAACATAGCTTGTTTAGTTAATTTCTGTTCTTCAACTGATTCTTTTCAATCCAGAGTGACACTATGGAATTAACTGCAGTTCTACCAGTGAAAATGAAAAAAAAAAAAAAAAAAAGTATTTTCTGAGGATTTACAGAGTAAATCCCCTGCCTCTCTTCTACTGTGAGATGATGAATTCATCATCTTCTGTGATTTCTCAGCACTCCAGTTCTTCTGCTTTGTGGCAGTTTGGCAGTGTTCAGGTCTCTGTTTTGAGAGCCCTGAACATTCCTGCATGTCCCTCTCAAGGAATATGTTGAATCATGGTCATATTTATAAGCAATGATGTTTGCTACTCCAGACATTTTTACTTGATTAGTCCTAACACTTGCATAGTTGAGAAAAAACATTTTTCTAAGGATCATTTGCAATTATCGTAACTTTAGTTCTAACAGGATACTATCTGCCAGAATATCCTTGAGATAAATATATTTTTCAGGGGTTTTTGTTTTTTATGTTGCTGAGGAAATGCTATATTTTAACTTATGGCTGAGGATGTAAGTTTTACTATTGATTTTGAATTTGGTATCAGTGCTGCCTCCAGCAGCTGCTAATGGCCAGGCTTTCCAGGGGGAAGAATTGTGCAGGCTTTGTTAGAACATACATTTTTATCTTTTTTGAATTATAGACCTGTTTATCTTTTTAGAATCATAGGGAATCACAGACATGGAATCAGATGGGCTTTTATCATAGTTGAACTAGAATGCCACATTAGTATTAACTGAAGGTGCTTGAAAAGTTCCCATTTAAATTTTTGTTTATGATGGCAATCCAAACTTTTCATTTACTGGTAAAATCATCCCCCAAGTCATCCTAAACTGACCCTCAGAAGCATCATATCCATTGAAAGAGTGAAATTGTGATAAAAATTTAATATCTAGAATTGGGAATGTTTAAGCATGAGGAGCATAGTAAGCAAATACATACAAAAAAAGTGAAAATTAAAATCAGGAAACACCATTAGATACTTTCCTGTGTATTGCAGCTCAGGTATTCATTTCCCTAAGTGAATGAGGCTCTGCATATCAATAAATTGGAGACAGTCCGCAGAAGGGTAGGGGAGATCTAGGATATATACACTGCTGTCAGAAATAATCAGAAAATAGGGTTGTATGTGTTGTGGTTTAACTCCGGCCAGTAACCCAGCACCATGCAGCCGCTCGCTCACTGCCTCTCACCCAGAGGGATGGGGAGGAGAATCGGAAAGGAATGTAAAACTCAAGAGCTGAGATAAGGACAGGTTAATAGATAAAGCAAAAGCCACGCACGCAAGCAAAGCAGAGCAAGGAATCCATTCACCACTCCCCACGGGCAGGCAGGTGTTCGGCCATCCCCAGGGAAGCCGGGCTCCGTCACGTGTAACGGTTACTTGGGAAGACAAATGCCACAGTGCTGGATGTCCCCCCCTTCCTTCTTCTTCCCCCAGTTTATATACTCAGCATGGCGTCATATGGTATGGAATATCCCTTTGGCTAGTTTGGTCACCTGCCCTGGCTGTGTCCCCTCCCAGTTTCCCGTGTCCCTCCAGCCCTCTCGCTGGCAGGGCCCAAGAAACTGAAAAGTCCTTGACTTAGTATAAACATCACCCAGCAGCAACTAAAACCATCAGTGTGCTGTCAGCATTGTTCTCACACCAAATCCAAAGCACAGCACTGCACCAGCTACTAGGAAGAAAACTAACTCTACCCCAGCTGAAACCAGGACAACAATAAAAAAGAAAAAAAAATGAGGGGGACAAGGATGTTTTTCTGTGTAATGAATAATTTGTTCTTAGTAGTGCAAGGATGAAACGTATTTTGCATTTGGTACAAAAGTTAGAGTCTTGTCTTTATTAGCCAGAATTATACAGGGTGGAGTACAGCATAAAGGTTAAAAAATGCAGTGGTGTATAGGGTATGACTGGGATTAGTTATCACATACAAATGATTTCTGCAAATGTGTTAATGACTGAAAGGGAAGTTGGAAACACATCAAATAGTTACACAAATTCTTTTCCTTCTTACCATGGCATTAATTGTGTTGTGTGTCAAATTCTCCAGCCCTAATTAGTAAAGCATACTTTGAACTAAGGAGTAAACTTTTCTTTCTTTAATTGGTCTGCTTCTGGAACAGAAGCAAAGAAATAAAATCAGTTTCCAGATCACCTTGTTGATAATCTCACAGCTGTGAGAATACTGTCATAAATGCTGCATAGAATGGAAGCAGATACATAAGAAGGGGAAGAACTAATATTTTCTGTATGCGAAACGTTGATGAAATACTCTGTAAATCCTTATTGTGTACATCCATAGCTATTGTGTGCACCTGTGGAGCTGTCTTGTTACACAGGGACCCTTTTTATTTTTTGTGTGGAATATTCATCACTGGGAGACATTTTTCCTTATTTCTTATTCAGGGTTATCAGATTTCTGTCTTCTAAAAGAGATGTCCTGCTAACAAATTCCAAACAAGAAGTCTTTTCAACAACAAAGGCAAAGATAAAGTAGGGAGGTATAAATGTGTTAATTTCACAGAATTTAGTTTTACTTTGCTGCTAGTATTTCGATTTTCATAGCTGTATAATGATTTTTTTAATAATTGTATGGGTATTGCAATTCAGAATTTTGACAGAGCTCTGAACAATTAAAATCTGCAGTCTGCTTCTGGTTATGCACAAGATGAACTATTTATTGGATAGCATTTTTCGTTTTTTTTAATGACATTTCTGTTTCTCAAATTATTTTGTCCATGTTGGAGGTATATCTTCTAAGTTGATTAACTATAACAGCTAAAATAAAAGTTCAGCAGTATTTATTTCATGAAAGTATGGGCAGAATATAATGTTTGTCTTCTTTGGACAGTTTCTACAGAAGAATTTCTAGAACTGTACTGTTCTTTTAGCATTGTTTTCTGCAAATTGTATCGATTCGGTACCTGGCACATACATTTAAAGAAGATAATGGGAAATGTTTTTTTTTGTAAACTATGGTAATGCCAGTCTAATTTGCCTGTAGTGACTGATGTTTCCTGGTGTAGGATGCCTATCTGTTAAGAGGCAAAAGCAATCTTTTCCCCACTTCTGGAGTTTCCTCATTCTCTTGGGAAGCAGCATCAGCTTAGCAGCAAAGAGAACAGACACCTGCTCTTCTGATCTATTTCTTCAGGTGTACTCTTCTCAAATTATGCGAAGTAAACCAACATCATAACCTCTTTAATACAGTGACCTGTTACCCAACAGGTCAAGGATTGCTATTTAGGAGTAAGGTCTCTCTTTTATAGGTATGAAAGAGGCTGCTTTCAAGTGCATGACTTGTCTTAAGTACATCCTGAACAGAATAGTGATTTCCTTGGCAAGTGAAGGGATTTAACCTGCTTGCTGGATACCTTTCTTTCCATTGTGTTTAATGCAAGACATTGTGGCCAGCAGTATTTTTTAAAACACCTTTTGTCAATCAGTAGGACTTTACTGGAGACATGTTGACATAGGTAGCAGCTAATCAACTGGTTATCTGAATGTCTTTAATGTTTTCCAGTACCATTTAACATGAAACTCTTAAAGTTCACAATACCTTTTTAAAGAGACGATAGAGCGGTTTTGATGGTAGGGATGACTATTTAAACAGCTTATGTCATTTGATAGACTCTTGTGTGAAAAGTTGGTTATAGAAACTTGTTTCTATTCATATAGATACCTATTTGGTTTAAGACAGAAATTGTGCATTTAATGCATTTAGTACATCTGTTTGTATGTCATTCCCCTGTGTAATTTATTAGAGCCAATACAGGATCTTTGTGAGCCCGCACACAGTCATATTGTGACATCTCAGAATGGGTGAGGTTGGAGGCTCCTCTGGAGGTCAGCTGTCCCAAGTCCCTGGATCAGAGCAGGGTAAGCTATAGAGTAGGCTGTCCAGGACTGTGCCCAACTGGATTTTGACTATCTCCAAGGATGGAGAGTCCACAGACTCTCATGGCAGCATGTTCACTATTCAACCATCCTTATATTAAGAGTGTTTTTCTGTGATTTGCGTGGAATTTTCTGCCTTTCAGTTTGTGCATGTTGTCTTCTGTCGTGTCCCTGGATATGCTGGATATCTGGGGTTCTAGCTGTGTCTTCTTTACTTCCCTTACATTTTGACACTAAGAAGTACTTCTTTAGTTTTCTTTAAAATAGCAAGATTGATTTTATTCCTCAGGTTGAGTCAAATTGACTGGCACATAGTTCAAAGAAGGTGAAAACATTTTTACATTTCATAAAATTTTGGTATAATAGTTGTTCAAGGTGAGCTTCTCATATTGTTCTGTTGCATAATCTAGGGCAATTCAGCTGGACACACAGAACTAACAGTTGATGAGAGCTGTACCTGCGTAATTGTGATTATGGGATGTTTATAGACTACAAAAATGTTATCCATGTGCTTGTCCCAAACTAAAAGCTGTATTTCTCTTTAAAAGAGCACCTTTGATGAACATATTTGCTTTGCTTTCTAAAAAGAAAGGATACTGAAAATGAATACTAGTATGTTAAAATGTCATTCTGTTTTACAATTGAAGTTGTTGTATAAGACAACTGAACAAACTACAGTAATTACATTCCCATATACCAATCAAGGCATGTAATCAACGTACAAGTTTAGAAAGTATCTGTGGAAAATTGAGTATTTTCATAAGTATTGTGATCCTTTTCTCATGTTCTCATTGCATAGGCTGCATATGAAAAGCAGAAGTGGCTTGCCTGCAGCTCCATTTCAGGCCATGGATTATGGAAATCTGCACTGCAGAGATTATTTTGACTATTTCCTTCTACAGAAAAAAATAAATTGTTTTATCATTCTACATCTATAATTCAAAAATATTATGATCTTTATGATAAATTGTATTTATTATAATAAATTAAAGATCAGCAATGTGTATAGGTCATATATAAACCTAATTTTTAACACAGTATTTTATGCATCTGAACAAAATTTTATTATCTTGTGATCTTGGAAAAGAAAACCTGTACACTTTGAGTAAAAAAATAAATCGACCTATTACAGCCAGTTTTTTGGGGAAACAAAGGTAGAGTCAGAGGTTGTGCTGAAGTACTTGTGTGTTGCCTGCTCCCTAAGGAAGTTCAGGGGTCTTTTTTGTTTGTTTGTGTGGTTGGTTTGGTTTTCTTTTAATAGCCGCCTTGTCATACATACTCATTTTTATTTGCTGACCAATGCTTTCTTTCCTGCCAATAGATGGTGGGACACAAAGGAAATAAAATCGTAAAATTTGTTTTGCTCAACAAATACTTTAATCAGTTTAATATGCTTTTAGGAATAATAGTCAAAGCTCCCTAAATACGCTTTTAGAAATAATTGCCAAATTCACTAATCTACTATCTCTTCCATTGAGATCAATTATAAGCTAAATTTACTTCAAGAAAGATACATTATATTTTTACAGACACTAAAATTGATGTCCTAACCTGTGTGTCAAAAATATACACAAAATGATTGCTCAGTTCTTCAGAGTTTGTGATTCCAAGCTGATTTCCTTGCAGAATTTTCTTTCTTTATGCGTTTTTACAAAGAAGAAAGGCTGCCCTTGATCACCAACAAAAATGATGGAAAAAACTGGAATTGAAATGAAAGCTTAGGAACTTTTTTCTTGACTTCTAAATTTCAGTATCAGTAGTTCATTATTACATTTTTGCTGTAGACTTGTCACTCTCAGCCTTAAAATATCCACAGGTCTTATATATACACGCTTTAGATACATGAGAGTTTTACCTATAACTGTCAGTATGGCTTATACTGTATTTTTCTGCAGGACTTAAATATTTCTATAGTTTATTTATCACTGAGATAGCATCAGAGTAGCCTTCTCATCCACATGATGACACTATGGCTTGCATATAGACTCTGGTTCATTCTAGGAACCCGTGCTGATTCTGTATTTAATACATGCCAGCGTCACCTTTGGGAATAATTCCACTTCCCAGCTATCCACTCACTCCTTCCGCCACCTCCAAAGTACACTGAAGGTGAGACTGCTATGAAGTTAAACCAGTGACCATTCTTGGTCCTGTTGATGCTGCCTATGTCTTACTGCACTGCAGCCTCAAGGGTCAGGACGTGACTAGAAGTGACAGTGTGCCACTTCCTGACAGTCAGTTGGTTTGTGTGGTCCAGGCTGCTGGTGTCAGCTCCAGAAGGAGCACCAGGAAGGGCAAAAGAGTTATTGCCAACATGAACTTGCAGCTTCTGGTCCAGTTTTGTGCTGTGAAGGCTACCTTCCACTACTGGGAAAATTTGTTAGCATGAGATTGTGTCAGGGCCTAGCATGTAATTCCGCTCTTAAAAAGAAGCATTCCTAGCTTTTAGAAAGATACACATTGGTCACTGAAGATGGATTTTGGAAGCAGATACAGAAATAGATTGTTTTAGCTGAAATGTTACTTGTGAAGATTTCAACAGTAATTTTTTTGAGTACATGTGTGTGCAATCATAGCTGTAATGGTGTGAGGCAGTTTCACAGCACGGAAATAACTGTAGTAATAATGGTAGTGTAAAAACATTAATAGGAATAAATAACTGGAAGTTTAGAGTGATTCAACATCTTAAAAAGTGCAGCACTGAGCTCAGGACACTAGCTACAACTAAATGGGTCATTGTCTCAAGTTTATTTAGAAGTTCCCAATTTAACCAAGAAACAGCTGTGGGATTAGTGGTGTTTTAGGCTGACTGTGTACTGTAAGCTTCTGTTAGGGCATGTGGCAATGGAAGGTCCAGACCAGTACAGCTGGCCTTGCTGTCACCCTGTTGTGACTAGATAATTAATGATGACATTCAGGACTGAGGTTATTGGGTCAAAGACAAAAAGATCCTGAGATGTGGGATAAAGTAAAATTTTCCTGGGTTTGTGTAATTGTACATTTTGTGGTTGTCTTGAAAAGTCACTGTGGGTGAGATCCAGCCCACTACCTAGCCAGTCAAGCACGCATTTGCAGCTCTCCTGTACCTGAGCTCTGACCTGGGCAGTCTCTTGGGATCAAAGGGTGTTGTGGGCTCAGAGCACATACTGGAGATCCAGCAGGACATGAGGGTTTTGTGGAATATTACATTTACTTTTCCTCTGAGTTTTTCTAAATTAAAACTTCCACAAAGATAAACATAATCTTTAATACCTACAAAACAGTTGGACAATGAAGAAGTTTGATAATGTTTGGAGCCTTGGTCACATGCTTGAGCTTTGATTCTAAAAGCTGATCTTTGTTTTGGAGGTGAAAACTGATTTCTATGATCGCTTTTATACTGTAGAGTTTCAGCAGTGCCTGTATTCACATATAACTATGCAGTACCTAACATGGGACCTAAAAGCATAAGCTTCCTGAAGGAGGGATGCATACAGGTTCAAACCCCACCAAAAATAGGTTTTAAAAGCGAATATAGTATAATTCTTAATTAAAATACTGAAAATCACCTTGAGGTCTGTGTAATAGGATATAAGAGTTCAAGTACACAGATATAGATGTTAGACGATATGTGAAAATAAAACTCACAATTTGAAGTCATAGATGATTGCACATACCTATCCTTAAACCCGTTTTTGTTGTTTGTGTCCATGCTGCCCCCCTCCCCAAGCTTGACCCAAGAAATTGCTGGAAATAAAGCAAGAAGTTCAAAGATCTAAGATTTGTAGGATGCTAAATATAAAAACCCTAAGTCACAAAGTTTGCTTCAGGGTTTTTTATATGTCTTATTATGAGAGGTAAGAAATGTGCAATAAGTGTCTTCTTACTAAATTGAGCCATAATTCTGTAGTTTGTGTGCAGTTCTGTAGCTTGACCAAATTTTGGTTTTATGGCCCAGTCCTGAGTGGGCATCATATTGGATTTTTGTTATGTAAGGGGAAGAGGAGTGCTTTACTGTTGTTTTTCTGAATAAATAATATTTGAAAATCTTAGACTGTACATTCAAAGAACTGTTAGGGGAAAGTACGCTGCAACCACATTGAATCCTGGTATAATTATAATCGACTTCGCTGAAGTGCTGGAAGAACTGAATTAGATATTTATGAATATCAGGAAATTCAGTTTATTTTCATGGTTTTGTTTTCAGTGTGAAGGCCAAAATATATTTTTAGGATCCATTTGAACATTACAAGCATGTTAAGTGTAGTCAAACCCACTGAGTCCACTGAGCCATGCACAGACTACTGTGCTCTGTGTGAGGGCACAGGTGAGTTCTCGTACTTATTGAATGATGAATCATAGTCATTCATTTTTAGTTCTGACCAAAATAAGGACTGTAGACTGATTATGGGTTGTCCTGTACATACACCTGCTGCTCCCTCAAAAATACATTTTCATTGAAGTGGATAAGAATTGCGGGTAGTTGACATGATTTGTGATAAGGCTGAAAAGTACAAATTGGAAAATAGTTTTCCATTGCTTTCTTTGCCCCTTGAGAAAGCAAAAGCTTTTAATGTGCATTTGCTGTTCGTATAAGTGGACTACTTATTGTATAAATATTTTTAAAGGGTAAGGATTTTTATATGATCTTAGAAGGCATATTTTTTAGTAAAAATAGTGAATTTATTGCATCTTTCACTCAGAAGGCAAATAATCAAAGTGAAATTTGTGATCAAAACACAAATCTTCCCCAACACAATCTAGGCAACTATATATATACACATACATACATACATACATACATACATACATACATACATGTGTCTCTCTCTTTCTATATATATATATAAATATATATATTTACCTCCCATGCGTTGGTTTTCATTAAAAAAATAAACTAAAAAGGGGCACATAAACTCTAGTTAAAACCTTTTACTGCACCGTGGAGCACCTTCCCATTCTTCTATTTCAAAGAGCCAGTCCTTATGATTAAATTTTGTGGAAGACAAATAGGTACTAGAACAAAGGGGTTCTCTTGCAACCTCTACTGATTAATTTCTTTCAGTGTTTTTATTTTCATTAGTATGATTTGTCATATTTTTAAAAGTCTTTAATAATGCATGGTTTATTATTTATTTATTTTTTTTAGTTAGCTATTAAATTACATAGAATTATCCAGATTAAGTAAAATTGTACTTTAGTAGTACAGGACAATGTAATAATGGTCATTTCCTCATAAAGACATCTTTGACTTCCATTTTTAAAGTAATTTTAAAATATTAATTCTTTAAGCTAATTTAATGCCAGGGTGGTAAATTCAAATGTTAAGAATGAGGAAATGAGAAAATGGGCTTTTCTACATTGTCATGTATCATTAAAGTCAGGAGATACATAGCACATAGATGATATTGTGATTAGGAATACATGTCACTGAAGGCAACACTATAGTGCATTAGGGCAAATTCCTCTCCTGCTTTGGAGAGGGTCTTAGTTGTTTTGTTGCTCCAGTTACTTTGTTATGAATGTCGTCTTTTTTGATATTAAAGCTGGCCTTTTGAATGTTGGTTGTACATAATTTATGCTTTGTTCTTTTCAGTGTTCCATAACTTCATGTTTCAGTGGCTTACTCTCATTTTCAGAAAATGGCTTGGTCACTTCTCAGCCTGTATTTTGTTAATATAGGTGTCAAATGCTACCAAGTCTTTCATTTATACTCAATACCTGTGTACCTTTACAAACCTTTTAAATTTGAGTCAGTGCTTAGAGTCTGATCTGGTTACACATCCAGGGTGTTTTGAGGTTTTGTTGAATATGGAGGCTTTCCTAAAGTCCATCAGGAGTGCGGTAATTATGTAGAAGTGAATCATTCTTATATTGACCTGAGTAAGTGCTACAAGAATCATGCCTGTAAGTTTAGGTTATGTCTTTTTTTAGCTTTTACTTATGTTTTAATTTCCCTTTTGTGGAAGAGAGAGAAGAAATTATAATTAATTTGAAGATTTGGGCTTTTTTTCGAATGTGAGGATTTGATACAATTATTTGATTATAAAATTCTATGATTTTTTTTAGTTCTGAATCCATGCTTCAAAAAATATAAAAAAGGAAGAAAAAGTAATATCATAAAAATGAATAGCTTATTATTTTAATAGGAGGGGGTTGATTTCATACATTTTTCTTGTGACAATAATTTACATTTTCTCAGTTATACAAGTAGTTAATTAAGGTAGGTTTGGTTTTTTCAGTCGTAAAGAGATTACATTTAGAAGTAATTATGTACAGTACATTTCAAGACACTCTGTTTGAAGAAACCTCTCCAGTTTTTAGATTCATAATAAATATAAATTATAGACAATATATACAATATTTCCAGTAAACCAGCTTACTGATTTGTAGTGACATTAAGTACTTACAAAAATTTTAGAAATAATGGCATAGATCACAACTTTATTTTGCATTTTTTCTCTTTTAAAGATAAGAATAGGTTTCAGTGACTGCTTTCTTTCTACAGTAAAAAGTGAGTTCTAGAGGGTGGATACTGTGAGTCTTTGTGTAATGTATGTGCTAGTGCTTCTCTTTCTGATAGTAAAGGTAGTACAGATCTGAATAAAAATGAGAAGATGCTACAGAAGCTTAATGAAATTACTATTTCTTCTTCTCTTTAGATTTTTCCTGTATATTATCACCATTATCAAGAACTTACTGTCCTTTGTGATTTCCTGAAGTAATGGCCAAGGAAAGAGTCTGAAAAAAAATACTTATTGTTGGTTAATACATGTACTGTAAGATAAGAGATAATTAAAAGAATTGTTGTTCAATAACTGTTTGCAACTCTTATCCTCAGTAATCCCTGTTCTGTAAACGACAGTGTTTTTTGGAGGAAATGCTTGACATTGGACTGCACACTCTTTCACATTGCTCTATGACAGAAAGAATGCAGTATTTTTATTATTGTTTTATTTTAGTATTTCTCACAAGAATTGCTAGTGCATGGGTGGCATCAGCTGAATCTTGTGAGTTACGACTGATGGCAATGTCATTGTGTATCTTACCCATTTAGGTTTGACTTGCAGGCATGATACACTTTTAGGAAGCCTTCAAAACATTGTGGCATCTGAAAACAGAATATCTTCGTATTTTGCTGTTGTATGAAACCACTGTTTCTGTCTTGGCTTGGTCCTAAGAAATCCATGCTTTGACAGGCAATTAAAAAAAAAAATATTTTTTGAAGGTTTACACTTTATTGGCCATCTGTTAAATGTGGTGTACGTATTGTCAGGCACAACATCAAGTACATAGTGCATTAGCTTTTTACATCCCCAGTCACTTAATTGTCTAATAGCAGCTGTTAATTAGTGTCATCAGTAGCTTTTGTTTGTACAGTTATGAATATGATGATTTTCCTTGAATGGCAGTCATCATATCTGTTGCAGCAGTTTGTTTCTGTTTTTCTAAGAATATTATGTAGCAGGAGGAAGAACTAAGTGTAAAATCCTATGGGAGAGGTTGGTCTGGGCCACAGAACTCAGATTTAAACTTCCAGTTCAGTATGTTGTTAGCAGATCTCTTTGCACGTGCAGCTGCATGAACAAATAAGTTCATTTAGAAAAAGTCTTCTTTATCCTGTGTAAGGAAGGCTTAGTGAAAATCAGATGTTCTGTGCATGTGTGAAAATTCACCCTCTCAGATTTCAGGGTCTAACCAAGGATAGTTAAACAGCCTTCTCATGAACATCAAGAAAATTGAAGATGTCAAATTAAATCAGACCCAAGGCCTTCCTTGCACAGTTTTTGTGTGTGTGACTAACATAGTACAATACACTAAGCTCTGAATGATCCTTTTTAATTTTTACATTCTTCTATTAATTTGCTTCCTTACATGTGCAGAAATACTATTTTTGTCACAGTGATTCTTTTGTCTTTCTTACAGCAAATGTAAGAAAGTTAAGACAGAGATGAGCCTGCGGGCAGCATGGCAGAGTTGGAGTCAAAATTCATAGCACAGCTGAGGTGCATCTATACCAATGCCCAAAGCATGGGCAGCAAATAGGAGGGGCTGGAAGCCAGCATGCAGCAGGAAAACTGCGATATCATTGCCATTACGGAAACATGGTGGGATAAGTTGCATGACTGGAGTGTTACAATGGGCGGCTACAAACTCTTCAGAAGGGACAGGCAAGGAAGGAGAAGCGGTGGGCTAGCTCTGCGTGTCAGGGAGTGCTTTGACTGCCTAGAGCTGAATGATGGTGACAACAAGGTCAGCTGTTTAGTGCAGGGGTCCTCAAACTATGGCCGGCGGGCCGGATACGGCCCCCCAGGGTCCTCAATCCAGCCCCCGGTATTTACAGACCCCCCCGCCCCCCCGCTGGGTGTTGTGGGGGGGAAACCAAGCAGCCACAGATGGCTGCCTGCCGCTGCATCCACGCCGGCCCCCTGGTTAAACAGTTTTAGGACCCTTGGTTTAGGAGGAGGAATCAGGGTAAGGGCCAACAAGGCAGATATCCTGGTGGGAGTCTGTTATAGACCACCCAACCAGGATGGAGAGGCAGATGTAACATTGTACAAGCAGCTGGGACAAGTCTCACAATCACCAGCCCTTGTTCTCATGGGGGACTTAAACCTACCGAGTGTCTTCTGGAGACACAACAGAGCAGAAAGGAAACAGTCTAGGGAGTTCCTGGAGTGTGTAGAAGACAACTTACTGGCACAGTTGGTCAGGGAGCCAGCCAGGGAGATGCCCCCTGAACCTGCTGTTTAAAGACAGGGAAGGACTGGTGGGTGATGTGGTTGGAGGATGTCTTTGAGCATACCAATCATGAAATGATAGAGTTTTTGATTCCTGGAGAAGGAGAGGGGTCAGCAGAACCACTACCTTCGACTTCCAGAGGGCTCACTTTGGCCTGTTTAGGAGATTGGTCTACAGTTTCTTGGGAGACAGTTCTGAAAGGCCAAGGAGTCCAGGAAGGCTGGACATTCTTCAAGAAGGTCTTAAAGGTGCAGGATCATCAAGCCATCCCCATGTGCTGACAGATGAGCCAGTAGGGGAGAAGGCCAGCCTGGCTGAACAGAGAGCTTTGGCTGGGACTCAGGGTTGGGTGGGGAAAGGAGAGTTTAGCACCTTTGGAAGAAGAGGCACGTAACTCTGGAGGACTGCAAGGATTTCATGAGGATATGCAGACAAAAAATAAGAGAGGTGAAAGCCCACATGGAACTCAGGCAGGCCACTACTGTAAAGAGAACAAAAAATGGTTTTACAAGTACATTAGAAAAAAAGGAGGGCCAAGGATAATCTGCATCGTTTATTGGATGTGACGGGGAACATTGCCACAAGGGAAGAGGAAAAGGTTGAGGTACTCAATGCTTTCTTTGCCTTAGTCTATAATGGCAAGACCAGTTGCCCTCAGGGTACTCAGCCCCCCCGAGCTGGAAGACAGGGATGAGGAGGAGCAGCATGAAGTCCCCACAGCCCAGGAGGAAATAGTTAGTGACCTGCTGCTCCACTTAGACACACACAGGTCTATGGGGCTGGGTGGGATCCACCTGAGGGTACTGAGGGAGCTGGTGGAGGAGATCACCAAGCTACTCTCCATCATTTGTCAGCAGTCCTGGCTAACTGGGGAGGTCCCAGCAGGCTGGAGGTTAGCCAGTGTGACACCCATCTACAAGAAGGGAGGGAAGGAGGATCCAGGGAACCGCAGCCCTGTCAGCCTGACCTCAGTGCTGGGGAAGGTTATGGAGCAGATCAGCCTGAGTGCCCTCACACAGCATGTGCAGGACAGCTGGGGGATCAGGCCCAGCCAACATGGGGTTATGAAAGGCAGGTCCTGCTTGACAAACCTGATCTCCTTCTACGACAACATGACCTGCATAGTGGATGAGGGAAAGGCTGTGGATGGTGTCTACCTGGACCTTCATACAGCTTTTGACACTGTCTCCCACAGCATTCTCCTGGAGACACTTAACTGCTCCTGGCTTGGATAGGTGTGCTCTGTGCTGAATAAAAAGCCGGCTGGGCAGCCAAACCAGAAGAGTGACGGTGAATTAAGTCATATCCAGCTGGCCATAGGTGGTGTTCCCCGTGTCTCAGTATTGGGGCCAGTTCTGTTCCATAACTTTATCAGGGATCAGGACAAGGGGATTGAGTGCATCTTCAGTACATTTGGAGATGACAACAAGATGGGGAGTAATGTTGATCTGCCTGAGGGCAGGAGGCTCTGCAGCGGGACCTGGGCAGGCTGGAGCGATGGGCCCAGGCCAGTCGTGTGAGGTTCAGCAGGGCTCAGTGCCGGGTCCTGCCCTTGGGTCACACCAGCCCCACGCAGCGCTACAGGCTGGGGCAGAGCGGCTGGAAAGGGCCTGGTGGGAAAGGGCCTGGGGGTGCTGGGTGACGGCCGGCTGGGCAGGAGCCAGCAGTGTGCCCAGGGGGCCCAGGCGGCCAGCAGCACCCTGGCTGGTGTCCCCAGCAGTGTGGCCAGCAGGACCAGGGCAGTGACCGTCCCCCTGCACTGGGCACTGCTGAGGCCGCCCCTCGAACCCTGTGTTCAGGTCTGGGCCCCTCTCTGCAAGAGGGACGTAGAGGGGCTGCAGCGTGTCCAGAGACGGGCAGCGGGGCTGGGAAGGGGCTGGGGCACAGGTCTTGAGCGGCTGAGGGGACTGGGATTTAGCCATGAGAGGAGGCAGCTCAGGGGGGACCTTATTGCTCTCTACTTGGCAGGAGGCTGTAGGCAGGTGGGGGTCGGTCTCTTAGATAACCAGTGACAGGACAAGAGGAAACAGCCTCAAGTTACCAGGGGAGGTTGAGATTGGATATTATGAAAACTTTATTCACTGAAAGTGTGGTGAAACATTGGAACAGGCCACCCAGGGAGGTGGTGGAATCACCATCCCTGGAGGTGTTTAAAAAACGCATTGGTGCGGTGCTTAGGGACATGGTTTAGTTATGGACTTGGCAGTCCAGGGTTAATGGTTGGACTTGATGACCTCAAAGGTCTTTTCCAACCTAAATGATTATATGATTATGATTCTGTATAATTTTGGGGGATATGCTTAAGCTTATGGTCTATGGACCACAATTCAAGGCCTGTTGGTTTAGATCTAAAAGCATGAGTCTCCCCATTCTGGAGAGTAAATGGACATGGTGAATTGGATTAGCTTTGTGCTTAAAATATGTTGCAGACCATTTTGAAAACCTTTAGCCTTTTGTGCTGATATCATAAATATTTTCACTTTGTATAACTTTATCTTATAAAAATAATTTAACAAGTATTTTTCTGGCATTGGGTGTGTGTTTATAATTTTTGTGCAACAAGGAAACCTTATATTGCTTTGCCTTCTTTTTGTTGATAATGAAGTTTTTTCTGAAGTAGTTAACTAGGAAGAAAGCTGGCTAACAACTCTTAATCAGCACTAATGAGTCAACAGAAAACATAGGATCATTTTAACCCAAAAAGCAATCCCACTAGGAATTGTTAACTTTTAAAGTGCTTTACACATAGCGTTCTGTAATCAATAGGAGATTCTGACTAAACATGTTTTGAGAGGGGTCATAAACATTTGAGAATGTAAGAAAGATTTATTTTGTTTTCTGTCTACATTTACATGTGTCTGTACTTGAGAAATTGATATATGTTATGTGTACCATGTGCAGTATTGTGACATCGCACAGTACCGTCTTCACCTGTAGCTTACCTTCGATCTTTTCAGATAACAAGAGAGGCAGAGGAAGAAAAATATGGTATGCATCCTAATGCACTTCTGAAACTGTCCTGATGAATACATTTGATACCCTTCTCTGAGCATGTTAGATCTAATGAACTTTCTCCCCATACTTATTTCTTCCTCTGATTTCAAACAGGAGGAATAGCACAGACTTTGTGGTGGAAGGAAAAAAAAAGGCAGATGTTATTAAAAGCTGCAGCCCTCAGAAATGATCTTCTGAAAGGAACTTTAAATCCTTTATTGAATCATATATAGCAAAAACATCTAAAATTCAAATGAGAATTTGAAATGAGATGACTAATTTTCCTCACTGCAGTAGTTAGAAATTGAATGTTGAGCTTGAGGTTTGACTTTATGTGCGAAAGATAGGTCTCCCAAGTAAAAGCGACTTGCTGTAGTTCCTGCCACAAGCTGGTGATTTCAGCTTTCTGGTTGATTTTTCAGGGGTTGAAGTGTGCTATTACTATATGCTAATCAGCATGCAGGTGATCTCTTAACCTAATCTTTGCAATAAATGAACTGGGAAAGTATTTGTTCCTCAACCCACTTAGTTTTCCAGGTGCAAACTTTGAAGCCTAATTGGGGCAGCTTAAATGCAAGAACATTTAAAGGTGTCATTACAGTCAGGCATTTATTGTTTTATTCTTTTCCCTCCCCTTTGAAAGAAATGGAAAATTGTTTTTTTCTGAGGAAGCAGGTTAGTACAGTTAGGCATCAAAATGAACACACCTAAATAAATCTAAAATAACACTTAAATGAACAAAATTCTCAAAGTGAAAAACTTTTCATTGAGAGGAAAAAAATTACAAAAATTTGTGATGTAAAGCACAACACCAACAGGAAGTGCCATAGAGTGATAGTGTTGAAATTGTATGATTTTGCAGATCTGAATTCAGTTAGAAATGGGAACACTTACACCAAAAAGAAAAAAAAAAAAAAAACCCTATGAATTTAAGAAAAAAATGTTTCGCTAAATAGATGCTTATTAGTAGAAGAATTATTGGTGAATTTATTACAGATAAAAACATTTAATAGCCTTAGCGTCTGGAAAATGATCAGGTTTTTATGTGCGTATGTGAGTATCTCTGCTCAGGATATATTTTGTTGGCTTTAATGAAGGTAATGCTTCTCAAATCACCACAGAGTTTTAGAACTTAATCTGTAGATATGAACTCCTGTTCTTCAGAGGAAATTAACTGACCTTACTGCAGCTGTACGTCAAACTGCAGGTCAGCCCACACAGATCAGAACAGTCTTGGAGCATTACCTAACAGCTTCATTTTAGATCAGCTCCTAATCCTTCACCCTTCAATTGAAGAAGATTCGTTTCAACAAAGTTCAACTCCAGTACAGAGCCTGCTGGGGTGTCCTGATGGAAGCAGTGCTATTACTATTAATTTTATTTAATTGCTTAAAACATCTGACTTAGCTGCTAAATTTGCATTGAAAACCCTGAATATCTCTGGTAGTTGTTGTTACTGTGTAACTCTAAACTAGAAAGAACTGTGTTGTAGTTATACTAATGACACTAATATCTTTATATTTGATAAAAAAATGTCCTTGTATCTTAGACAACGGGGCCCTTGTAATAGTCTTAAAGTGTGTATGCATGTAACATGTTGCACATACTTTGCTGTTTCTTTAGTTCTAGGCTTCCATAGCTATCTCAGTTTGACATTGCAGAAAACGTTTTTTACAGGTAAATATTACTTTTAAATGTATTGAAGAGAGGGCAGGAAAAAAATGTACCTGGTAGCAGCATGTATGGCAGTCTTACCTGGCGGTATATGTGGCATAAGAGAAAATAAGTAAGGGGGAAATGGATTTCTTGTCCAGTGGTCATCAGTGGCTCTGCCATTGGCTGCATAGAATACTTGATAATGTGGCATAAAAGAAAGCAGACTCCACTGAGCTTTGCTGATACCTCTAGTGGATTTTGAGCAAATAAAATTTTTAGTTAACTTTATACGAGCAGGTGCCATGTTGAAAGAAAGTGCTAATTTTGGTGTGGAAAGAAGTAAAATATTTCTGACAGCAGTGTTCATTTGGGCAGTTCATATCTTTGAAGGTATTTTTTTTTTTGACACTGCAATGCTAGTGTTGAAAATTCAAGGTGGGCATTTATTTGTGTGTTAAGAAATGTACATTTGTAGACAGAATTGGAGTGTTTTGAAGCTGGTGGGATTTCAAAGAATACTCCATCAGTCCTACTGTGTTTTCAGTATATATTGCAGTATACAGTAAAAACAAGTAACCCAGTTCAGATATTGTTTGAGAAATATACTGGGAGTAAAGGACTGACTTTAACAAAGTGCAATGAATGCAGAGGTATTTATGGTTTATAGATGTTCTGGTCTGATACTAATGTATCCAGACATAGAATCATAAAATTCTGATTTGCTTAATGTAAATAGATGGTGTGTCTTTTCCTCAGTTTAACCTGTAATTCTCTGCAATGTTGTATTAATGGTTATCAGAAAAACTAAACTTTATCAATCTGTTATGAATGATCTAGCATTTCAAGCCAGTTCCTGTGACAGCTAAAGTGATAAATTGGCAACTCTGTTGTCCAGAGACAAAGCTCATAAATGTGGGAAATGTTTTGTTGTTGGTGGAGGTTTTTTTCCCCAGCAGTGACATCTGGGTTCTCATCTGGTTTTCTGGCAGAAATCCTCTTGCTTCTGCTGGTCTGACTGCACTGTTGGCCAATACGCTCACTGTACAGCTGCCCCAGAGGCTGGTGTGTATTCACCCTGATACTAGCTGTCCTTGCATGCTTGGATGCCATTTTTCTTTGGCTCCCCTGCAGTGGAGAGAAAGTCTGCCAAACTGCAATGCGTAGTGTGCTGCTAGGAGAGTATTTCAGCTACAGCACTCCAAGCAGTGAGGAAGAATAGAGGCTCCTCAATACAGTTCATTTCATTGGCTCTGTTGTAGAAAACAATGTCGGATGCTACCAGCATGGCAGCCCCAGTTGCAGAGCAGAGAAGCTTCCAGTATAGTAGGAGAAGAAAAATTCCACAATAGAATAAGCAAAGTCAAAGCAACTAAAAATTATTAGGCAAACACTGACAGTGATCCTGGGGCATAACTGACACTTGGAATGGGTTGAATCTGGAACTATAAGCCTACACTCATCGATATTCCCTTGAAATGTCTTTGAAGTAAACTGTGGTTTATTTCAGCGTGAAGGAAAAGGAAATGTGCTGATAGGCATCAAATACAATAGATTTTGGGTTTGACTTGTTGGGGTTTTTTTTGTTCTTTATTTTTTGTGGGTTTGGGTTTTGCGTTGTTTTCTTTTTGCAGTGCTTTTATTAAAAGTTAGCCTGTTGTATTAATATATTAGCTAATGAAGTTGCTCAAATCAGCTGTCAGCCTTACATTTATCTTATAATACCATGTATACCTGCTCTGTTACAGCCTTCTAGTAATAAAATGAGCAGTCAATAGCACACATTCTGTTAAGAAACAATTCATTTTTATGGGAGCATGTAAGTATTATACCTGTGTACTTTTCTCAGGTAAAAAAGCAATTTGGTTATAAATAGATCTCTGCAAAAATGTTTTTCATTTTCTTCTGCTGGTAGCTTCCCACGCATCCTGTGAAATATCTCCTCCTCTCACCATATGAGTCTTTCACAGAATTTACAAATATACCTTATTATACTCAAATTTTTTTCAGTCAGTAGAAACAAAGTGTTGGAATAAGTAATTCACCCATTTACAACGTAAGTGTCAGCAAAATCTCCAAAGTAACTCATAACTTAGTGTAATAAATTATGTGCTAACAAGATCTGCTAGCTGTTGATGGTAACGTAGGAAAATCAAATTTAATTCCAGTAATTTTTGGTTTCAGGTGTTACTTTGTCCTCCCTGTGAGTAGTGACATAGTAGAACAGTAGAATAAGTATTAGGTTGGTAAGAGCAGTACTCTGGGAGGAATACTGGAAGAAATTTATTTCCCCTTGAAAAGTTCCTTTTTGGAATCACTCTAAATCTTGTAAAGCCCATCAGTTCTGAACTAGTCTTCTTGTGCTACCTTAATATTTGCTTACACAAAGAGCCAAATCTGATGTGATGCCACACTTGTCTACACACTATGTGTCAGTGGATATTGCGGATAGGGAAAAAAAAAAAGAAAAGAAAAAAGTGCTTCTTGTTTTGCATTTAAGAACAATATTAAGAATGCTTATTATTTTGTGACCATATAGCCATGAGTTGACAATTCAGTGAAGTACTGAATTTAAAATAATTAATATATTAAAATTCTTGTTAGTTTCCCCCCCCCCCCCCCTCAAATAACAAAATTGACACTGGCCAATTATATTTTTGCACCATTGAGTTTGTATCTTGAAAGAGTTGACTGATTAGAAATACATTCATACAAAATTTTTCTTGTTTGGCCTTTGTCATTTTTCAGAGAGGAGGGTTTTTGTTGCTGTTACCAGCTCAGAGCATGCGTTATTAGTCCGGCAGTGAAATTAGCCTTTTCTGTTCCTTATGACCAGATACCTGCAAGAGTGAATGTTACATTTTTCTAGATATGAAGATGATCTTGGCAAAAAAAAAAAAAAGGACAAGAGAGGAAAGAAGCAATCAGAAACATTAATTAAATTTCTGAGACAGATGAGGGAGTTTTAATTCACCACAAAATTTAACACGAGCAGAGGGTGCCCCAAATGGAAAAAACGCACATTCCTTGAGACCCAGTAAACTTACCAGAAAAGTTGCTGCTCAGGAAATTAGAGAATTACTTGCATACAGTTGAATGTAAAATGTAGTTCAGTATATATCACCATATAGCATGGCCGAAACATGCAGATGAGTCGACTTACTCAGAAACACTGAAAGAAGGTTCAGTGCAAAGAGAAGTTGAATAGTGCCCATATGCCTGAGACGTGTTATATGAATTCTCATCATCAAAGGACTTTGTGAAATAATAAGGGAGTCTGTTCCTCTAACTCAGATGCCTGAATTTGTCAATGCTTTTCTGAGAGCCAGTTAAACATAATATCAGTTAATGCATGATTGGTTTGTTTGGAAATGTTAAACCTGTGGTGTTTCGGATCACTTCTAGTGATTCAAGTAGCATTCAAAGTATCCAAGGTTGCTAGTCTCCTAAATCTGGTTAAAATAACAGCCTTATTTTGTGGACTACATTTCATTCACCACTTCTCCATCAGGTTTCATCTTATGTCAATATTTGTGTATTTTTTTTAGAGCTTTTGCCATTACATGCTTTTTGTTTTGTACAGGCTTATTAATTTGCTAAAGCTAGCTTTGCAGAGGGGTAACTCATGTGTTAAGCCAATAACTGAAAATTCAGTTCTTGGTTTTTAAAGGATTTGTGCTGGGTTTAGCACTGCCAGATTGTACAGTGCGTAACTGAATCCTGTGTGTATTTAAATGGATTCCTTTGAAAGGTAAGCCGTGAGTGCTGAATTTGACATTGTCAGGGGAATCTAACTTGCCTTACATTCAGGGCTGTGTTTGTGGGTAAGGTGTTTAACCTTGCCAAATAGACTTAATGTTTGGAGAGGCAAATGAAAGTGAATACCAGTACGATCATGCAGAATGATTTAATGGCAAGTGTTCATCCCTGGCAAATTGGGCTAAATTCTGGTCTTCAGTGTGATACAATAACAAAATCACTCATGTCAAAATAATGTTGCTAGGTTTGTACCTTAACAGTGACAGAGACCGGATGCCATTCTTCTCAGATTTTATTGCCTATTACCACACCAGGAGAATACATACAGGTAACTGTAAGTTCCACTGCTGTGAAATCCACAGTCAGGGAAGTAATGCCACTGAGGAGGAAGAAAAGTCAAGACTGAAGATCCATATTCAGTTTGGAGAGATCCCTTTTTGAATATTATCAAGACCAGTGTGAAAAAATTTTAGTGTTTCCTTGAAGATATACAGATAATAATCCAGGAAAAACAATACCGCCTGTTTGCATGTTATTTCATTAAAACAGTTAGGTTGGCAGAGTGACAAAGAAAAAGACATAACCTCTTGAGAACAGTGTTCAGATTCCTGTGGTGTTTGAACTGCTTTGTTAAACATAATTTCAAAGCACCAGAGACTGGTGGGGGGCTGGAGATATTTTTTATATCTTTTTATTTACTGTTTATTAATGTTTGAGGTTTTCTCATTGCTTTATATTTGCACAAATGCATGCTTACTGGAATACTAATAGGATTTGTGGCATCAGGGCAATAAAAATGTCAAAAGTGGTAGTGTCAGATTTGAACAAAAATCAACAAATACTGCTAAGCTCTCAAACTTTTTGGAAGAAGTTACAGAGATGTAAGCACCCCACTGTGTTAAAATACTGTCCAATAGTATGGCGCTCTGGTGCTTGGATCCTAAATAAAATATAGTGTGACAGCTTTTTGTTAGTGGGGTTTTTATATCTAGCTATATGTATGTATATGGCAAAGCAAAGTAAGTTTTGAGACAGTATACTTAACAGATAAACATATTTCAGATAAAGGTATATACATATGAATATAATTTGTGATTTTTTCTTTTACATTTTTTGAACTTAAAATACAAGATTTTTATTTCCTTCTAGGATAACTGATATATTCAGTCTGATTCATTGCTTGCAATATATTCTGGGCATTCAGAACAGCAATAAATTGCTACCAGATTGCTGCTATCACACCTAGCATGAGCTGTAATGTTATTTAGCTCTTTTTATCTTTGGAGCACCTCTTCCTCAGTTTTGTCGGTGGACAGCTGGTGCGGTCGTGCAGCTTGCATGCTAGCATTTTTTAGAGAGGGATGACTGTTTATTCTTCAGTTGGTAGTTGGGACTTGGATTAAACAAACTTCAAAAGTTCATGTTAAACAAACCAGTGTCTTGAAGTTTTGGTCAGAAAAGCAGTGGCATTCCAGTGGTGGCACTGAGGACCCTAGAAGCTTCCTAGGTCAGGTGAGCTGGAATTCTGGCTAACCTGCATGAGAATTAGTATAAAGATCAACTTTCACCTTTTAAAGTAGAATGGAACTTTGCTGAGCACTTTGCACTTCATAAAAACATATGGGAATAGCTGTGCCTTTATAAAGCTAGCAGTGCCTTCTTCTCATGTTTTTCTCCTTTCTGTCATCACCCCTCATTATTTGCCCCGTCTTTGCTTACAACTTTTTGAATTTTGTATTAACCTGTAGCATCAAATTCAGCAAAGTTTTCTGTATCCACACTGTTTGTCGAGGAAACATTCCATAGTAGTTGGTAATAGATGGGGACATTTTTCTAAAAATTCAGCAAAATGACCTTTCAATGCTGTTTATTCTCTGGGGAGTTGTTATTTCCGTATCATAACAGCCAAAGGAGTATTGCTGGTGTCCCAACATAGTAAAACACAGCAAGCATTGTGTATGTTCCATCAAAGTTCATTCATAATTATGGATGTTGGGATGAGCGGGAATGGGTGGGAATGTGTTGGAAAATATGGTCTTCACTTCAGTATTACTCCATTGGGAGCTTTAGATCAGTGCTGATAACCTATTGTGGCAGAAACTGGTAAGGGGTGAATGTATGACAACTTCTCATACCATACTCTGGGGGAGGAGATGGGGTTTGCAGTGTTGGTTGGAGTTTTTTGTTTGTTTTGTTTTGCGTTTACTTACTATAGATTGTGATTTAATTTGATTTTTTATTTATTTAGTGATTTTTTTGTTTGATCAGTTTTAAGAGTGGAGCAGTTGTGGCAGCAGCATGGCAGCAAGAGGGATGTAAGGGAGCCCAGGATCTGCTGGAGACTGCACTGCAGTGGTGACGAAGTGCCACTTAGTGTGGCAGAAGCCTCAACCCAGGGGAAGCTCCAGGGCCAGGGTGCTGCTGCTCAGGCTTCAGGCTGAAATGCACAGTGTCAGGACAAGATGCAATGAGCTGAATTTGGAACATGGGAAGTTCTGCCTTGATAAATATGAACTTTTTCACAAAAGCTGGGGCCAAAAGGTGGGACAGGAACCCAGAGAGACTGAAGGACCTCCATCCCTGGATGCGATCAAGACTTTATGTAAGTCCCTGAGCAGTGGGCTCAAACCTGCTTTGGTGAGGGTTGGACAAAATGAATGTTACAGGTTCCTTTCAACCTATCTAATTATGTAACCCTGTGATGAAAATCTCTGATGCTTGCTTGTCCACCCCAAAAAGAGACTTTAAAGAACTATAAGAAAGAGGATCTATTACTTCAGTAAAGTATCAAGGGACAAAACACTTCATGAAAAACAAATAATAGATAAGGATTTCTCAGTGCAAAAGTTTAGTGTCTGAAGGCAAGCATGACAGACAGAAAAGGTGAATAGTGAACTACTTTTGTGTAATAGAGTGAATGACGTGTGTAGAAACTTTAAATGATCGGTATTAAGTTTAAAGCATACATAAAGAACTGCTTGTTTAAATTAGAGCATAAAATGAAATTGTCAAAACAATGGCAGGAGGATGTTGTAGAGACCAAAACTGTAAGTGTGTTCCAAGAGATACTAGATAAGTGAGTGAGCTTACAAAACAGTGCCTCGCTGGGGCAGCCATTCACTTGGAAAAGTATGCTTGAGGAAAGGGAATTCGCTATTTGCTCTATGACTGATACACTTTCTAAGAAATCTTCTGACCACTCACCACTTCTTAGCAAATGGGGTTTTGTTTTGATTGAGTGATGATAGCTTTCATATTCTCCGGAATCATTGGTAAAATCTCTGTTAATACATGAGCAGGAGCATTTCCCTCCTTCAGGGAAGTGCTCTCTGGAATGTTGCTTGACCCTTCCTCTCCCACCATTTCATCTGTGCACCTGTGTGTGCATGCACAGAGAGTCAGCTGGTAAGAAGTGGAGGTTTTTATTCCCTCTTCTCAACTGACTGCCTTTTGCCTAGTGCACAGTTTCTTGGGAGTGCAGTGTTTGCCCTAGTGATTACACAGTAACTGCCCTTCAAGCTATTACACTAGCTTGCAGCAGATTGTCTCTGAGATGATAGCACAAATCAATTTAAGGTATAAAATAACTTCATTTTTTGGCTTACTCTGCATTATCTCCATTTCTTCACCTGAAATGAATGACTTTGAAAAAAATTGCAAAGCAACAGAAGTCTGCTGGCTTTTATGCAGTATCTAAGCCTTCTGGAGTGTGATGGGACTATGAAACCTGTACTGGTAGAAGGTTTTCAAGCTTTTGTCCCATTTAGTCATTCAAGTAGATGTAGTATTTGACCTATTTTCGTTTGTTTTCAAAAACCCTGTCAAAGAATCTCAAAATTATCTATTGAAGAAGGTGTAGAAAGAGAAGTAACAATGGGGTGGGGCGTGTGATGAAGACATCAATAATTGGGGACATTGGGACGTACTTTCTTGAGAAGTACATTGTTCCTTCACAAGAGAAGACGCAAGGTACCAAATAAGCTTTCTGCCTACTCCCCCATCCCCACCCCCCGTCGTTTTCTACAGGACAACAATATCATACAGTCCAGTAATATTTCCAATATTTAATATGATCACTCTTTCCTAGCCATTTTAATTTCAGTTTTCTGGTTAATGATAATACTTTTAATATAATAAATTTGTATAACCATGAAAAAATACCTCAAGCTTTCTGTGATGTAATCCTTGTGTCTACTTAGGGTCTGTTAACTGCCAAATGTTGGAACATATCCCAGCGCCACTAGGTGCTTACAGCTGTTGTATGGGCATTGTCAGGGCTAATGCACTGTTCTCCATAAATTATTTACATGTCATAAACCTGGAGTTCTTGGTTAGACTTTTTTTTTTTTTTTCATATATACATACATATATATTTATATATGAATGAAATACATACATTTCTAAGTGATACATATATTTCCAAATCACATTATCGAGATATATATATATGTATGTATGCAAATATAAGAAATATGGATATTTTCCTGTGTGGAAACCTACACCCATGAACACTGCACTGCTTCAGTTTTGATCTGACGTCATACTACTTGTATGTATGGGAGCCATAGTGAAGACATTGCGTTCTGCTCTTACCCTTTGATCTCTGAATCTGGAGTACATTGACCATGATGCAGAGCTGGTAATTACCGTGTTTGGAATGAAAGTCTTCTTTTGTGAGTCTTGATTTTATTTTATTTTTCCTGTAACCTTGAAATCTTAATATTTAATTTGCACTCCCAGTCCTCCCTTTTTTAGTGTAAAATTTGAATGATAGAGATGCTTCAGAGTGCCGCCTCCTGTCCTTTTTCTTAATGTTTTACTAGACTGCAGAAACAGCACATTCCACTGCTGTCCTCCAGTCCTTCAAATAAGTAAATCAGATTTTTTGTGCCATGTCTCTGTTTCCATATGCACCCGTTATTTCCTTCTGCTTGAAACCAGAAGTGGTTTTAGTTTCCAACAAGGAAGGCGGATGGGAGAGTGTCTCCTCCCAACATGATCTTGAACGTGGCCAGGATACCTGCTCAAAGAGCATGGGTGTTGAGTCTGTGTGTCTGTGTCTGCGTGTGCCAGTGTCTGCATGTGCCAGCGTGTGTGTATGTGTTAGTCAGGTGGCCATGCTAGGAAATGTGGGATTTAATGAGCAGATCATACTTCAGATTCTAAGCTTCATTTTGGAACTCATGTTTTTTTGATCAGGGGAAAAGCTTTATAGCACATCTTCTTCCTAGCTTTTCCATCTGTTGAAACGTGCCAATATAGAAACTGTAGAACTTCTGGGAGAGAGTGGCTGAGAATACCTTGCTACTGAATCCATCACAACACCTGGTAGGTAGATGTACATAGGTGAAACTTGTTAAATGTGTGTAGGTGGTTATTAGGCCTGCTAGGTGGTAAGGAGATGTAATGATCTGTTCTCTATGTTCCTGGGAGCAGAGTAGCACTGTCATTTGGGATAGTTAAATAATTATATTTAAATGATGCTTCCTGTACATAATCTGTTTTATGCTGTAGTTGGTATCATCAGTTGTCTGTGCTCACAGAGCTGCTGCGCTGCATTTCAAAAGCACAAAATCACACCACTTCTGCAGACCTTTAAGCAGGGCTTTCCTTTGTACATACAAGTGGCAATTTTTTAAAGGCATGTTCTTGCTCATGTGGTTTTTTTAGTATTTACATAATCACAGTGTATATCAATAAATAGATTCAGGCTTCTGCACTGCCAAAAGAATTTCTGTTTTTAGGGTGTATTGGGTTTACATGGCAAGGTTTTGGTAGCAAGGAGCTGCAGGGGTGTCTTCTGTGAGAAGCTGCCATGTGTCAGAGCCTGTTCCAGCCAAGATGGACCTGCCACTGGCTAAAGCTGAGCCCATCAGTGACATTGGTAGTGCATCTGTAATAACATATTCAAAAAATGGTAAAAAACACTGCATAACAGCATCTGGCAGAGAGGAGTGAGCATATGTGAGAGAAACAGCCTTGTAGACACCAAAGTCATTGAAGAAGGAGGGGAGGAGGTGCTCCAAGCACCAGAGCAGACATTCCTCTGGATCTTCTGGAGAAGACCATGGTGAAGCAGGCTGTCACCTTGCAGCCCATGGAGGACCATAGTAGAGCAGAAAATCCACCCTGCAGCCTGTGGAGGAGCCCGTGATACAGCAAATGTACATACCCTGAAGTAAGTTGGAGCCCATGGAGAGGAGACCATGGTGGGACAGGTTTTCTGGCAGGACCTGAAGAAACATGTCATGGAAAGGACCCATGCTGGAGCAGTTTTTGAAGGACTGCAGCCTGTGGGAAGGAACCGTGTTGTGAAGGACTGTTTCCCTCACATGGGAGGGACCCACGCTGGAGCAGGGGAAGAGTGTGAGGAGGAAGGAGCAGCAGAGAAGTCTTCATTCCCTATCCCCCTGTGTCATGCAGGGGACAGTGGGGGTGGGTGGGGGCGGGTGTTGAGGGGGTGGGGGTAGAAGAGCTGGGAGGGAAATTGAGCCTGGGAATGAAGGAGGGATGGGGGTAAGGTGTTTTTAGTTTGGTTCTTATTTCTCACTATCCTACTCTGTTATTAATTGGCAATAAATTCCATTAATTTCCCCACGTCAAGTCTGTTCTGCCCTTGACAGTAGCTGCTAAGTGATGTCTCTGTTATCTCCACTCACAAGCTTTTCTATTGTATTTTCTCCCCATGTCTTGTTGAGGAGGGGGAGTGATGGAGCTGCTGGGTGGGCATCTGCAGCTAGCCAAGGTCAACCTGCCAAAGAGGGCCTAAAAAATTGGTAGTTATGAGATGCTCTATTAAATTTATTATTATTTCCATCAGTGTGTGTGTGTCTAGGTAGACACTGTGGTCAGATCTGTTGTTATGTCAACCCTTTGTGCCCCACGTTGGGCACCAAAAAGGGCTGTGGTTGTTTAACCTCAGCTGGTACCACACAGCTGCTTGCTTACTCCCCACACCCTCCCAGCGGGATGGGGAGCAGGATCGAAAAAAGGTAAAATACATGATTTGAGATAAGAACAGTTTAATAATTCAAATAAAGTAAAATATAATAATACTAACAATAACATCAGCAATGACAACAGCAATAATAATGATAACAACAGTAGCAGTTGTAATGAAAAGTGGGGGAGGGCAGGGGGGAGAGGAGGGGAGAGAGAGAGAGAGAGAGAGGAATAAACCACAAGAAGAACAAGTGAGGCACAATGCAGTCGCTCAGCACGTGCTGACTGATGCCCAGCCAGTCCCCAAGCAGCAATCCTCCCCTCCCAGCCGGCTCCACCCATTTTATATACTGTCTGTGACATTCTGAGTATGGAATATCCCTCTGGCTAGCTGGGGTCAGCTGTCCTGGCTCTGCTCCCTCCCAGCTTCTTGTGCACCCGCTCACTGGCAGGGCATGGGAAACTGAAAAGTCCTTGACTTAGGGTAAGCACTAACCAGCAACAACTAAAACATCAGTGTTATCAAAATAGTTCTTGTACCAAACGCAAAACACAGCACTGTACCAGCTACTAAGAAGAAAATTAATTCTAACCCAGCTGAAACCAGGACAGTATTGAATCCAGATACATGCTTCCACTGTAAATCAGCAGTCTTCTAATGGCTGAATGCTGTTCTGTGTCTTTACTGAGGAGACAGAAGTATACTTTTTTTTCTATATTGGAATTTAATCAATAGGGATATTTTTTTTTTCCTTCTGTGATTACATTACGATTTTTCTCAGCTTTCCTTTGTTGCTTTGTCCTCAGTTTGCTTAGTAAATAAAGATTTCTGACTGCATTTATTGCAAATGTATCACTGCAAGTACTGGGTATTTTATATTCAGAATTGAGCTGCATTGATTAATTCTGACTGATCATAATCACTTAGTATTATTTCAGTTCATTAGAAGTCAGGCTCTGTAGACTCTTACCTCATTGTCCTAAATAATAAATTCTTTCCAATGCTGCTTCTATACATGATAAATAAAGTAAAACTGTGGCTGCCACTGGTACTGTATGTGCTAGGGAGCAAAACAAGCCACTTGCTCTTTTGTTGCCCTATGGCCCCACAGATTTAGGAAGCTTTTGTCCCACCTGTGAAGGCCTAGTGCAACAACTGTAGGAGCTAGTGCATGGATACCAATGAAGCTGAATGATGAAGGATGAGATTTCAGTTCTGGAAGATTTAAGATGCTAAGGAATCCATTGTGCCTGTGAATATCTGGGGAGAAATGGCAGTTTGGAGGAAGATGGTAGCCCAATATCAGGATTGTGATAGTTTAGAACTATTTCCTGCACATGCAACATACATTATGCTCCAGCCACTTACCGTCCTCCAAGGGTAAGGTTCAGTTTTCCAGTGCACTGAAAGTCAAAAGGCTGGCAGCTGGTACACTTCAAGGCAAGCTGATGGTCTGAAATAATATATTTAGGGTTTGGGGTTTTTTTTTTTTAATTATCAAGGGCTAAGCAACACCTGGGTAAAAAGTTGAAACTGAAAAGTCCTCCTGCCCCACTGTGTACATTTGTCTCTTTAGCCCTGTCAACTGTGTCCTAATTTTTGTCAGACATGTTGAGTTCCCTGTGTGCAGTTTCTCTAACAAGTATCTCACCAATTGCACAGGGCAACATTCTCTGTATAATTATGTTAGCTACTGCCTATGTTCATCAGTAAAACTTCTACTTGCAGAAAAGGAATATGAAAGAGATCATTCTCTTCAGATCAGTCCACTAATGTAAATACCTGTGGCTTCTTTTTTTTTTTTTTGTAAGTAGAATTATACTGCTATATCTTACTGTTGTTTTAAAATTAGTTTTAGGTTTCTTTTGTGGGGAAGAATGTTTGATGCATACAGAAGGAAAATTATTTAGCTGTTCTTAGGTCTAAATGTTTCAAAATGTTTACAGAGGCTGTTGCTGTAACTCATTTTATTCTGACCAGGACATTAAAGCCTGACCACAGGTGTCTTAATTGTGTAGTTTGCTTTCCTCTCTTCGGATTTCATTATTTTGGTTTTGTTATTGCTTGGCGTTTCTCCTTTCATGTAAAGTGGGATACAGAAGAATAGTTTATGTCTCTCCATGTGGAGAAGTGTGTAACAGCTGAGTGGAATCCTGTTAAATTCAGTCTGCTTTGTAGCGTGGAGCTACGGACTGCCGGGTAGGAGCTCTACAAGATGCTCAGTCTTTCCTATGCCTGTCTTTGTATCACATGTGACAGCACCATCTTCCTGAAACCTGCACATTTGAATTGTTCTTACTCTTTTTATGAAGAGGGTAGATGCCCACAGGATAAAAAGCAAAACCCCAAAACAAGCAAAAGAGCCCAACCCCCCCAAACCTACCCTTTTGATAGAAAGTAGTAATACACACACCTGTAGCAGAACCGCACAGAACGCACTGGGACAGAATGAACAAATGGGAAGACTGAGTTGTAGCATCTGAGGCACCAGGGTTAGTGGAATACTCTTGTTATCATCCAGGCTGTGTGGAAGGACATTGTCTCACGGGTTGTTCCAGACCAGCTTGGGATCAGTTAAGCCCTGTAGTTCCTCTTGATTTTTTTCAGACAAAAGAAGTTACGTTAAGTAAATCTTGGAGATACAAGAACATGACTTTTTTGGTGTGGTTGGCAGATGCTGCATTAATATATACATAATACAGCTTTTTTGGATGTGACTGTTCCTGTAAGCTAAATTGTGCTAGGCGTCTGCATGCGAAGGCACAGTGATCTTCATGCTGGTCATGAAGCCAAAGTAGTTGTGTCCAACAGAGTGTCACCACTGCTGGCATTTGTTGAAGCCACAGAACTGTGCTGACTAACAGAAAGAAAACAATGAAATAATCCCAAATATCAATGGTCAGTTCGATTTGGATTTTTTATTTACCCTGTAGTATTTGAGACTGTGATGTATAAGGCAACGAATTTTAAGCTGCCTAGGTTAACTAGCAGGGCTCAAAGCCTGGTATTTACTAGAAATTGTCAAATAATGCCTATAGTTTATTGGAGCTGAAACTTGAAAGGAAGCGTGACTTGCTGTAAGATCTTGATGACAGTAAAATATGGTAATGATAGAAGAAGCAGTTCCGTTGCTTTGCGTTTCCCAGAAAACTGGCTTCCTTGAGCTATCAAAATCTGTAGTATCCAAAGCTGTAGAATTTAAGAGTATGTAACTATGACAATTACAGCATTGGTAGAGATTGTGTGGCATTTTTTCAATTATGCCCTGAGTTTTTAAACAAATGACAGGTAATGTGGCTGTACTGATTAATGCAAGTTTGATATATTCACATGAAGTTCATTACTTTGCTAATATCTGTAAATTGCTTGGACTGGTAGGAATAGCTTCACAAGTGGTAATTTAATGTAAATGTTTGTGATTGAAAATATAACAGTCT
This sequence comes from Falco rusticolus, assembly GCF_015220075.1. Classification (NCBI taxonomy): domain Eukaryota; kingdom Metazoa; phylum Chordata; class Aves; order Falconiformes; family Falconidae; genus Falco; species Falco rusticolus. The sequence goes on along the minus strand of NC_051210.1, from coordinate 15,031,292 downwards.
TAAGGTACTGATTTCCACAGTATTTCTGGGCAGATTCTTTTCCCACTGCGTTTAGCGGTAACTTCAGAATACACCTTCAGTCTTCCCAAATAATACATACTAAGACAAATTATACTATTTATGAATTATGATTTATTTAGTCAATAGGGTAATTGATTTCAGAAAGTGTCAGGTTGTTTTGTTTAACAAGATGTCTTTTATGTTATGTAGCCAAAGATATTGAAAAAGAGGGATGCTAATCTAGCCTCACAGAGGTCTGCAGTAAGATTCAATATTTTGGGTTAAATCCTGGATTGAGTGTAGTCAGTTAGGCTCCAAGATGAAAAAGAAAGATGACTCTTATTGGAAGAAGTGTCCTGGGGGAACTCAAGGCTTTATTACTGGAAAAGAACATGTGTTCTGAAATGAACATGGGGGCAGATTTATGCAATATCAATAGATGAAATAAAAAATTCCCTTTGTATTATTAGTACTCAAGTAAAATCTTTGACTATAGCATTTGTTATGCATAGACACACTTTTCTATATACTTATATATATATATGCATATATATGTCTCCAGAAATATGTTCCCATAATATTATTAATAAAAAAGAATATATGTACATACATACATATATATATATATGTATATTTATGTCCTGTGTTTATGTGTATGTGTGTATATATCTGTGTGAATCACTATTTGCGGCTAGCGGACTGAAAGACAGAACATATGTATATTAAGACAAATTGCTTTTTATAGTATTCTTTAATGATCTCCAACTTTTACCTGATATTAGTACCCTAGATTTTTTTCTGCTAATGAAGCATACCTAGATAAAATTTCACTTGCACAGTGAAATTCCAGTTTCCTGAAGAGTAGTGTGTTGGGATTTGATGCTCTGTAGCTCATTATAATCGAGTGTTATATATTTGGTTTATAGTTGTTACCTAATTCAGAGTCTATGCATGTGATTTGTATCCTTGAGTCCATTGGTTTGGCTCAACAAAAGAGAGATGTCTTAAATTCTGCTAACCTAGCTCTGTAACATACATACGTACTAAAATGATATTCTTCTTTAGAAAACATTTCTGTGTATCCCACTAATTTTTTTACCACTGTCTCAAAAATTATGAGTATCCTTTCAACGTGTTGACTCGAAAGAACTCGAACCATATTAAGCTATTCTAGTTCTGTTCAATGTTGTGATAGGCACATATGCATGTGTTTCCTAAGTTTGTGGAATTATTATTTTACATGTGTAGCCACATTTAATTTTTACTTGTGTAATCAAGTGTAAATGTTTTGAGTTTGCTTAAAAGTTTTGGTACTGAAAGTAAAGAAGAAAATAAAGAGAACTCTCGCATTTCTTAGTAGAGACTAGCTTACTAAGTTTCCATGAAAGTTACTTTTCTCAGTTTTACCATAGGGACAGCCAGGGGGTCCTAGACCAAGGCTTACTATGGTGAGATACAAAAAGCAGCAGCAACAGTGTTCCATCCTATCAAAATGTTTACTCATACAGAAGACAGGTTTCTCCTAGAAACAGTCATTTGACTGAAACAAATGCCAGATGCCCCTTTTTGACCCTACATGTCATAAAGACTTTTCCAAAGTTCTGTGACATGTTTGTTCAATTTAATAAGCAAACATATTTTCAGACGTGACAGTTCTGTGTCACTTTATTCTTGAGGCTGATGAAAATTGTCTTCTGTCTGCTTTATAAGCAGGAAAGGAAATATTTATTTCCGTAAGTTATAGAGTATCTGTAGTTTTGAGTGCATCGCAAACAATAACATTTTACAGATTCTGCAAATCTTTGACTCTGTTTTATTACTGTGTATGATAGAGGCAGATGTCATTTGAGAACTTAGGGGAGGTACCAACAGGAGCAGGAGCACACCATTCAGTGACTTAAAAAAAAATAAATTATTTGCCGAGCAGGAAAGGTGTGGTGGATAGGTAGAAATTTCTTTTGTAAAATTTCTGAGATTTCTCTCTAGAAGGCACCCATAGAAGAGCCCCAGCCCTTCTGTAGAGAAGGGTGTGCACTCCGACCACCTCTGTATAACCACTTGAACAGTATCTGTTGGAAAGCAAGTCACCCAGTCCCAGTTGTGGTGGTACTAAAGCAGAAGAATAGTGCCTGACAATAATGTCGCGTAAAGCAATCAGCAAGTTTTTAAGAGTATCAATTAGAAATCAGCAAACCTGCTGTTTCCATTCAAAAAGAGTATAAATTACGTTGCAGAGAGCTATTGTCTCAGCTGTTGTTTCTTCGGGGAGAGGGTGTTTATTTATGTTTCTTTGAAAGCAGGGGGTAGTTCAACCCCCAGTCAACAGCTGGTACTTTTGCATGCAGTCCTAGTTGTAATGTGATTGCTTCAAACAGCATTAGTGTAGCAGACTTACAATTCCATGACCTTATGAAGTATTCGATCTGTCTGCACCTGTTTCAATGTACTAGCTTTAAAAGACATACAGGCCATGATTTTTTTTTTCAGTGTTAAGATGCAGGCCTGAAAGTTTTCCATGGAAAACAGAGTAAGTTTTTGGTGAATGGGTAGTTCCCATGCCAGCCACTTCTACAAAATGCCGAATGCCACCATTTAGCACATATGTGTATATACAAGCTGAGAATGCATTTTTTAATTTCCAGTTCTACCATATGGAGGTCACACTGCCAGATCATTTGTCTCCATTGCCAATTTTTCCAGCAATGAATAGTCTAAACACCTTGAGGGAAAGAAAAGAGACTGTATCAAATAAAGAAGATAAATTATAGTATTGCATAACATTGTAAAAGGTGATTAACACAGAACATTGAGTTCAATCTGAATTTTGTAAGTCTCAGTCGATTGCCATAGCAAGAAACCCACATTTCCTCCTGAACGTGAGATCTCTTAAGTAGTCAATATATTTTTCTTCATGGCACCACAACGTAGTATACGGGATTTGTAATATTTTCTTTCATTTTCTTTATTCTGAAAGTTTGAGTTATTAAGACATCAGATTGAATTTTAAATACATATAAAATAAATACACAGTAATTAAATTTTGAGTCAAATCCTTTTTATTTTTTTAATCCTGGAATGTAGATTAAACTTTTCAAAGCAAAAAAAAAATATGAAATGGTGGTAATCGTTTTAGTTGTATTTAACATAGTGCCTACAAACAAGTAATGGATACAAGATGCTTTGTAGACACTTCAGAGAAATTTAAATTTAAAAATGTAAGGATATTGCTTCCTTCTTCACAGTCCTGTATGGGTAGATGGCCTCTTTTTACTTCCATTAATGTACAGGTAAAAAATTCTGTTAAAACACAAAAATACTGGACCCTATGGAGTCATTCCAGCTGCAGTGAGCGTGATGTCCGCTGTCTTCCAAGGCCCTTAAGCACTTTATTACATCATAAATGTTCTCCTCAAAATATATAAATGTCATATTATTTAAGGATGAAGTAAAAGAATTTGGTGGATTTTATGATTTCAAAATAGCACTTTAACATTACTTACTTAAGCTTTCTTGTAGTGGATAAACTGGTAGAGAATTACCTGTGCAAAACATGTGGGTCTTGTATGTGGTGTCATCGCTTACTCCCCTGAAAATGTCTTTTTTATTTGTAGTTCACTGACATTGTTTCCTACTGTCTTTACCCCTCTCCTGTGGGTTTTTTCAAGACAAAACAAAAGGCAAGGTAAAAATACTGTGTAATAAAGATGTTGAGATAATTATATTCAGTTTCACTGTGTTACATTAATATGAAATAATTCCAAATTTAGAATCAATAATGCATTGCACTGAGAGAAAAATAAAAACCTATTGCTTACTTATGCCAAGCTCTGAACATATTTTCTAACATACTGAGTAATCTGTCTTTAAAATGAAATCTGTAGATACTTTGCAGCTGCTGAAGTGCATTTTTGCAGATGGGTAGTTGGCCAGTGTCAGAGCTGAGATTGTGTATTTACTCTTTAAATGATGTCTGGCATGTGCCTGTTTTGTGAATAAGTCATCAGCTGCATCACATGTTGATAATGCATGAGTAGAACTTCCTTAACTATGCAGACGTTTTGACTATCCAGCCCCAGACTTTTCTGTTCTCAAGAGATGCATATTAATGTCCTTTTCATGCCACCTTGGTATTCAGAAAAAGCACTGGAATGGCATGTAGGTGTCACTTGAAGACAAGGGAACTGTAACCTGAAGTTCAGTTCTTCATCCCTATCAGTTCAATGGCAAGGTCTCAGGTGGATTTCAACTTGTAAGATCATTGTTTTGTGGAATGAGCAACTGAATAAATACCAGCATTTAGGAAAGTGTATCTCATGCGTCAGGGAATTAGGAATTTAACAGTGTTAGGAAACAGTTATCTCACAGTTATTTTCTATAACAATGTTGAGGTAAATAAAGCAATGAAGTTTTAAAATGTTTGGTGGAATTCCGTATTTTCATTATCCATTACATATAACACATGAAGTAATACCTTCCTCTTACAGGCAGGAAAATCCGAACAGAATGAAAACCCAAACCCCAGAAACAGATAAGGATTATTGTATCTAAGTGTTGATTAAATAAATGGTGTTCATCACAAATATGAATCTGTGGTCACAACAAGAGTTCTTAGAATAGAAGGGAGAAGCAGTGGGAAGGTTTTTTTGAATGCTGTTCCTGCATTTTCCTTGACTGAATTTCATTAGACATACTCATACTATTTGACTTACTCATACAAGTAACATTTTTCATGACTAGAGCCAAACTCGGTTAATAACATGGTAAAGGTAGATCACACAAGGGATTGTTTTGCATTGGATGTTTGTACATATTAAAATTGCAATTCCAGTTAATGAGTAACTGCGTGATGTATACACAGTAAAATTTCATGGGAATGCTTTTAGACACAATTCACGAGAATCACTGATTATTAATTATTGCTTAGCAAACACAAATGCCATGTTTTATAATCTGTTCTGCTTAACTTGAGCAAAATTGATAGTGCATCAAATATCTTGTAAAGCATAGAAATAGTAGGGTAATGCTTAATGAAGTTTGGGGTTTTTAGGATAATAACCATGTTTGAAATCTGTTCTGCTTCTGTGTTTCTGGAGGCACATACATGCTGTAGAGATAGGATTAGTCTATAGCCACTAATGCATGAACTTTCTTCTGGGGTTTTGCTGTTAAGAAAGACAAGGGTGGCTAGATATGCTCCCCCCACCCCCCACCTCCCTTCAGTCTGATAGTCAATGGGCCTGATTATTGCGTCTATTAATATTTATTGTACTAGTATAGCTGTGGATTAAACCTTCTTTCCATGCTGCTTCTTGCTTCCTCTCAGCCATTACTGCATATTGAGGCATTACCAGGATGTTTTCTCCTTTCCTCTGCAGCATTTGTGTCCCTTGGCCGTGTTGTTGCACTGTGGTCTGAACAGCACAGCAAAATATGTCTGTTTTGTGCTGGATGACAGCTTTTACGTTAATTGTAGAAGAGTAATTCTGCTGTTCCCATGTAGATGTGATATACTGCTTTTTAAATCCAGCTGGAGAAGTCTGTGTTGTTGATCTAACAACCAGATTCAGGCTTCCAGAAAAAATGGAGGCACACTAGATGCTATGGGTTGTGTGTGTGGAAGTTGAATGGCTGGAAAGGGACATGCTTGCTGGATTTGAGATGCGTTATAAACAAGTTCAAGTATAACATTATTTGAAAAGGGTACTGTTGTTGAGAGCACCAGGAAATGAAAGAATCATACGTTTTAGATGCTGTCTTCCATTATAAAAATCCAGTCTTAATAAGCTGTAAATACCAATTGTTTTTCACCAAGCATCCTGGTAAGAAGTGGGTTCTGTGTATCAATGCATTTGTATGTAAAAGGCTACAATAATATATCATAACGGTGCTCTTTTGCTTTAGAAGTGTGGAATGATAAAGAGGGTCTTGGGTGTGAAAGAAGGACCTCTTCTAGCCAGCAGGTAGGTGAACAGAGAGCAGCTGCTTTTGTGTGGGGGCTGCAGCTGTAGCAAAGAGTTGTTAGCTTTCCAGCAGCAGATATACTAGTGATTAGTTCTAAATATTGGCTATGATTTTTTACTTGTCAAAAATAAAAAATATGTCAGATAATTTTTTTATCTCCTTTTCATGGCTTTGTTGTTCCCAGCTGTCATTACGTGTAGAGATATTTGATGTTTCTCCTTGATCCCAGCATCTGGATCACATGATTAGGCATGACCATCTACGAGAAGAGGAGAGGAGAGAGAAGAGAAAGGAAAGTTCAGTTGGAAGGGGCCTACAACAGTCATCCAGTCCAACTGTGTGACCACTTCATAGCTGACCAAATGTTAAAGCATGTTACTAAGGCTCAAATGCCTCTTCAACACTGACAGGCTTGGGGCATCGACCACCTCTCTAGGAAGCCTGTTCCGCTGTTTGACTGCACGTAAAGAAATACTTCCTAATGTCAGGTCCAAACCTCCCCTGTGATGCAGGTTTGAAGCATTCCTGCATGTCCTGCCACTGGATCCCGTGGAGAAGAGCTCAGCGCCTCCCTCTGCCCTTCCCCTCCTGAGGGAGCTGCCGGGAGCACTGAGGTGGCCCCTCAGCCTCCTTTGCTCCACACCAGGCAAGCCCAGAGCCCTCAGCCACTCCTCACAGGACATTCCTGCCGGCCCTTTCACCAGCTCCGTTGCCCTTCTCTGGACCCATTCGAGCCCCTGCCTGTCCTTCTTAAGTGGTGGGGCCCAGACCTGCCCCCAGCCCTCGAGGCGAGGCCGCCCCAACGCTGAACGCAGCGGGATGGTCACCCCTTGTGCCGGGCGGGCTGTGCCGTGTGTGATGCCCCCGGGATGCGGGTTGCCCTCCCGGCTGCCAGGGCACACAGCTGCCTCCTGCGGAGCCTGCAGCCAGCCGGCGCCCCCGGAGCCCTCTGCAGGGCTGCTCTCCAGCCGCCCCTCTCCCCGTCTGTGTTACTCCAGCCCAGGGGCAGCATCTGGCATCTAGTCTTGTCAAATTTCATGCCGCTGATGACTGACCAATGCCCCAGTCTGTCTAGATCCTTCTGCAAGGCCTCTCATCCCTCAAGAGATTCAACAGCACCTCCGAGTTTGGTATTGCCAGCACACTTGCTAACAGTGTGTTCAACTCCTGCATCCAGATCATTGACAAAAGTCTTGAACAGAACTGGCCCTAGAATTGAGCCCTGAGGAGCACCGCTGGTGACTAGTCACCAACCAGATGTAGCCCCATTCACTACAACCTTTTGATTCCTGCCAGCTCATCAGCCAGTTCTTCACCCAGTGCACTGTGTACATGGTCGTCTCACAGTTGGATAGCTTGTTTAAAAGGTTGCTGTGAGGGACAGTATCAAAAGCCTTACTAAAACCCACAAATACCTACATCCACCTCCTTCCCTTCATCCACAAGATGGATGCATAGAAGCGTATCAATTGCAGTTTCCCTTAGTGAACCCATGCTGGCTGTGCCTGATAGCTGCACTGTTCTTTAAATGGCATTCAATAGCACCTAGTATGATCTTCTCCATAATTTTTCCAGGAACTGACGTTAGACTAACAGTTCTGTCATTTCCTGGGTATTCCTTCATGTGTTTCTTGTAAATTAGAATAACATCGGTGACCTTCTGTTCAGTAGGGACCTCCCCCAGCTCTTAATCTTCTTCTTAAAAAAAAAAAAAAAAAGGCAAATGAAAACCGTATATACAGAAATAAATTTAAAAAGTGTTGTTTCTTCATAAAACTGGCAAAAGAATGCTTTACTTGCTTGTAAATTAATCTCAGGGGGAGAGGCAGCTGAACCATGATTTTTAATTATTAGGAACTTAAGACACTGTGTAAATAGCAGCAGCAGGAGGAAGGCAGGGGGAAAATAAGCTTTTTTGTTTTGTTTGTTTGCTTCCTTTTTGGTTTGCATTTTAACTAGTCATGCTAAGCCTATGCATAAATAGACTTCCATATTCATTTTAGATTAAAAATAGGTACAAATGACTGCATAAGAAACAGCACAGTAGTGCTTGTAGTGTTGTGATGGAGATTAAGTAAGGAAAGGAAACTTTTCCTCAAGTCTGAATTAAGAAGTGTGTAATCAGTAATTTCATATGTTATTTTCACAGTTCAGTAAGACTCTTGTGGCAGCAAGGCAGAAAAGTAGATTGAAACAGAGAGCTGGAAGGAAAATCAGTTTCTGGACATTGTGGAAGATACCTAGCAGGGGCATTAAATTTTCTTTCTGTCATGCCATTGATTCTTGGTTCTCTTTTAATTGTGATGGTGTTTCTGCTATGAGTTGTTCTCTCCCTTTTTGACACGTTTCCTCATCTCAAAAGAGTTTCTGATCCAATGTTAAGTCTTCACTCTCGTGTCATGCCATACTACTGCATGTTTTTCCCATAAGGAAGCGTGCTTATTTTGGTAGTGATCTCATCATGAGGATGGGGCACATATAGGCATCCTTTGAATAAAGAAACCTACAAGGAAGCATATCAAGTAGCTTTGCAGGCATGTGAGTCTCAAAAAAAAAAAAAAAAAAACACGTGAGAAATGTCTACTTAGTTTTTGTCGATAACTACAAATAGGGCAATGTGGGTTGGAATGATTTGTGGAACTTACACCATGGCCATGAATTAAGTACTTCTAGTAAAGGAAAGATCTCAAGGCAGGCTGATATTAATAAGATTCTAAATCCAAACTGCACTGTCTTCAAAACTGTTACACTATTACTCTCAATTTTTATTCAGTTAGCTGAGTTGCCATCCTTGATTTTATTTTGCAGTTCATTCTGTAAAATGGTCACATAGTGGGATCTGCAATTACTTGCAGTATTTTCCAGCTTTCCTCTCAGACAATGCTCTGAAGTTGTCCCCACTGAATATTCTTTTCTTAGGTTCTGTGCATCTGCCTAGCCAGATTTAGCTTAGCTTTTGATTTCACTTATGAAATAGGTAAAACTTTGTCAAGTAGTTGTCTTCCTCTTAAATAAGTGATCTGACAGGGGAAGAACACAAAGCTTCAGAAATTGAATTTGTACTGTCACACATCCATTGATAGCTTTTCAAGCACAGCAGAGGGGATAGTTAAGAATTAGTGCTTGGTTTTGTGTTTTTCTGTCTCTTGGTGAACCTAAAGTGGTCCAGGCTTGCAGTGTTGGGGTATGATAAAAGATTGCACAGTAAGCATGCAGGAGTGGACATACGGAGAAGGCCATGTGGTATGATTTAAATACCTTTGCATCAGGTAGGCAGTAACAGCTGAGACACCCCCTTGCATCCCAAGACTCACAAGGTAATGCATGTTTGTTCTGATGTCCCTGAAAAACACGTATTGTAGCAGACTCCAGAGTACACAGGCAGTGAGTTTCATGACTCGGTCATGTTGTGTAGGGCAGCTGGCTTGTCCAGCCCTGTCTCTGTTGTTCTAGTAGCCTTTTGGTTAGGATAATGCAAACAAAACTCCCTGACTACTTTTAAGGAGAAACTTGGACCTCATGAAAAGAAATATATTGGAGAGAAGTACACCTCAGCAAAGGACTAGACGTTGAGTCAGATGATCCCCTGGAGTCCAGTTTCTTAATATAAAGTGAAGATGGATTCGGCTGCCTTCCTCTTGCTGCAGTTGTATCTGGTACATGGAATCCTTTGAGCAGGCTATGCCAGAGGCATTGCCTTTAGCTGAACTTTAACTGGTTGTGAAGGACTGACTTTCTTTAATATGCTTTTGGTCTGCTGCATCCTCCTGTGCAATTTGACGTTTTATAACATTTTTAATGAAACTTATTTTTTGCCCTTAAGCTTTCTGGAGTCTTCGAAATGCCAGAGATAAAAAAAAAAAAGTAATTAAGTAGAGTAATGGCTTTAAATGCAGTTCATAGTTCTTTGTTGGTACATTTTACAGAATGCTTTCTGCAGAGCAAAATCCCACTGGAGTTTTAATGTGCTCCCAAAGGATACTACCTATACTTTTTTATTACTTTGGAAGCAATCAAAAAGAATGCAGTGTTTTGGGTGGTGGGGTTTTTTGCCATACTGTCCATAAAGGCTGCAAAAAATATTACCTTTGTATTTGCCATCTCTTTATTACAGCATTATTTGCTGAAAAAGCTAACAGATTTGTCTTGGATCTAAAAAGAGTATGAAGTGAAGACTTGGATGCAGTTCAGTCACCTCAGTCTAAAACTGTGATTCCTAAACATCTTGTACAGTGGCTGCCTAGTTCTGGGCATGTCTTACCACTGTGAGCACCTCAGTTTCTCAGGGTAAAGTTTCTTTAGGGCCTCAGCCTTTACAGATGCCCACAAGGTGCCTTAGGCTTGGATTCTGCCTCAAAATCTCCAAAAAATACAGAACTTGTACCAATTTTCTGAAGTCATTACAGCTGCCACCATCCACCTCCTCTCTTTTTATTCAGAACATCCACCAGGATCTGTATCCTTGTTCTGTATATTCCTGTTTACCAGGCAGAGGACTAACACAATCTTTGGAGCACAAATGGGAAATTAAGCTCCCTTCTTCATTTCTGATCTTGGACACCATTGTCTTGTTTCGTTTGGATGACTGCAGTGCATTCCATCTTTCCCTTTTCTGCAGAATGAAACAGCTTCAGCAGGAAACAGCCTCTATTCTCCTGCTAAGAAGCAGAAAACAGTAATGGATACCCATAGCACTGCCGAGTTAGGGTACATCTTTCCTTTCCATGCACCTGAAAACTGGGAAGGTATTAATGAAGGCCCATGAAAATACAGGTTGACCTTTGTAAATTATACAAGTAGAAGGATTTGTCAAATGTTCACATGTAGACATAATGAAAGATTGTTCTACTTTTTTCTGCAATGCTGTGGCTCCCAAATGCAGATGAATATCTGTATTTTTAAATGGTCCTTTTTGCAAAAAGGGATCCATACACAAAAGTCACCTACAGAAAGCTACATAAAATATATGCTCATTCTGCCCTATTAGATATTCATAAAATATGCATCTATTAAAAATCCTCATGTTTTTAATCTCATGTTAGACACTTATAAAAGACTGTGCCTGTTCTGCATGAACACACAGGATTTTGTAAATATGTGAGTAAATACGTAAGCAAGCACAGAGGGTTGTTCTCCACTGGTAACTTTTCTTTGTGGTGTTTCCAACGTACAGAAAACCAAAATCTGCTGCAGTGTCTTTTATCTCAGCAGCTAACCATCATCTGACGAGCTGTGGAGGTAGCTGGCTATAACCAAGGCAGTGAGTAGTGCCTGCAAGATGAGTCCTGCAGAAATCTCCAGGAAATCCAGCAAATGGCTGGATTAAAGATCTGAACATACTGATTTATATTACTGGGCTGTGATTCTTCTAGGTCTGTTCATGTGATTCTGTTTCCAAAAAACACCCAACAACAAAACAAACAACAACAAGAATAAAAAGATTAAGAAAGATGGTAAGAAATGAAAAGTGTTGGGGGAAACCCTCAATTATATAATAATAATTAAAAAAAAATCATGAAAGGCATTTGTACAAGAAAATAGAGCTTATCAAATCAAAAAGTGGTCTTTCATTTTTTTTCTTCAAATAGACTTAAAAGGCCTCGTGCAGCCTAATTACTCAAATTCTTAGCAACATCTTTAATTGTTAAAGGTAGTATTGTTTTCCAGAAATTAAAGAAAAAAATAATTCCTTGCTCTTAATGACTTTTTCTTTTAATGTACTTTACTGCTATATTCATTAGTTCTACATGACGTAAAAGAACATGATGACTTAGTTGCTTACGAAAGATCTGTTACTGTAATGGAAAACGCCTGTGGTACTACAACTTAGCAATTTGTAGTTCTGAAAAAATTCTTCCTGGAAATCTGAAGGAAGAGTGTACCAGATCAGTTTCGGCCAATCTCTTCTGTGGTAAAGGTTGTGCTTTTAAGTTTTCCTTCCTTCCCAGATCCTTTTATTTAAAAAAAAATGAAAAGTTTTTTAAGGGAGAGAAACTATTTATATTGCTGACTATGTAACTGATTAGCAGATGCTCTGGGTTATAGAACATAATGTCTGTTTATGTAGCAGTCACAAAATGATTGCCTTAACTTTCACAATTGCTTCATATGAAGCAAATTAGCTTTCAGAGTGTGGAGTTGTACATTTGCACAAATTAGCCCATGTATTTGCCAATTGTGCTATTTAATTAAATGACATGTCTCCCTGATGACCATCAGGTAGCAAGTTCATTTCCTAGGAGGATGTGGTAAAGTCTTTTTCCTTCTCTAGCTTATGGGGGTTTTTTAGGTAGTGTGGTCAGCTACATCCTCTCTGCTGAATTTTTTGAAATGGCTAAAATTTGGTTTCATGACAGAAAATACATTTACAGAATTACATTATTTTGGCAAATGTTCCTGATGAGTTACAGGCATGCTAATTGAGTCTCCTGTTATTTTCTAGTTTTAAAATACAAATAAATTTAATCATTGTGTAACTGTTTATTTTACCTTCATTTAAATTATAGCATGACATTTCAGCTTTTAAATATTTAATTATGTAGATTTCTATTAATTTGCAGCCTCATTGCACAATTCTCATCACAGTTGCTGATGGCAAAGGTGTGCAGTCATACTTTCTCATGCAAGTTCATGCATCATGGCAATGAACACATAACTGAGAAGCGCAGGTTTTAAAATACTCACCCTACTTGGTCTCCTGGTTCACTACATGAAGGCAAGAGTAGTGTGCAGGATTGTGGGTCATTACGTACACAAAGTATTATGGGCCCTTAGAATATTCTGTATAAAGGCATTCCAGCCCCTAAAAAGAAAGACATCCTGCATTGTCCATTTCACAAAGTTCCTGTAAGCGTTTCAAGTGGAAGAGGTTTGATCAGAAGCTGTTGCTTGACAGATCTTGACAATTGGCTTAGTGATGTATCTTGTCAAAAATTTGGAACTCTTGGGACCTGAAACACAGTTATGTCTCGTTTACAGGGAGTTTTGGACGTTCTTTCAGTAAGACATGGAAGCCCAAGCTCCTACCTCTACCAGAGGCAAGATTTATTTCCTAGCAGAGCAGCTCTTTCTGGCCCCCAGCTCCCACTGAGTTGGGAAGTTGCAGGAAGAACCTCTCCTTCATAGTCAGGGTCAGTTTTTTAATATCACTTTCGCCAGTTATGCTTGCAAACAAACCTTCAGAGTTTGTGCTGTTCAAGAAAAAACCTTCTGTTTTTTCAGTGATCTCATAGGTGTCAGAGGTTTAAACAGTTTTAAACATTGCAAAATATCAGTAAATAGGGAAATCAAAGAAACTGAGACTTTTTTCTTGGTGTTTTTTTTTCTTCTGAGTGATTCCTTGTCATCAGAAGATGTGAAAGTGACTTATGGTATATTCATTTTCATCATATTCAGGGGAAAAATAATCTTATTAATATATTAATATTGATTTTGAAATTTTATTCATTGGTAAACAGAAACTGAACCCACCACGCTTGTAGTATAAATGGAGGTGAAGAAGAAATGTATTCCCCAAATATTTTTCTCTTTATTTTCCCACCTTTAGTGTTTTCCTTGGTCCCTGTATTAAACAAACATGTACATTTATTAATATTGAGCAGCATAATACAGATTACTGGACGCAGTGCTGTGTTTCACTTAATAGTTTGAATTGCTTGTGTTCTGTTTAGGAGGCAAATTCTTCCTAGTCCTGTATAACAAATAACAACAGGCCACACCGATGAATGAACTCATTTCTAAATAATAATTTTCCATGCACATGTGCTCACAGATAGAGGTTTCAGGAAAAGAATTGTATTTCTGAGTTAACAATTAAAAAGTATGTGAGTTTAAAGGACATAGCAGGAAAGCAAAATAAAGATCAAAAAAGAGGGAACTCCATCTCAGTCCCAGTATTGCTGCCTTCAGTACCAAGATGAACTGGAGCTGCTGTGGGCAGTGGCAGTGGCACGTGACAGAAGGTGAAGCCACGATGTTAAAACACCCACACACACCACCTCCCATTATTTCTTCAGTGCTCCAGGCTGTCTCTATATTCACATCTCATTAGTATTTTGTTTTGCTTATAAGATGTAGGGTATGGGAGGTTGGTTTTTTGTGTTGGTTTTGAGAGAGATAGATTATTTAATTTTTTTTTAGTTGTAGTTCAAGCTGTCCTTGCAGCCTTTCCTCCATAGAAGAAGCTTAACAACAGTGTTGAATGAGGATTTTGATTAAGTGGTTTAAGCTATTCTTGAGTCTCAAATTTTTGCCATGTTTGAAAGTTGTGCATTTATTTTACTATCTTATTCGTAAAAGCCTGCTGAGTCTATCAAGTATACATCACTGGAGTTAAAAGTAGTATTTACTTCCTTGAGCTTGAGCATGTTCTCCATTGTGGTAAACCACCACAAGAAACATTTTTTTCTTAGAAAATTCCTTTAATAGTTAGTTGTTTTTAACAAAAAAAATATGTTTAATAAAAGCTTCAATTCTGAGCAAACCTGCACCGTGGGTTCTGCTCTGTTCTATTTTCTTGGTGGTGGGACATGGAAAATGACTGAACAACTCACACAAATACATTATAAAAGAGATACACATTTTGCTTTTAAAAAGTTAAGTTTGTATACAAAAGTTTTATGGATAAGAAGTTTGAGCTGTTATAGTTGTTTTGTTGTTCAGGTTTCTCTGCATAGGAAAATTCCACCAATTTCCGCAAAACCGTACAGCCATTAGAACATTCAGAACACAGTTTTAAGCTTACTGTTTGGGTTTTTTTGAAACAAAGCTTCAGAGTGATCACTGAGGCTTGCATGAAACTGGTAGAGGGGAGCTGACCAAGGGTGGCAGGGGACTCTGGGTCTGATGTGTATGGCAGAGCTGACTGAAATCCATGCCAGGTTTGACAAGTGAAGGACAGTCTCAGTGCATTTGGTTTCACCTGGAAAGGTGTTGATTTAAAAAATATTCTGTATGTAGTGATTGGTGCAAACACAGTCATTTGGCAACACCATCCGCACAGGCTCTGTGGGACCAGGAGTGGCGGCGCTGGTGTTTTGGAGAGGTGGGGAGGGTGTAGGCACCTTACTTAGCCTGCAGCACCACAGCCTCATGCTGTGCCTGTGCATCCCTCCCTGTCCTCTCTTCAGGTGTGATCATGTACTAAAAGGGAGAAATTTAGTTCTTTCTCTTGTGAAACTTAACCATTAAGGTCGACATTTGGTGACAAATTAAGTTTTATTGAAATACACTAAAAGTTAAACATACTCTTACTTACAAGAAGGATTTGATACAGTCTTCTTCTGAAGGGAGGTTGCCAAAAAAATGTGTTCAGGAGTTAAGCAGAGAAAAAGTTTCCCCCAGGAAGTTATATGAGTAAATGGAAAGGTGTAATTATTATGGGAAGTATCTTACAGTCATCTCTGTGATAGACAGTTCTGGTGGGATTGTGACAAAGCACACTGAGAATTCATCTTTTGGTATTTTTTGTTTCCGTAACTTAGTGTGTATATTATTGGTTTATGGTTTGTGATTAAAATTTTATTCCACACCATATATTATTTCATGAGTGAATTTTTGGCATCATTCCTTTGTGTACTGTGTAACTGCAGTATGTTTCTCATAATAGGTTACTCAGTTCTAGTAATAACACCATATCTTAAAAAAGGGGAAGGAAAAATGTTTGTGTTTTATTTGATCAATTTTCATTTTCACTTTTGCATATCAGAAGTCCAATAAAAGATTAGTACAATTTCAAGTAGATTGCATAAGATGGACATCTTGTTAACTATCAGCATGTTTATTTCCATGGTTGGTATAGAAATACTTTATGGAAAAGTGGAAATAAATTTGATACTTTTGAAATAGATTCAGCATGCAAAACAGAATATCTGAGAAAACTGTGTTTAGATTTTTTTATGATGTAATGGTTCTGATCATTTAATAAAAACATACAGTTAATTACTTGCTTTGTAATCTCAATGAAGAAAATATTTTCTGGGTGTATGGAGGGTTTTTATAGAGCTGTGTGGAATTTCAAAGTGAGTACTTTGTGCATCATATAATTTTGAACAAATGTTTTTAGTATTAATTCCTTTCCTCTGTTAAAACGAGAATGTTCCATTCAGTTTCCTTTTTCTGTAAGCATTTAATCTTGCAATTATTTTTTTTTGTAGAAATTTACTGTGACCTTTTGTACTTACGTTTGTATTATTTTCATTGCAATGCTTGCATTTCCATTATTTTCTTTTAAAAGTGAAAAGCACAAGCAAGGCTTCCAGATTGCCAGTCCCAAAATCAATCCCTTAACATGATTCAGGTGGTTCCAGCCAGCTCCACACTTTTCTGAGATGCATGTCAAAGCCCTAGACTTACTACTTCGCCTAGGATTTGCCCTCTCTCTCTTTAGTGTGGAAGAAAGAAATAGAAGATTCCACCCACCCCCTCCCCCCAGAGTTAATGATTAATGATGCCACGAGTTCAGTGAGCCCTAGATGACACCACAAACCTTCTGGATCTAAGTGTCTTTTGAGTTGTTCATAATTTATCTGTCCAAAACTCTGATTACAGTTATTGTATTTGTTCATCATGTCTGTTCGTTTGACCCTGTCTGGGCACCAGGTGCCCACCAAGAATCCACTTTGTCACTCTCCTCCTCAACCAGACAGAGGAGGAAATATAACAAAAAGTTCGTGGATCTAGATAAGGGCAGGGATATCACTCAGCAATTACTGTCACAGGCAACACAAACGCAACTTGGAGAAATTAATATATTTTATTACCATTCAGATCAGAGTAGGATAATGACAAATAAACCCCAAACTGGAAAACACCTTCCCCCCACCCCTCTCTTTTGCCGAGGCTCAACTTCACTCCGGATTTCTCTACCTCCCCCTGAGTGGCACAGGGGGTCAGGGAGCGGGGGCTGTGGCTGGTTCATCACAAGTTGTCTCTGCTGCTTCTTCCTCCTCACAGGCTTCCCCTGCTCTGGCGTCACATCCCTCCCACAGGACACAGTCCTCCATGAACTTTTCCAACATGGGTCCTTCCCCGGGGCTGCAGTTCTGCACACCCTGCCCCAGCGTGGGTCCTCCCGTGGGTCGCAGCCCCTGCCCGGGCTGCGGGGTGGGGGGGGGGGCTGCTCCCCCATGGGCTCCAGGGGCTGGGGGCACAGCCCATCTCACCGGGGGCTTCACCACGGGCTGGGGGGGAACCTCTGCTCTGGCGCCTGGAGCCCCCCCTGCCCCTGCCCTGCCCTGGGGGCCTGCAGGGCGGCTGCGCTCACGCTCTCGCTCCTCTCTTCAGCTGCAGTTTCCTGAGCAGGTTTCCACCACCACCACCACCACCACCCCTTCTTAAATACGTTATTCCAGAGGAGCAACCACCATCACTGATGGGCTTGGCCTTGCCCAGCGGTGGGTCTGTCTTTGGAGCCATCTGGCACTGGCTCGGTCGGACATGGGGCAGCTCCTAGCAGCTTCTCACAGAAGCTGCCCCTGTGCCCCCCCCCGCTACCAAAACCTTGCCACAGAAACCCAATAGATCATTGTTTGCACACTGGACAACTAGGACCAGTTTCACCAAACATCTCAAAATAAGTTTTCAAGCAGGTGGGTTTAAGCTTTATGGTCTTGCTGCTTGGCTCTTGACATATTCATCCTTCTCAGCTCTCAAGCCAGTTATCGTTTTTGGTAACTTTGGTGAATGTCTTTGTTACTGGGATGGTATGCTCATTCTCAGTCTCCAGTCCTTCAGTAATGTATACCTCTAAAGTATAAGCACTGTATTACCTGAGGTAATCTCACGGCAGAATAAGTAATTTTGTTGGAGATGGAGTATAAGTGAACACTCAGAGTATCTTCTGTGCCACATTTAAATAACTCTGCATTTTTTTCTTAATGGTGATAGAAAAATATCTATCCAAACTAAATTTAGACTTGGAATATCACTTTCAGTGCTGCAGGAAAACTGTTTTCTGGAGTATAGTTTTCTGCATCTTTCACCTTTCCTCCAATTTTTTTTGCCTGTTATTTGTAAAACTTGTCAATTAGGATGCCTTCCTGCTAGCCAGCTGCATCAGCATCCCTGAGTCCCTGCTCCATGCATTAAATGCCACAAAGGGGCAGTTCCATTAACCTTAATGCCTCTGTAATGATTTACAGCCATTCAAGTTGTCTGATCTGCAAACAGTCTGGACAGCAGGTTTCTCGCTTGCTTTCATGCTGCTCTGTTTCCTTTTGCTTTTGAACAGCATTTGCAGACTGCTCTCCACAACAAACTGAGAAAAGACTGCAAACTGGATCCCTGGCTCCCTTATTTTAGCAAAGTCCTACTTTCACTTTCCTTAATATGCACTCCTAAGTAATCCTTTTGGTTGTGTTCTGCCTTGCCTTGTTTCCTTGTTTGCCATTGTCTCTTTTTTTCACTTCTCTCGCCAGTCACTCCTATGACTTACCAGACCCAACCTCTCTGCTGCTTCATTCCCTTTTCTCCACTGATTTACTCATAAATATTCCCTGTGGTTCTTGGTGCATGTTTTTTTGTGGTTTTTTTTTTTTTTCTCTGTGATCACACATCTCGCCTGTTTCAGCATTGCACTTACATCTTTTGAGTACCCTTGAAGAATGTTGTTGTTCCTAGGCAGACTTCCTCCATTCATGCTCTCCCTGCCTGAACAGCACTATCATCCTACCTCTTTGAGAAATTTAGGCCAGCAACTGCTGCTTAGTATTTCTCAAAGCTATTTTAACCAAGCTGTTTCACCCACATGCATTTGCAATGCCATGTCTCACACAAGAACTTAGAAACATGAACTTAATGAACTTCTTCCAAGTTGAAGTGATGTAACTGCACTTTTGATCTTCATACCAGCCTGTTCTTTGGCTATATTGCCTGCTCTGTCTTCAAGGCTTTCACAGTCTCTCTTTACTGCTTCATCGCTCTTTAACTCCATGTTTTCTGCCACCATTTTATCTGGTCTGCACTTGTTCTTCCACACTTCCCATATGTAGATGTTGCCTCCTTGTCCAGGCATTGTCTCTGCTTGCAGTTTTACTTAGCCTTCTTGCAGGTTCTCTGCCCTCCTGCTCTCAAACTGAGATTTTACCCAGCCCTGTCAGTGGAAGGTACCCTTGTCTTATGCCTCAAGTAACCACTTCAGAGCCAGTTTGCAGGACATCAGCTGTATCTGTCCTCCTTGACTGCTTTTTTTCTTTCTCAAAATCTTGTTTCAAGAATGTTCTCAGTAGTTACTGTTACGGCTCACTTGATTGTTTTTGGTGCTTTTTTCTCCGTTTCTCTCCATCTGTGGTGGGGAGTTATTGCCAGATCCATTTGTGGAACTGTAAATTGAAGTAAGGCAAAAGCTGTAGATTGATAACAGAGCTCTGATTAAAATCCTGGAAGGAAAGTTGTGCTTTTGCTTTGGTCGCTGACACTCTAGGCTTTTGGAAATTAAAGCTCAGGATGACTATCTGTAACTCTGCATGCTCATCTTTTGGTAAGCTATTTCAGGGTCTGAAATGCAAGGTTGTAACTTGTGGACAGTCCTATATGACTGAAAGTAATTAAAAAAAAATATTTAATCCTTGGTTGCCCTGCTAAGCCATCTGCCAAACAATCTAGCAGGTGCCTTCATTCAAGACTAATTAGGATTTACTGCTTTTTACACTCCTGTTGCTAATAAGTATGTTTAGAAATAAATACGGTTTAGCTAGGAATTTTTTTAAAATACTTGTCACTTCTGCGCTGCAAATTAAAGCACAAGTGGCAAATATATGTAAATTATAAAGTTTTTAATTTTCAGTAACATTTTTATATTTGTTATATATCATAGAATCATAGTTTCAAAGAAGGTTTGGGTTGGAAGTGATCTTTAAAGGTCCTCTAGTCCAGCCCCCTGCAATGAGCAGGGACATCTTCAACTAGATCAGGTTAATCAGAGCTCTGTCCAACCTGACCTTGAATGTGTCCAGGGATGGGGCATCTATGGCAAGCTGTTCCAGTGTTTCACCATCCTCATTGTAAAAAAATTCTTCCTTGTAGCTAGTCTGAATCTACTCTCTTTCAGTTTAAAGCCATTACCCCTTGTCCTATCACTACAGGCCCCACTAAAACGTCTGTCCCTGTCTTTCCTATAAGCCCCCTTTAAGTACTGAAAGGTCACAGTAATGGCTCTCCAAAGCCTTCTCTTCTCCAGGCTGAACAACACCTCTACCAGAGTGGAGCAGGGGGGCAGAATCACCTCCCTTGACTTACTGGCCACGCTTCTTTTGACGCAGCCCAGAGCAATTTGTTTTCTGTTATGCGAGCGCACATTGCTGGCTCATGTCCAGCTTTTCAACCACCAGTACCTCCAAGTCCTTCTCCACAGGATTGCTCTAAATCACTTCATCCTCCAGTCTGTATTGATACCAGGGGTTGCCTCAACCCAGCTGTAGGACCTTGCACTTGGCCTTGTTGAACCTCATGAAGTTCACATGGGCCCACTTCTTGAGCTAGTCCAGGTCCCTCTGGATGGCATCCCATCCCTTAGGTGTGTCAACCTGGTTTCAACCAAGTCAGCTTGATTTCATCTGCAAATTTGCTGAGAGTGCACTATCTCTATGTCATTGATGAACTTATTAAACAGTATTGGTCCCAGTATGGACCCTTGAGGGATCACTGATCTCCATCCTGACACTGAGCTGTTGACTCAGTGAATATGACCATCCACTCAGTTCCTTTTCCACCAAACAATCCATTCATCAGATCTGTATCTCTCCAATTTAGAAAGAAGATGTTGTGAAGGGTGGTGTCAAAAGCTTTGGAGAAGTCCAGATAGATAGCATCCCTAGCTCTTAACTTTTCCACTGTTCTAGTCACACCATCACAGAAGGCCAATGGATTAGTCAGGCATGGTTTGCCCTTGCTGAAGCTGTGCTAGCTGTCTAAATCACCTCCGTGTCCTCCATGTGCTTTAACATAGCTTCTAGGAGGATCTGTTCCATGATCTTCCCAGGCACAGAGGTGACTGACAGGTTGGTAGCTCACAGGGTCTTCCTTTCTTCCTGTTAAAAAAAAACCAAACTGGTGCAATATTTTCCATTTCCCAGTCACCAGGGACTTCACCTGACTGCCATGACAAATCTAATGGAGAGTGGCTTGGCCGATTCCCTCAGGACTCTGGGATGCCTCTCTTCAGGTCCCATAAACTTCTGTATGTTCAGGTTTCTCAGGTGGTCCTGAACCCGATCTCTTACAGTGGGAGGGACTTTGCTTCCCCAGTCTGTGCCTTGAGGCCAATTCAGATGAAAGGTATGGAAAGAGAGGTTGCCAGTGAAGACTGAGGTAAGGGAGCTGTTGAGTACCTCCACCTTCTCATCTGTAGTTACCAGTTTGCCAGTTGTGTTCATCAGGGAGGGGGTGGGGTGGAGTGGGGGGGTTGGGGATGGGGGAGAGGGGGGTGTCTGTGTCTGTGTGTGTCTCTGTGTCTGCGTACACTTACTTTGACCTTCATTTTCTGGCTGACATACCTGTATAAGTCTTTCTTACCTTTCTTTTTCGCTTACAAAGTTCAGTTCTAGCTGTGCATTGGCCTTCCTGACCCCATCCCTATACAACTGGGCAATGTCCTTATACTCTTACCAGGATGCTTGTCCCTGCTTCCACTGTCTGTGCATTTACTTCTTGCCCTTTAGTTTGGCCAGCAGGTTTTGTTTCATCCATGGTGGTCTCTTGCTGTCCTTTCCTGAGTTCTTACACCTGGGGATCGAAAGCTCTTGTGCTGTATTGAAAGTGCCCGTAAGAGCAGCCAGCTCTTGTTTAGCACCCTTGTCCCTGAGGGCAGCATCCCAAGGAGTCCCATTAACTAACTCCTTGAAGAGCTAGAAGTTAATTTTCCTAAAATTTAAGAGTCCTGACTTTACTCTTTGCCTGTCCCATGTTACTCACTGCAAATTCCACCAGTAAACAATCACTGCAGCCCAGGCTGCCTCCAGTCTTGATGTCTCAGAGTAGCTCAATCATGTTGGTGACAAGCAGGTCCAGTAATGCAACCCCTCTGATAGGGCTGGCTATGACCTGGCTTAAGAAGTTATCCTCAGTGCACTCCAGGAGTCTCCTGGATAGCGTACTGCTCGCCATGCTAATTTTCCAGCAAATGTTGGGGTGGGAGAGCCCCAATCCCAGTGGGACGGGAGCCTGTGAGCACACCACCTTCTGTAGCTGGAGTGAAGAAGGCTTCATCAATAGTCTCCCCTTCATTGGGTGTATAGTAAACCCCAACCACAAGGTTCCCTTTGTTGCCTCAGTCTCTAGTTCTTACCCACAGGCTTTCAGCCTGCTCATGGCTGTTTTTCAGAGACAGCTCTTCATGCTCTATATCCATTTCTTGACATAGAGGGCAACCTTCCCGCCCCTCCTTTCTTGTCTATCCCTTCTAAACAGCCTGTAGCCTTTGATAGCCACACTCCAGTCATGGGATTCATCCCACCAGGTTTCAGTAATGTCAGCTGGGTTGTAGCTTTCCAGCAGCATGGTGGATCCCAGCTCCTCCTGTTGGTTGCCCATACTGTGTGCATTGGTGTAGAGGCACTTCAGCTGGGCTGTCAGCTGTGTCAAGTTTTTAGAGGAACACACCTTAATTCCATTGAGGCATTTCCCTGTTGGTCTGCTGTTGGTTCCTACTACCCCAGGAGCCCCTGGCTCATCTCCACGAGATTTCAGATGTGCTCCAGTGTACACAGCAAATCTCAGAGCAACAGGATGAGGGCCCTCACTAGCACTCCATCCCTCTAATCCTGGCGTATCATTGCATAGCATTTCACAGGCAAGCGTGAGTGTCTCACATGCACACACACACATGCGCGCGCGCACGCGCACACACACACACCCCCCTTTGTAGTGGCTGATGATTAGAAAGTCTTATGTAAGTGTAAAAAATCCTAGACATATATCAAAATACACTTTTGTGGGTAAGTGTATTCAAACTCTCTCTTTGCTAGGACTTTCTATCGAAAGATGTTAGTCATGAGTATCAAGTAAGAATGTGATTTTATTTAGTTTTTTAAATGGATGAAGCCAGAAATGGATTTTGATAAACTGAAAATTGATTGAAGTGATTTGATAATCCAACTTTTGTTCCTTGTATCTATCTATGTTACCCCTAATTTTCCATTTCAAAATCAATAACCATCTCATCTACATCCACAAAATAGACAAATAATAGACATTTAGCAAAATAGACATTGATAATCTGATGTTTTCAAGATCACACCAAAAACTGGAAGGAGAGGAAACAGCTGCCTTACGGAAAGCAGATATATTAAATGTAACAGTGCTGGAATATTGTGAAAAAGGTGTTAAATATTTACTTCAGTTTAATAGGTCAACACAAATAATTGTAAAGGCTGAAAAGCACAATCATGTGTCCTTAGGATATTGATTGCACTTGTATAATTTCAATGTTTTTAAATTACTGAGGATTCCTGTTATTAAAGCAAAGACTTCCAGTCACTTTATAGGAATATTTTTTTTGTGTCAGGCTATTTGAAATTGTAGATAGCAGGGTCTAAAGCACTTATAGATTAAATTACTCTTGTTACAGAATTTGTCTGCAGGGCCAAGAAGGGAAAACAATGTCAAGATTGACTTTCAGCTGAAGAATCTCTCATTCCACTTGTTTTATAACAGCAAGAGAAATGTCAATGTGCTACTACAAACGTCATGTCGTACCTATTTTGTTGATCTGTCTTACTGTATGCATTCAAACATACTCCAAATGCATGGACTACTTTTATTCATGGGATGTTACCCCATAGTGATATGTCACACTGAAGAAAGTCACCTCAGTCCTCCTAAAATGTTTTCCCCTAACATTTTTGCAAATTGGTAAGGATGCTAAATGCGTGATATTTGCATTAAACCAAACAGTAATAGTGAAGCTTGCATGCAGGGAAGATTTAGGCATTGTTCTTTACACCTTTGCATTTAATGATAAGGTTGACTCATTAATGCAATGACAGTTTAGTCAGTAATATTGTGGTGTGGTGAAGTCATACTGAGCCATGAGTGGCTCACTAACAGTGCATATTTTTTGTATGTGAAACTCCTTCTACTATCTTCAGTATAAACCTCTTCAGTATAAGCCTTTGAAAGTTTCACAATCAGTGACAAGATCATGGGTGATGACTGTGCATTCTGTACATAACTGTTATAGACATGTGGCTCTGTTTTTGCGACAGATTTTTTCTACTACTGACTCAAGCACTGTGAAAACTTATTAGCTTGGTGTGTTAATGCTAGTTGTTCATTAATATTGTAAAAGATACAGACTTCCATCATGTGATCTTTCAGCCTTTTATACTTACAACTGAACACATGCGTAACTGATACTAGTAAGTGCCACATCCCAAAATTCCTAAATAGCTAAAAAAGCCTATATCACAAATGTTAGAGCCAGTCTTCTGTATTCACATCTTCTTTTCTTTATGACGTTGTCCAAGCTATTTATTCTCCCTGGCTCTTTCAGGAGATTGGGATAAAACTACCCTTTATGTCCTCAAAGGAGATTTAATGGAGTGATGTACTCTTTTAGAACTGTCAGCTGTAGGTTTTGATTTCCGAGTTAAAGGTTGTAACTGGTACAGAAGGAAGGCCTTGTGCAGAGCAGTACCTGGTGCATAAATGAATACAAGAAATAAATGCACAGTTCAGTCCCATAAATATTAATAAATCACTTGGCAGCCATATCTAGAAAAAGTGAAATGTATGTGCCAGATTTAGCAGGATACTAAACCTGTATTTCAGCACTCTATCCATTTTACATCAACCCATGGGCGTGCATTATCTTGAAAACAGATAACCATTTCTTAACTGTCACTTGCGGAGAAAAAAAATCCAAAACTAGACTGTGTTGTAATTTTTGTAATGCTTTCTGCTTCTAGTAAGGCACTCATTTAATATGGTGTTTATCATGAAATTAGTCAACATCTACCATTCTTATCAGGAGCGTATTATATACTCTAGGGCAATGATAGATGAATCACTGATTTACTTCTACTCAGGTTTAGCCATTTTCAGTGTGTTATACTCAATAGAAGCATAATTTTCTACCACGTTTTTAATGTATTTGCCAAGTTATACTTGTGTACAACCCATATGACTTGTAGATTTTAAAAGGATACCTTAGGTTCCAGAAAGTGCTGCATAGTTTTCAGATTTAAAAAAAACATGCATACTTTAAATAAATTTTGACCCATATATCGCTGAAGTATATTTTAGCCTGCACAGTAGTTTCTCTAGGATATCAAGGACAATTTGGTGTAATCATCTACTTCATTGCTTAGGAGAATTTTGAAAAATTGGAAATAAAAGTCAATGAACTAGTGGTCAGAGTATAGAAATCTGTAAGTAGTAGCATGGCCAGCAGTATGATATTTACTTGCTTTTGTGAAAGGAGAGCTGGAAGGACATGTAAAAGAACGTTCTTTCAGAAAGTATTTGGTTTCCTTGTTTTCACTTCTACTTCAGATGATGAAATTAGATTTCTTTCCTGCTGCAATTTTCTCAGTCCTTTTAGCTAAACTCAAGAGTGCTGAGTCCCAGTCCGATGGAATAATAACTACTAAAGGTTGCTCTTATTCATGAATCTGTCTGTATAGATGTATGCTCCTGGACTTACGTGCTGACCTGCAGCAGTAAAGAACCTAGACTGGCCTCTCTCCAGTGGCAGTTTCTGTTTCAGCAGGCAGTTGTAAAGAAATGTGTTACCTCAGCTCAGCACACGGACCGAGCTTATGCTATTTATTGCCTTATGATTCTCTGTTGTCTGGTCAGTGACTCAGGAGAAGGTAACATGCAGATAAATGTATCTGGAAAAATGCAGTTACCTACTTCTGATTAGAAAATGCCAGTCATTTGTCTTTGCTTACCTTTTCATCTGTGAGCTAACCCAGCAGGAGTTAAACCTGGCGTCTGAACCACAAGTTGTTCCTTTCTGTCACGGTTGGCATGCTATTGTTTGTATTTCTCTATTAGCGCTGAATTCCCACTGTCTTCAGCTCATAGTCTTGGTAAAAGATAAGTTAGAACGCATTGAGTATTTTCCAGCACATTAACGAGTTTTTAACCATGCACTTCTGAGGGCTGATTTCATAAATATATATATGGATATAATTGTGTTCAGGATGACAAGCAAAGTGCTGTTGGTTAAAACATTTCATTTCAGTAGGCAAAATCTCATCACTTGCTTAAGCATCCATAGACCCAAAGTGTAATTGTGTATCAGAGATTCTGCAGAAGAATCACTACTTGATTCTTTAAGTGGGGATCTGTGCCTTATAAACAATTGATGCAATTCTGTCTTCTCACAAAAACTCTGCTTACCATTTAATGCAATCTACAGAAAACTTAACTGTGTCTGTGGAGCACTCGTATCACCAGTTCTCAGACTGGCCTTTTTCACAGAGGACAAAGCATGCATCCTGATTCTAGGTGGCATATCAAAATCATTCTAGTTCTTTTAATACTTGGTTTTCCTGTCTGCCTGAGAAACAGTGCCACATATGTATCAACTAATTAGGAGACTAGGCTTTCTATAACTTCCTCATCCTAGTTTAAAAATGTGCAGTTTCTAACTACAGAAGCAATTCTTCTACTCTGTAATAACCACTTGTAACAAAAAAGAAAAACAAACAAAAAAAGACAGAGCCAGCAAAGTAGAATTTGAAACCCAGCTTGATTTTATTCAGATTGACTAGATGGAATAGCAATCATTATGATTACATTGTGATGTAATAACTTGAATTTTACATTGTGTTTTCAGTCTATACTAATATTTTACTGTGAAATATTTTTGTTAATTACTAAAATTTACACTAAGGCTGAGTAGAACGTCAGAATGTGTGTCTGAAAAAAATGAGTAAGAATGTTTTCAGTCTTCACTGCAGAGGTTAAAATAACAGTAACGTAAGATAGAAAATTTTAAAATTATCAGCTCAGATTTTTAATTTTCATTGGCTTTGGTTTTAAACTGAACCATGTTAGTCTTTTTTTAATATGCCTTTGCCTGTCTTTCTTCTTATGTAAGGATTCCTGGCTTCATTACTTAGGAATCACACATCTTAGAAACACAAGCTGTTTTCCCACAGCTGAATTAACTGCTGTTCAGGTTATAGAAAAAGGTGGCAGAAGAGTCTAAACCATAGACCAAGGAACAGCAGTGTTATCAAGCTGAACCAAAACTCTTTGAAGCCTCTGATCACTCTGGCAGACAGAAGTCTGAACTGAATTCATGTCCCATACATATTATCACTAATGAAGGGAGTAGTTTTATTTCAACAGTTTCTAAAAGCTGCAAATGAGACAGCTGGTGCTCAAATATCAGAAACCGATTTCACTAGTAACTTGCAACCCTATACAATAATTTGATTTGGTGAAATATGTAACATTGTAGGAAACCCTCAGACAGAAAAAGCAACCAAGAATTAGAAAAGGGTTTTTTTTCAAGAAATACCAGATAAACAGTCCACGAGAGAAACAATTTGCTAATTATTAATTCAGCTTTGCAGTCAGCAGCACCAAAGTCTTACCACTATAGTATATCTTCCTGGCATGCCCAGGGAAAAAAAGCACCCTTAAATACCCTGTGACAGAAGGTTTTCTGTTCCTTCTTTCTATTTCTGATACTCAGAAATGAAGTTGTTTGCACTCAGCTGACTTCACTGTTTTCCTTCTTCTCCCTTCCCTTTCATGCTTTTCACTTCACTTGTAGATAGAGTGAGCTACAATAAAATTCACACTGGTTTCAGCAAAACCAGGCCAAATTTAGCAGAATTTAACATTTTGTGATGCCAAGCCTACATGAAGCTCATTTTCCTTCATGATAAGTGAATATTTTAAATTATTTTTTTATGGTAAAACTGAAAGACATTCACACTAATATTCAGAACAGTGCACATTGTGTATCATTGTGCTTGAATGTGTATTCATTGTACATAGTGATTCAGTAGAATTATTTTATACGTCATATGGTTTAGTAAAAACTTAATATGCTTTCTTAATCCAGAAGAACAGGCTTAAAATTGCTGCTGCAGTATGGTGGCAAACATAAATGATGAAGAGGAATGATACTCACTAGTGCTAGTGTATCTCTGTGATTTGCAGATTGATAAATCACTAAGAACTATAATATTTTACAGAGAAAAAAAATATTCTTCTTTCTTACCATCATGACCTGCAACAGATCATTCAAGTTTTTCCTTTTACAGGGAAGCAAGAGGAAAATTAGTCTTACAGCCCACAAAGACAGGGGAAATGCCTTCAATATTGAGCAGTGGTGCAGGATATGATCCTGGTGTGTTATTTCTCAGTGGACAATACTGTTGAACAGATGGTATAAAAGTAGAGGCATGTTGGTTTTGTCTTGAACCACATATCTTACTAAGTCAGTGTGCTGATTTTGGCTGGGGTAGAGTTAATTTTCTTCACAGCAGCTAGTGTGGGGCTATGTTTTGAATGGGGTTAAACCACAACAGTCAGCAAAGGAAAACTGGAAGTGAATCTTGGTTCCTAATGTGGAGAGAAATAGCTTACATTGTTTAAGTAAGCGTGTACTTGACATGCGTGCATCTTACATACTTTGTAGTTTACAGTAGTTGTGCAGTCTGGCAAAAGGAAAGAGAAGCGGTTAGTTTAGGTGCCATTTCACAGACAAATATTTGGGACAAGAACTGGAAAAGAAGGAGGGTGTAGGCATGCAGTGGCAAATGGCATCACAGAAGCTAAACTCCGCTTCTCAGTGTGTTCATTCATTAGTGGCAATGGAGTTTAGTGGATTCTCTAATCAGGTGTAATCAACTGCCAGTTGATGAGCATAACACTCAGTTCGCATTTATTGGAGCACTAATGAAAAACCCTTCTCATGCCTACACTGACCATAATCTCATAGTAATTATAGTTTATTTCATGTGTCCCTTTTATGAGGTTCATAAGGGTCCTGTATGCTATTTTAACTGTAGTCTGTAAGAGCCTGAGAATGCCTACCTTGGGCTTTGGTGGAACTGTCAAAAAATGTGCTGTACTGCTAGAGCAAATTATTTTTTCTTTAGATTTAGTAAGAACCATCAAGTCTACTATCTGAATTCACAATTTTGCAAAAAACTTAAATGATACTTGAGAGGGGGAAGACTTGTGTTTCTAACTCTGTACTACAGCAATATAATTAACATCTCTGCTATTTGTTTGTAACTTGACTCCCTAAAAATGGAGGATGGGAAGTGGAAGAAACTGTGTTCTTTTATACGGTGTATCTGTGTTGCCAGAATGTGCATTGGCATTCTAAGGAAAAGTGGTAATAGAAATTCTTTGTGGTGCAGTTATGTCACCTGCAGTAAAGAGGCAGTGAACAAGATGGAAGTGGGGAAGGTTGTTACAGAAGGTGGTAGCGAATGACCAGCGGTCTGTGACAGGTACTGCCTTTGGCCTCCAGATTGTAATTTTTGTTGGCAATACTCCATAGTATTGCTGGCAGCAGTTAGCATCATTTATCTCAATGGGAGATGCCTTTGAGGTAAGCCAAAGCTGCAACGCAGCTAGTATGTCAGGACCTGCAGCTGTGTCCTCAGATCATCTCTGCAGCTCAGCTGTTCAGAAAAATATTTTAATATCCCTGAAGCTCTGAGTCTTCCTGTTTATACCAGGTGAAGATGTTTTGCTTGTGAGTGAGGCAAAAATAGAGGACTAAATCTGTGATACTATTGCTTCTCTACACAGATTGCATGTTCTCTGCAGTGCCATCATTATTTGCAGTGAGATACAGGTGGGGAAAAAAAGGCCTTATATATTTGTCATACATCTCTAGAGCCATGCATTTGGCAGCTCTTTAGGCCATATTTAGGCAAGGGCAGTTATACCATGTTGCATAACTGCATCTGAGGAGTGCCTTTTGTGAAGGGGAATATACATATATATATATATATATATATACACACACACACGCACGTGTATACACACACATACACACAAACACGTATATGTACATGTACATGTACATGTATATGTATATGTATATGTATATGTATATGTATATGTATATGTATATGTATATGTATATGTATATGTATATGTATATGTATATGTATATGTATATGTATATGTATATGTATATGTATATGTATATGTATATGTATATGTACTGGGCAGGGTTCACATCTCCATCTAACGTCTCACAAGCTAGTTTCCCAAGGGCACTCCTAGCATATTAGGAAAAAGAATCACTGGCTCAATGGTCTGAGTATCATTCTGGCATCTTTAGAGTCTCCAGGAAATGGATAATCCCAGTACTTTCTAAAAAAACACCACAGATCCCTCCAAACATTTCTGTATAAGGTCTTATGAATAAAGTGGGTCTGGATACAGAAGAGGGTATTAGAAATTGCAGGCCAGATACCAGCTGCTGCTGTGATTTAGAAGAGCCTTAGAGTCTTCCCTGAACTAAATTAGGGGCTGCTTCCCTCTCTGGAATAATTCAGAATAGGGTGACACAGAATCTTTGTCCTACTGTTGTGTGAATTTGGTATTGTATGTTGAGACCGTAAGTTGCACAGAAACTCATGTTGTCTTTTGTGCACTAGAGATGCATATTCCTGGAGCCTCCTGTTCTTCCAGAATAAGATTCAAAATCCATGTGTTGGACTGTCTTCTATTACCTTCTGTCATCTCAGATGTCACCATGGAAAAAACAAGGAAGCCTGACACCCAGCATTTTAAAGCTGTCATGTAATTGTCTAACCACTAGAAATGTAGCTTCATCAATTCATGATGCAAGGTAACATCCTTATCCTGTTGCTGTGTCATGTTTTAGAGTTTTCGATCTTAAAAAGTCTCTGGAGGTCTTGCTTTTCTCTGTATTCTCCAAACACAATTTGTTAACATAGTGAGACGAACAAGAAACTGAAATGTCTGGGGAAGGATAGCAAGGAAGTTGGCTCTTCCAAAATAATTTAAAATAAAAGTTTAAATAATGCAGATGATATGTTTCATTAATACTTCTCAAAACATGTTTTTTTAAAAAATCACTGTATTTTCTAGAAAGCAACTCAGTGCAAATTTTTATATTTCTGTCTAAATAGATCATTTTCCTTGGTGCCTCCTCTGTTTTTTTATGGACGCAATGTGGTACAAGCAATAATCCCTAGAGCAGTACAAGAAAATGGAAATTGATTTTCATTACAGCAGTCAACAGTACCCTTAGTAGGATGGGTTTGCAAGATGACTTCCTGACATTGTAAGTGAACAGCAACAATCTCAGGGAGCATACTCTTGAGCTCTCAATTCTTAATTATGGGAGTCTGTTTTATTTAAGTAGCAGTGGGACTGAATGATTTTGCAGGAACATTTTACAGCTAAGCTGAACTGCTGTGTCCTACACAGACGTAGAGCAGCTGTAGTTTCCTAGCTGAGTGATACCATTTCTGAAGACTTGCCAGGAATGTTTGGAGTACTTTATTAGGGAAATATCAGCAGGATCACAAGTCAGTTTGCATATTAAAGAGTGAATTGGGGAGAATTTTTACTAGAGAGGATTAATCATTAATAAACCCTTTGAGAAACTATCATTTGGAGATGCATACTGTAGGTTTTGATTTCAGGCTTCGCATATTTTATTGGACCAAGGGCATAAAGTAGTTCCAACCTTGCCAATGATTATTTTGGCTTCTTTGGAAAGTAAAGTATATTGTGATTACCATAAATAAATGTTAAATGTGATCTCAGTTCTTTTAAAGAAATATCATCCCACCTAACTTCTAGTTACACTACCAGGTAATTAAGAAATAGAAAATTAAATTACATAAGCCAACCTGAGACAAAGCTAGCTTCAGTATTTTAATCTTGGTTAGTTATAGGATGTTGATAAAGCTATATGTTCAAATAACATTACTAAGTGAAAATATTACTATATGGTATGTATAGCTCTCCTGTAGTGATTAAAATTTTCAACACGCTCTTTTGAGATAGTGGTTTAGGAAAAAACCAGATTAAAATATTTTGGCTTTATGTTGCTTCATACTGTCTTGTAGCATCTTTGTCAACAAGGAGAGTACTGATGTTATGCTATGTTATGCTACATGCTACCTTATGTGTTGTTATTTTTACCATTTTTTTCATACAGGCAGTTAGCATTTACATATAGACAATGTAGTGTTTTAACCCCAGCTGGCAACCAAGTCCCACAGAGCCACTCACTCACTCTCCCCACAGTGGGATGGGGGAGACAACTGGAAAGGTAAAAGTGAGAAAACTTATGGGTTGAGATAAAGACAGTTTAACAGGCAAAGCAAAAGGCACGCACACAATCGAAGCAGAATGAGGAATTCATTCACTGCTTCCCATGGGCAGGCGGGTGTTCAGCCATGCCAGGAAGCAGGGCTCCATCACGTGTATCAGTTGGGCAAACAAATGCTGTAACTCCAAATGTCCCACCCCTTCCTCCTTCCCCCAGCTTTATATGTGAGCATGACGCCATGTGGCCTGGCACATCCCCTGGGTCAGCTGGGGTCAGCTGTCCCGGCTGTGTCCCCTCCCAGCGCCTTGTGCCCCCCCGGCCTCCTCGCTGGCGGGGTGGGGGGAGAAGCAGGAAAGCCCTTGGCTCTGTGTAAGCGCTGCTCAGCAGCAACAAAGACATCCTTGAGTTGTTGGCGCTGTTCCCAGCACAAATCCCAACCAGCCTCATACTACCTACCACAAAGAAAACTAACTCTATCATGGACAAAACCAACACAGATATTTATTGATTTCTAGTAGCTGTCAAAGTGGTACAGAATTCACAAGATTCGGCTTGTGTTGCAATGTGGCTGGTGCATGACATGGAGACCCAGAGTGTCCAGTTAGTCATTTCTTCCAGTGCAGCAAACCCAGGGGACCTGTGCTGCTTCTGTCCTCTCCATAGTGTGCCCCCTGCTTCTGGTGCTGTCCAGCCCAGAAATCCAAAAAACATTCTATTGGAATGGACATTGACTTGAAACATGAAAATTTCCAGGGAGCACTTCATGTGTCATCTGAAACGCCAAAGATAGCTCTGGGTGCCTGAGCATGCTCAGATGGCATGTGGTTTCTGGCACTCCAGGGGCCTTGCTCACTGACAGCTCCTGGGTTTTTCATTGCCTGACAAGTACATGATTAATGCAGACAGTGCATTTATTACTAGCAAGTTGAGGAGGAGTAAAATCCTGCAGTATTTATTAGCATATGTTTTGTTGGAAATCTGAAAATGACTTTATATAATTGATGGTGGTTTAGAGGCAGTGATGGGTTTTAGGTACTGCCCTTCCATAGGTGTATTTCCCGGGTTTTGCAGGATTCAAACCTCTAAACTCAGTCTTTAGGAACCAGAATATGAGGTTTCTGAGGGTAAGTTTGACTGCATGATGGCCTCTTCAACTGCAGAATAGTACAGGGCACACTTTCTTCATTTCCTTGACTGCTTTTTTCAATAATATTGAGGGGTCGGGGGGGGGGGGGGGGGGGGGAAGAATGAGCATACAGCAAAACTTCAAATGAGTTCTTTGCTCTCCCTGTGAAAGCAGTTAATAGCAGCATGTGTATTCTTGTTCTGCTGTGGAAATTATTG